>NC_140017.1:15921401-16366401 GCF_964263955.1 Coregonus lavaretus
ATCATTTCTCAGCATATATGTCGTAAAATGTTTCCTCAATACCGTCTCTCTATCATTATATATCCTCTCTCACTCTTTTGATGTGTTGTTCCTCTGCCACCCTACAGTCTGGAGTGAAGACACTGCAGTAAGCGGAACACTGCAGTCCACTCAGATTTCAGGATGCAATAACTTTTGATGAGCTCCAACCAACCCGTTTCCTTGGGATTTGGTGTTTGACGGAGAGGTCTCTATTGTAAGTGACAGGTGATGGTGGCAGAGGGAGGATGTAATTTGGGACCGTGGTAGAGAGGGGATGCAGTGTGTGTGTACGTCTTTTTGTGTGTCTCCCAGGCCTGCTACTCCTATCTCCTCTCCACCCTGGCAGGGGGCTCTGGGGTCTGGCTCCATGGATACACCACACTGGGCCTCGGAGAGGAAGCACGTCAAACACAGACACCATGTTTCTGTTGGACGGCATGGAGGAATTCACTTATTTGTGGAAATGTGAAAAATTCAAGCAATGAAGCTGGAGAAATTGAACATACACCAAAAGCTAAACAGTTCCCCTGTGGTAAAGTAAACTGCCTGGAGTGGCGTGTCAGACAGGGAGCCATGACCAGCCCTCCTCCTCATCCTCCCACACGCTTGGCCTGGGCTCTCCTTTGCTCTCCCTCTGGACAGACAATAGGCTCTATGTCTACTGTTTAGCCATTTCTCACCTATACTACATGCTCATGTGCATATTATACACACACACGCATGTGCGCACACACGGGGCAAACACAGACACACATACACTGATTCCTCAGGAGGAAAAGGGGGTCATATCACACACGTGATAACACCCTGGAGATACCAGGGTGGAAGTGTGCTGCAGCCCCTTGAAGTTAATCCTGAGCATAAACATGTAACAAACACACATCCCAAATTACACCCTGTCCCACTTTGATCTCTAATACCCACTGCCACAACAAAGGTAACAAGTGTGTGTGTGTCTCTCTCTCTCTGTGTGTGTGTGTGTGTGTGTGTAGGACAGGAGTGTGTGCATGTGGGGGCTGAGGTTGCAGCCGGGCCGTGTTGGAAGGCCACAGTTGCACTCCTTGCTCCAAAAGGCCCTGGGACTAAACATTGGCTGAAGGTCGTAGCCGCCTGGAAAAAACATGTTCCACGAGACCTGACGACGGGTTGATGTTGTCAACAAGTCGTCCACAGATGACTCCCTCATCTGCCATTACGTGTGATGAGGCTCCGGTTGTGTCTTGGGTTTCCATCTAAACCCCTTCTAATCCCACGACAGACACCCGCCAACAGAACATCTCAGTCCTGTTAGGTCGCCTCTCTCAGGACTTAGCACCGCACATGTTTATGTCCCACACATTAAAAACCTGTTCACAAATGTGTCTGTGTTTTGCCAAACTGTAAGACTTACACGCCAGAGTTTGGGTTTCAATCCATTAGTAAAGGATATTTATCGGATTAAAAATGGAGCCCTGGCAGTAATATGTTCTGAAAACATAAACTGCTTGACATCTGATCTGAGTGTTGAATGGGGGAAGATAGATGCAATTAGCATGGGTAGATGATATCTGTATTGTGAGTATTGAGGCGGGTGGAGATGAATTCGACTACGGCAAAAGACTGTGACATTAAGCGTAATGGCTCTCAAATCAAGTGGGAGAAATTCAGGAAGAGAAAAAGGGTACTTGAGGTTAAATTTAAACTGATTTTATACAGATTATACAGGGATATAAAAAACATTCACAAAGATAAATATATAAAAAGCATTCATTATTTCATTGATTTTCAAGAATTTCCTATTGCATATAACACCTTTCCATTCAGCATACACATACCACAAGCATCCCCAATCCCTTAAAAAAAGAAATAGAGATTTACACTGTAAAAATTACAAATCAAAATCACAAATAAAATGTCAAATCAAGCTCAACGTAACAAAGACACAAGCACAAAACAGGACCAGCTTTTGATTTAACATTCTTGTGAGATCCATTCAACTCATACACAAACACTACAATAAACTGTCCATACAGACCAAAATGCTCTATGATAATCTCAGTCTCTTAATTAAATTAACATACTTAATTAGTAAGGTGCATTATGGTGCGCACACATTCTTAAAGGCCCAGTGCAGTCAAAATTATGTATTTTTCTGTGTTTTGTATCATATTGTACAACAGCTGATGAAACTAACACAATTTGATCAGTGTTATTTCCTGATAGTTGCTTGTTGAAAATACAATCTACACAGGACCTAATCAGCAGGTTTGCATGGGCGGGAGTTTTGGCTTGCCTGGTGATATCACCAGGCGATAAATTAATTAATAGACCAATAACAAAGAGAGTTCCAAACCTCTCTGCCAATGACAGATAATTTTCAGTTTTCCCCTCCCCACTCAGACCACTCCCAGACAGTCATAGCAACATTCTTGCTTCAGAAATAGTTATTTGCTAAAATGCTATTTTTGTCAATTTTAATGGAATACTATTACAGTAAGGTACATAACTGTTACCCAGAAATAATTAGATATTGATATAAAAACGTCTGCATTGGGCCTTTAAATTGAACTAATGGGTGAAAATAAGTTAGCATTTACATTGTTATAGTGTACTTGAAATAAACCCTACATAATACTATTACAAATAGCTTATAAGACTGAACACAGTGAGATCCATTTTACATGTATTTATACATTTGTTAAATTGTGGTTTGGAAGTTTGTTGGTCATTGGGATATACTTGTGAAGGAGTGAGAGTTAATGCTCTCTAAGGCTTTAACAGTTAAAGCTTTGCAATCCAATAAAACCACATCTCACTCAAAAATGAACAGGTGATCTTGCCATATGCATTTAAAAAAGGCAAGATGTTACACACAGGTCAATATAGAGAAGACGGTTTTGTGAATATCCACATATGCGAAAGTATTCACCCCTCTTCGCATTTTTCCTATTTTGTTGCCTTACAACCTGGAATTAAAATGAATTTTTGGGGGGGTTGTATCATTTGATTTACACAACATGCCTACCACTTTTTTTTGTGAAACAACCAAGAAATAACACAAAAAGACTTGAGCGTGCCCCCCCCTCAAAGTCAATACTTTGTAGAGCCACCTTTTGCGGCAATTACAGCTGCAAGTCTCTTGGGGTATGTCTCTATAAGCTTGGCACATCTAGCCAATGGGAATTTTGCCCATTCTTCAAGGCCCAGTCTCAAATCTCTGGAAGACTGAAACAGGTTTCCCTCAAGAATTTCCCTGTATTTAGCGCCATCCATCATTCCTTCAATTCTGACCAGTTTCCCAGTCCCTGCCGATGTTCTCGGGGTGATGAGAGGTGTTGGGTTTCCGTAAGACATAGCGTTTTCCTTGATGGCCAAAAAGCTCAATTTTAGTCTCATCTGACCAGAGTACCTTCTTCCATATGTTTGGGGAGTCTCCCACATGCCTTTTGGCAAACACCAAACGTGTTTGCTTATTTTTTTCTTTAAGCAATGGCTTTTTTCTGGCCACTCTTCCGTAAAGCCCAGCTCTGTGGACTGTACGGGTTAAAGTGGTCCTATGGACAGATACTCCAATCTCCGCTGTGGAGCTTTGCAGCTCCTTCAAGGTTATCTTTGATCTCTTTGTTGTCTCTCTGATTAATGCCCTCCTTGCCTGGTCCGTGAGTTTTGGTGGGCGGCCCTCTCTTGGCAGGTTTGTTGTGGTGCCATATTCTTTCCATTTTTTAATAATGGATTTAATGGTGCTCCGTGGGATGTTCAAAGTTTCGGATATTCTTTTATAACCCAACCCTGATCTGTACTTCTCCACAACTTTGTCCCTGACCTGTTTGGAGAGCTCCTTGGTCTTCATGGTGCCTCTTGCTTGGTGGTGCCCCTTGCTTAGTGGTGTTGCAGACTCTGGGGCCTTTCAGAACAGGTGTATATATACTGAGATCATGTGTCAGATCATGTGACACTTAGATTGGACACAGGTGGACTTTATTTAACTAATTATGTGACTTCTGAAGGTAATTGGTTGCAACAGATCATATTTAGGGGCTTCATAGCAAAGGGGGTGAATACATATGCACTCACCACTTTTCCGTTAGTTATGTTTTTCATTTCACTTCACCAATTTGAACTATTTTGTGTATGTCCATTACATGAAATCCAAATAAAAATCAATTTAAATCACAGGTTGTAATGCAACAAAATAGGAAAAACGCCAAGGTGGGATGAATACTTTTGCAAGGCACTGTAGATATCTGGGGACACCTTGTGGTAGAAGCCTGCTACTGCAACTGTGCCAGTGCCTGTAAAGCACAGTCCCCATTCTGGCTCTAGTCTAGCTCTTTCCTGTTGATTCTACCACAGACACTGACCCTGCCCAATGATATAGACAAAATTACCTATATCACCTTATCGACTCCTGATATCATCGTAAGTGCTGTGGTTTATCATGATCATTACAATGTAGGAGAGCAGGAAATATCATATCCACAAAAAAGGTGTGAAGTGGTGGAAATATGTTCCTTGACCTGGCCCTGGATTTTACTACCACTTCACACCTTTTTTGTGGATATGTTTATCGTTACAGTGTTCTTAATGAGATAGCTTTGAAAATTACAAAGTCCTATCTATAGTATAGGGGCTTTTATAAAAGCGTGCAGGATTTAGATTTCTTCTCCTCGTCGTCCAATCCAGCGGCCGATTCTTTCCTGTTTGGGTCGTTCAGCTCGTCAAAAAGTCCACTGTCAATCATTTCCTGTTGCCAGGCAATGGGCACCGCCCCCGTGTTGAATTCCTTGAAGAATTTGTCATCTTTGTCGTCAAACACGATGCCCTTGATCTCTGAGAAGTCTTTGATGTCCCCCGTGTCTTTGGCGTAGACCACGTTGGGCTTGGGAACCCAGGGTGGGTCGATCAGCCCTGCCTCCAGTCGAGGGAAGTTAATGCCCTTGAACCACTCATGCTTCCTTGGGTCCTCGTTCCTGGATGACAGAGAAACACACTGAAGTCAGAGAAATATACATTCCCCCCAAAACCACCTGACCTGATACCTAGAGCCAGGTGTTTTTCCTGAACATGTGACCTGACCAGAAAAACCTCTAGAGGGCCCTAGAGTTGTTCCTGGTCCAGCCATGTACTCAGGAATCTCTCCGGGCTGAAACTGTGGTCAGCTCTTACTTGGTCCTGCATCCCAGACGCTCATCAATCTTCTTCTTGAGGAAGAGGTCGATGATGGCCTTGGTGCCCTCGTCAAAGTTCTTGTGCTCGTACTTGCATTCATCCTCGAGGGTGCGCCGTGCCACCTCCTCCTTCTGCACCTTCTCCTTATAGTCCTTGAAGGGCAGGCGAGCTGCCACCATCTCGTAGATACTGCAGCCCAGTGCCCACCAGTCCACTGACATCCGGTAAGGCTCTTTCTTCAGGATCTCTGGGGCCATGTAGCCACTTGTGCCAGCCTGAGGAGAGGGAGGAGGGGAGGAGGAGAGGAGGAGAGGACAGAGGTGTGATGACAGAGAAGGAAACAGAGAAAGAGAAGTGAGGGGTTAGGCCTAGTTCTAGGGTTCCATACCATAGCAACAAAATGTTCAGTGTTATATCAACTGTGGACTAGAGCACAATACTTGACTTAGTTGAGCTATTCAGTGGCAAATTGGTTGTGGCATAGCACAACTTTTGATTGATTGATTAATTGATTCCACCCTTACATATGCCAATCTACCCTTATGCTCACCATGCCCCTTATCAGGGACCGTATATCCCTGAATTCTACCAAAGCTCTTTCGTTACATCAGCACCACATGCTTGCACCAGGTTTCCCCTGCACTAGCCTCAGTGAGCCCTCTATCCTGGCCATGTCCTGACCTGAGCCCCCCTGAGGCTGCACCACTCTCCATTGAGTGGATACCTAATGGGACTGAGCCTTTCCTCGCAGACAGATCCCAGCCACCTCTGAGTAATGCTAAGATTAGTGGGCTGGGGGCTAACGCACTGAGCCCCTGGTCAAGGCCAATCCCCAATGGGACAAGCCTGTTTTAGGCCCCAATGTCTCACTGAACAGTGAGTGAGTGACTGCAGGTTAACGAGAGTGAAGTATATTGTAGTTCACGGACCAGTTCCAATTAAAATATAGGCTATCCCTTTTATTGGCTCCTCAGATATTTGAATGTCATTGCATTAATCAGGAGTCGACTGTATATGAGTGTGGATAGAAGTGTCCCTCCTATGGCTCAATAGGGAGCCTGAGTCGTAGAGGGTGACAGAGAGGTCAATGTCATGGACGGTAACTAACGTGGAACAGGTCACATCCCACTGAGCACACCACGTCATTTCAAAGTGGATAATTGGGGAATATTTGGTTGAGACGTTGATCAATGAGATTACAACCTATATTCACCCACTCAAAAAGAGGCAAAAGTTAGTTGAATTTCCATGATTACATAAGAATAAATGTATAGTTACAGAGACCTCAAAACGTGGTCATGGATGTGTTATTCATTTTAAGGTTGAACGTTACATTAACTTGGTAGAAAGCCTTAACTTTAGGCTATTTACTGGATTACAAAAGTAATAATGAATTGTGTTTGGTTGACAAATGCAACCAAATATCAACATTTAAAGGATAGTTCCTGCTTGGATAGTTCCATCTGAGGCACTGGCTTAATCCACTTCTCTAACTTTTATTTTTGGTTGAGTTGGAAACGTGAATTCAACATATCATTTGTTAACTTGACGACAAGTTAATAAGCTATTTGTTGTATTTCAGAGATTTATCTTCTTATTGGAAAGTTTAATTCCAGTTTGTCTACAAATTAATAATTGATATGTTGGATTCACGTCTCCATCTCAACCAACAACCAAAGTTAAAGAATAGGACTAAATCAAATCAAACTTCAAATGCACTTTAAATCGTTTGATTAGATTTAGTCCTATTCTTTAAGTTAGATTTCTGTTTGAGAATCCAACATGTCAACTATTAATTTGTAGCCAAACTGGAATTACAGCCAGACTAAGTCAGTGGCAAAGATGGAACTATCCAAACAGAAGATACATCTCTTCAAATGTTGATATTTGGTTGCGTTGACAACAAAACACAATTCAATATCACTAAATATCATACAATTTGAAATCAACCAGAGCCTGAAACCCTAGGCCTATTGTGTTATCTATTTTTAGTTTAATTCTGAGTTTAATTGAAACAATGGCTGTTGATGACTTTGCAAATGCTATATAGGCTTAAATAGCATAATTGATGATATATGAGTAATAAAGTATGGCCACATTTCATTTGCTCTGTTAAACCTATACCCTTTGGAATGACTTCAACAGCAACAGTGAATCTATCTAGTTTTTAAGTGGAGATCTCTTAACAGTCATTCCCAAGATAGCACATTGGTAATAGTCAGTGAGAAATATCATAGCTGGGCTTGGTTAAAACCCTGGATGGGAGACCAAAGGGTAGCTGTATATACAGTGGGGAGAACAAGTATTTGATACACTGCCGATTTTGCAGGTTTTCCTACTTACAAAGCATGTAGAGGTCTGTAATTTTTACCATAGGTACACTTCAACTGTGAGAGACGGAATCTAAAATCCAGAAAATCACATTGTATGATTTGTAAGTAATTAATTTGCATTTTATTGCATGACATAAGTATTTGATACATCAGAAAAGCAGAACTTAATATTTGGTACAGAAACCTTTGTTTGCAATTACAGAGATCATATGTTTCCTGTAGGTCTTGACCAGGTTTGCACACACTGCAGCAGGGATTTTGGCCCACTCCTACATACAGACCTTCTCCAGATCCTTCAGGTTTCGGGGCTGTCGCTGGGCAATACGGACTTTCAGCTCCCTCCAAAGATGTTCTATTGGGTTCAGGTCTGGAGACTGGCTAGGCCACTCCAGGACCTTGAGATGCTTCTTACGGAGCCACTCCTTAGTTGCCCTGGCTGTGTGTTTCGGGTCGTTGTCATGCTGGAAGACCCAGCCACGACTCATCTTCAATGCTCTTACTGAGGGAAGGAGGTTGTTGGCCAAGATCTCGCGATACATGGCCCCATCCATCCTCCCCTCAATACGATGCAGTCGTCCTGTCCCCTTTGCAGAAAAGCATCCCCAAAGAATGATGTTTCCACCTCCATGCTTCACGGTTGGGATGGTGTTCTTGGGGTTGTACTCATCCTTCTTCTTCCTCCAAACACGACGAGTGGAGTTTAGACCAAAAAGCTCTATTTTTGTCTCATCAGACCACATGACCTTCTCCCATTCCTCCTCTGGATCATCCAGATGGTCATTGGCAAACTTCAGACGGGCCTGGACATGCGCTGGCTTGAGCAGGGGGACCTTGCGAGCGCTGCAGGATTTTAATCCATGACGGCGTAGTGTGTTACTAATGGTTTTCTTTGAGACTGTGGTCCCAGCTCTCTTCAGGTCATTGACCAGGTCCTGCTGTGTAGTTCTGGGCTGATCCCTCACCTTCCTGATGATCATTGATGCCCCATGAGGTGAGATCTTGCATGGAGCCCCAGACCGAGGGTGATTGACCGTCATCTTGAACTTCTTCCATTTTCTAATAATTGCGCCAACAGTTGTTGGCTTCTCACCAAGCTGCTTGCCTATTGTCCTGTAGCCCATCCCAGCCTTGTGCAGGTCTACCATTTTATCCCTGATGTCCTTACACAGCTCTCTGGTCTTGGGCATTGTGGAGAGGTTGGAGTCTGTTTGATTGAGTGTGTGGACAGGTGTCTTTTATACAGGTAACGAGTTCAAACAGGTGCAGTTAATACAGGTAATGAGTGGAGAACAGGAGGGCTTCTTAAAGAAAAACTAACAAGTCTGTGAGAGCCGAAATTCTTACTGGTTGGTAGGTGATCAAATACTTATGTCATGCAATAAAATGCAAAATAATTACTTAAAAATCATACAATGTGAATTTCTGGATTTTTGTTTTAGATTCCGTCTCTCACAGTTGAAGTGTACCTATGATAAAAATTACAGACCTCTACATGCTTTGTAAGTAGGAAAACCTGCAAAATCGGCAGTGTATCAAATACTTGTTCTCCCCACTGTAGATCAATTCTCCAGGAGGTGCTGCCCAGCCTATTGTTTTTTCTTCTTCTGATAGTGGATATAACATTGAAGATCTGACGTTGTCTTAAAGGTATAAATTCAACATATTTGATACATGGTTTGTCTATGTTGAAATTTGGTTAACTTGATGACATAATCCCGTGGTTGAAATTTCACCCTCAAAACAACAGTTTACATTGATTCGTTTTTTCAAATCCATTGTATTTTCCACGTAGATTCCACATCAAAATAGGTTGACAAATTATGTTGAAACAACGTTGATTCAACAGGTTTGTGCCCAGTGGGATGGGAATGATGTAAAACCCTTGTATTATGGATAGATCCCTATCCATAGATATATCCTTATCCATAATACCATGTAATCTCACATGAAATACCATGTCATCTCACCCTAACTCTAAAAACAACTCAATCACTGTTGTTAACGTATAGTCATTAAACAACAAGGACGAGGAGTTAATCTCAGCCTATCAGAGCCCTTACCTTTTGATTGATGGTCTTTTCGCTAGGCAGCTCCACGGCCAACCCCAGATCCGAGAGTCGACATTGGCCGAAGCTGTCCAGTAGCACGTTCTCTGGCTTCATGTCTCTGTACGCTATATCCATGGCGTGCAGGTGGAGGATTCCTGTGGTGACCTGTGCAATGTAGTAATTGATGCGGTCTATTTCAAGGCCTTTTTCGCCAATGTTGTAGATGTGGTACCTGAGGTCGCCGCCATTCATCAGGGTCATGACGAGGCACAGGTGGGTCTTGGTGTCGTAGGCATAGGACAGGTTGACCAGGAACAGGCTGTTGACCTTCTCCAGGATCTGCTTCTCCAGTAGCGCCATGCCTTCACCATTCTTCTGCTTCAGACGCTTCTTGCACAGCTTTTTGCAGGCGTACATCTGGCCTGAGTTCTTCACCTGCACAGCACACACCTATGCAGAGAGAGGGACTGAAACTAATATGTCTGATAAATGTATGATAAGATCCCCCAGCTAGCACGTAACCCAGGTAGGACAAAACATTCTGAGAACCACATGTTTCTTAGAGCTTGGTGAGAGCGTGATTGTCCTATGGTTATTTAGCATACAACCTTCCCACAACTTTCTGGGAATGGTGCAGGATAGTTGCTTGGCTTTGGAACATTCTCAGCACATTTAATGGTTGACTTTGGGCACGACAAATGGTCCAACTCCACCCTTTCTAAATGTTTAAACAGAAATGGGGTGTGCCATCGATGGTTCGTCGATGTGTCATTCTGGTCATGCACGCCGTGACCGACATAGCTAGTTCGTTAGCTAAGCAAGCCACTTTAGCTAGCCAGGAACTCCTCCAGTATGTGTTGATGTCATTTCACAGGATTTGTTTTTGGACGGAAGTTTTAGAGATTGGTAAGAAATTGCATTTCTGTAGCCAAATATCTTATACATCCATTTTGTTTTTAAGCTTTAAATGACTTGGTAGGATGGTGCATTGATCAGTTTTACAGTTTAAAGACGTTATTATTGCGTTTTTGCCCAAAGTCGAACTTTAAGGAACTTGACCAAAAATATATTTCATTACTTTACCAGAATGTTTCCTAAAAGTTCAAACATGGTTACATTTCATTAAAATGTTGGTAATGTTTTAGGAACATTCTCCAACTGGTTTGACATTGGGAATGTTCTCAAATAGTTCAGAGAACGTTAAGAAACAACGTTCTCCTGTGTGAATTTTAGTACTTCAACATAATTTTTCCTACAGGTTTCCTCATGGTTCTATTTAAAGTAATGTTCTCACATTGTTCTGAGAACGTTAAGAAACAATGATCCTCTGTTGGAATTTCAGTAATACAGCATAACGTTTCCTACAGGTTTCCTCATGGTTCTATTTAAAGTCATGTTCTCAAACTTTTCATAAAAACCACAAGGAAATGTTAGTAATGTTCAGAGAACATTCTAAGAATGTTATTTAAAAACATATAAGTTCCATTCTCAGTATCAACAAAACTCTATCCTCTATCTTGTTATGTGTGTTTAGGTGTGTTGCCCGTGCCCACTAATTGGCCACACCTGATCTTAATGAGTGCCTGTTTCATTTGAAATTGGGTATCTTTGAATAGGCTTAAATTGACAGCTTTGTATGAGTAAAAAAAACATGGCATGCTAGCTCCATCCTGGTGGCACAGTGGACTAATTCCATGGACAGAGAACAAAAGAATCTCACTGACGCCGTGCCACAATTAAAAAAAAACACCTAAGCAAAGGAATTTCCATGTGTCCCATCTGTGCTTGGAGTTCAAAACAGTTAACCCAAACTAAGCTAATAGTGTTATTAAATGTCTTATTGAAACATGTTCTCAGAACATTAATAAAACCTCCCAGGAAAACTTTCAGGGAACCATAGTAAAACATTCTCAGAAACTCCCTGCAACCTACAAATGTACGTTCCCAGAAGAGGTGAAATTTTTAATTCCGTTCTCAGAACATTTGAAAAAAACATTCAGTTTTACCGGTCAGGAAACGTATGGCTTCGTTGCCAGAACCAATTGGAAACCAAAAACGTAACATTCCCACAACTTTCAAGGAACCAAATGTGTTAGCTGGGCAGTATGTAGTTAGATGAGGTACAAACAATTATCCCTTTTAGTGACTTCTTTATCATCCCTTATCATTTGTACCATCCCCATTCTCACTGTAACTGTTGCGTACCCTTAGAAACAGTGCTAAAACAGTGTTCAAGTTTACATTTTAGAACTGTAATATTTCACTACTTTTGTCAGTTAGGCAGCTGCACTTTAAACTTTGTGTGGACTTACCTCTCCAAAGCCTCCCTTTCCCAGGGTCCTGAACTCATGGAAATACTTATCAGTGATTTTCTGTTTCTCGTACTCTTTCCACTGCAGGAACTTGTCAAAGTTAGGGCTGGTCTGGTACTCTGTGAAGGGCTTTTCCTTCAGGTACTCCCGTGTGGCATCCTTCACCTTGCCCATCATCACGTCTTCAAAATCCTTGTCCGACACCGCCTTGCACTTGTCCGCTACCTCTCCTGTCAGGTAAGACAGGAAGCTCTTGGAGTCAGCCTTGCAGAACTTGTTGATGATGTTCGTCCTCGCCTTATCTTTGCCAGCGCCTTCCGCCAAATCCCAGTCGATTAGCTCGTCCAGGAACTCTGCAGCCGCCACATACTGTGGGTTGGACTCAAGGAGGAACTGCCGGAAGAACTTCTTCCCTATGGGCTGCCTCTCGCAGAGCATCTCAAATTCTTTCCCCACCGCGGCGCGGATGGACACGCACTTTTCTGGCTTGGGCAGGGACAGGCTGCACCGCCTCTTCCTCATCTCCTTTTCATCGCCCCCTTTAAGGTAGGCCGTGTTCGCCACCAGATTATCCAATCCCCCCATGTCACACATGTTGGCTGTTGCTGTGTTGGGTTGTCCCTACTACACGGTGTGGCTGAACAGGGAGCGAATGCTGCTGCTAAGGTGCTGTAAAGCGATGCTAAGACTATGTTCTTTCCCTGTAGTGTGTCCAATTCTCTCCAGGTCCCTGGAATTAAAAAGCACATGAGGGATTTTCTCTTAAGTAACAGTTAAGTGTCTGTGTGCTCATTCATGGGCGCTGCTCACGGAAAGGAACTAATGTGGTTTCTTAAGAAGCTTTGGGCTGTCTATATTTAGCGAGCTACCAATTTAGATGGGGACAATGCCAGCATAACTGTAGTGAGGTGCTGACCTGGCTGTCATAATTATTATGGATAGAAAGACGTAAACGAAAGAGTTAAAAGCCATTTGGCTACACATTGAGGTGATGAGGGACTATTAATAATGTCTGGTTTAGGAGATTCATGGATTTAATGACATAGACAGCCTACGCTACTGTGTATTCAATTCTGTCAAGAAGTAGTAAAAGATCTCCCTAGAAGAACCACTTCAGCCATAGGCTATTTCTATTCTGTTATGAGAAGAGAACACATTCATTTACACAGACTCCACTAGACTTGTATTAAAAAAGCAGTTTTCATTATATTCATATTCTGCCTATTCTTTATGTCAATATGCTGAAAAGCAGGAGGCCATTCTGTCAATAAACAGCTACACATGATGTAATCATAGGATAACAAATTCAGATTAATCAAGTTTTAGATCAATATAATCTCTGATGTAATCAAATCAAGGCAAATACATAACCTGGATCAGGCCACGGTCTCGGGTCAAATGTGTCTGAGGCCCACTAATTCTCTCAGGTGTGGAGCATGAGAATGGATGAAAGTGTACTAGGGTCAGGGGTTATGTGTGTGGGGTCAGTGGGAAGTAGGGTAGGGTGTGTAGTAATCCGTTGTTAGGTGTAGCCTAAACATAATTCTAAAATCCTCTCCAGCACCCTGTGGCAGCCAGTGCCCAGTGGAGTGGCTCTCTCACCTTCAGGTTATCAGGTTATATAACCTGCCACTCAAGCTTAATAGGTATACTCTGAACTGTTCTGATGGAAGTGCTCTTACTGAAACTCAAAGATGAGCTCACTCAACCATTATGGCACACCACGTAATCTGTGCATCTGTGTACTGCTAACCTCTGGGCTATTGACATAGATAGTCTTTGTCTTACCAGGAAAAGGCAGTCAGAAAGATACTCCTTTTGGTAACATTTTACCGAGATGTATAATGCATTATTCCTTGTTATAGGCATGTATGATCATTTATGTCTAATAATAGGGTTTATAATAAATTAGGTCTCTCTATGTAGCACATTTTCAACTTATAAAAAGTATGTTATTTAGTCAAGATCATTATTTGATGATACTAAGACATTTTAAGGGGGTCATACAATTACTTATGATAAGTCTTACAATGCATTACAACCACATCATAATGCATTATACCTGTTGGCTTCTGGTACATATATTACCATTGGCGTGCCCAGTTTATTGTATGGGCTTATTACCATTTTAACCTACAGTACAGTATACAAAAACATTACTGTATGCAATCTGCGATTGGCACATACATGTTTTGACTTTCTAATTACTGATGCTGTATATATCCATTGATTATTGAAGAATATAACTTATAAACGCATCATGATCTTAGTTCAACTGTCATACACCATCAGAACCCATATAAGCTTGTTTTTACTCAATTGTCGTCTTTATGCTATACTACTCCTGTTATTTAGTGATGATAGTGGTGAAGTATAGATTATTCAAGTGCTTTCTGAGAGGTCTAGTAAAAGTTAGGCCACAGGTCAGGAGTCAGGCAGAAGTCATGGATGGCTTCCACAAACATTTTTGCTACGCCGAGCTACAGTCCTGACCTGTGATTGGGGGAAAAGCTAAAAAAGGAACAGAGAGCTGCATTTGGTGGGGCCCATAGACAGCACTATAGACAAGATCAGTGCCAAGTATAGCAACCTAAAACCATGAGGAGTAGCAAAGTCTGATAAAACATGTAGGTAAGCTGTGTCTATTTAAAGTTATGCTAAAAGGGGTGTGCTTTGCTGAAGAACAGAAGACAGGCAGGATTATGACTATATATTATATACATGTACAGTATCAAAGTGAAACAACGTGTTTTATTTTCCTTCATGTTTTTGCACTGTATTTACATAATCTCAGCTGTCTTCCTACACTCAGCTGGTAGAGCATGGCGCTTGCAATGCCAGGGTTGTGGGTTCAATTCCCATGGGGGACCAGTACAAAAACGTATGCACGCACTACTTACGGTAAGTCACGCTGGATAAGATTGTCTACTAAAATGTAAACATGAACTCCTTGCATCCAAAACAGCTTCTGTAGTTGTGCTACGGGTCTAATTATTATTATTTTTTCCCACATGGAAGCTACTAGGTGTTACATTCCTACACAACATACAGGGCTGCTTTTAACCGTAGACCAGATCAGTAAGGACAATGCTTCCAAACTTTGGCTATTGCCATGCAAATATCCACCAAAATATTTGCCAAACCATTAATGTATTTCACATGAAATGCATGTTATGATATAAGTGGAATATAATATTTCAAGTTGAACTCATGATAATTTCATCAGTTGAATGTGACTACTCTTATAGACAGGTGTGACTTGTCTGATTGGCATGTATTATGCAATTACAATGCCTCAATTATGCAATCTGGGAAGTTCTCTGATTGGTTAACTGACTCGGAGTGCTCCTCTCCTACTGGTTGCCTCTGCCGGGACTAAATACAGTCCCCGCAGCACCATAGATCCAAACCCCAATAGCCTACACATGATGCAGAGGCAATAGCAGATATTCTATAAACATTCCCTTGATTAGTAGGTGAAGTATGAAATGGGCTCTTACGGGTAGCAAGGAAGGCAGACACCTCATGGTCTGAGTTCAGACTTCTGAGGGGATGCAACCATAACACATCACATTAAAATGCTTAAGGAAGAAATAAAGCTATGCTTAAAATATTTATTTTAATAACTAACTTTCTCTCACAAAAACATATTGGATGACACAACAAAGTTAACAATGACACAAAGCGCAGCACCTATCCTCAGTTCTTCAGCATTGCCCTGCACCTGTTGACGTTTCCATCAAACAGTGGGGCAAGGACGTCTTCACCAGGATATTGGCCATTCATTCTAGATCGTAACGTCAAAGGAATGACAGCAGCATGCCCAGTCATGTACATAGAAGGTTCCGGTCTCCTGTCCAAACTTGCAGTGTAAGGATGGGAACGTTAGAGGGACTTCATTTGCCGATTCTCTGCACGACCCAGTCCTGCTGGCACAGTGGACAGCGATTGTTCTGCTTCACCCAGAGAGACATGCAGCAATTGTGGAAAGAGTGGTTGCACTCTCCCCATACCACTGTGAAAGAGAGAGAGGGGAGACAGAAGCACACTATGAAATGGTGTGCTACATGGTATTTTCAAATTCACCATGTCAGCAGAAGAGCAGAATACATGGTAAAGCACCATGGTGGTACACACACAACCAACATTTCTATCCTAATGCATACACAGGACACAAACTCTGCTTTACCAAGGTTTAGATACCCTGGCTTTATCCAATTTTAACCCCATATACCAGACTAGGTACCCAGGTATATCTGTCACATGCACATCTCCTGCTGTGAGACCAGTCAGGGTTTGTTGACAGGTTGAGGATCTATAAAATGAGTATCCAGGTTTCCCCCAAACACTGGAGCAGACCCATGTACGTCCAGGGTCATACCGACCGCTGGTCTGATAACACCAAACTATACTGTCTGGTGTCTTTGGGGCTATATCAATGTTGGGCTAAGACGTTTAAAGTGGCTTACCGACACAGTCCTCTTGTTTATTTTCAGCCTGACACCGCAAGCATGCATCTGCGGAGAGAAGGTACATATCAAGGAAACTTTGCTAACTAGCTAAACTGGTGTACAGCTGTCGCTGACAATTCCTGCATGGTGACAAATGGACTGATACTGCTGTCTAGCAATTCTGTCCTCCCAGGCGAGGTTAGCTAGTTACTGTAACTAACTTGATTCCTTACAATGACTTGAGCTATGTTTTCAGAATTCTAACGTTAACCTCCTAACGTTAGCTATATTAACTACGAAACGGTAGCTAGCTAACGTTGGTTGTCTATTTGATAGTTAGTTACGAGCTAGCAAGCAAAGCTATCCAACTAGGAAGCATTCTCAGTCTGTCTGCTCATGATGATGATCATCTTTTAATCAGCTTAGGTGACTGTCTGACCACTAAGCTACTGTATTTAGTTTGTTGTTGTTAGCTAACAGTAGCTTAATGCGCATCAAGAGTTGGCTATGGGTGTACCACTGTAACTAGTTAGCTGCCTAGCTAGCTAAATCACGGATTCAAACAAACTTACCCATAACTTGGACCCTACAAATGGCGCATGTATCGCACTCCACATCCCAGCTCCACATTGCCACAGCATTCCATTTCTTGAGAGAAAACATCTTGTCACTGCTCGATTTTGACCCAGAAGTAGAGCTGTGAGAGTGAACAAAACCCGGCTCTTCACTGTCTTCCATCTCTGCCATAGAATAAGCTAGCTAACAGCAAAACAAAATGGACGAAAGAACCTAGCTAGCTATACCGTGGTGTTAGCATTTAGCTAGGATTTTGTAGCCAGCCCAGCAGAGCAAACAAACCAGGGGGCGCTCGTGCGCTAAAACACATCTGCAGTACTGCCAAACGAACAGATGGCGGAGCCAAATATTAAAAGGTAGCTTACTGTGACAGAAAGTAAAATATTTCACTGTAGGTCTCCTCACGTAGCTAAGAAAAGGTATCAGGTGATCTTATTGTGTATTGTGCACCCTTCTGTTATGGCTATTTTGCTGTGTGTGTCTTTTGTTTTTTATATACTGTATGGCTACTGTTGCTCAGTTTTACTTTTGCTATGAATTTAGTACTGCTGACAGTTAAACTAATAATGGCACTCAACTTTTAAGTAATATATATTGCTTATTTGGCAGAGCATACTGTATCCACACTTTCTCAAAATTCAATACAGATGTTTGGACACCATTGAGACAATTCAATGAAATCTAACCACAGTTCTCAAATTATTCATACACTCATCTCTGTTTTGATCTCAGTGGTGTTCTCTCTCTCTCTTATGTGAAATGATATATGTATAAGCCATATGTATGAAATAACAAAACTATTTCATCAGGGAATGCTGGCTTTCAAAATCACTGTAGCGCAACAGGAAAAGTATTTCCAATAACCTAGTTTATCTATGCAAGGTCCTAATGAAGGAAAAACATTGACAGAAGGCAATCAAAACTGTAATCTCATTCCAAAAAACTCCAGCCTGATGCACATAAAATGTATGTACAGTGCATGCCATAAGACAATTTATTATTTTCCAAAACATAGCATGACTAGGAATATTGATGTACAGCTGAGTCAGGTCTTGGGTTCACAGGATTGTATACTTTTGAGGCAATCACACCCCACCATCCTCCAAGTCCTCTACTCAATCAATCTGTCATGCACTGTGCTGTTGAAGTTTCCTGTTGCCTCGGTCTCTTGAGACCGCTCGATGGACTTCTTCCCACAGAGTTTCACTCATTCATTTGCTTTTAGCCTAGAATAAATAATAAATAACTATAAAAGTACATGGTATGTAATGTTTATTTAAAACATGGTGTACGTGTACTCACATCCTACTAGTGAGAGGGTAATACAAATAAACTGTTTGATGAACATGGGGTTCACACCTGTAGCATTTTCTGAGCATGTGGGTAAGTTGGGTTAGAAACTAAGTGAGTCAAATACTATATAGACAAACATATTAAAGGAGTGTTCATGTTTCTCTGGATGTCAATTTTGTGGATGGAAGAAACAATAGAGTGCAAAACACATCTGATATGATGAGGAGACATGAATTAAGTCATTTGTCTGTGCTGTTCGGTATTGTATATTCTGTAGGGCTGATTGTCAGATTGTTGCAAAGGCCTCTCCAAACATTTATTTGAAACTACATAGAAGTAACCATATCTAAAAAATACAGTGCCTTCAGAAAGTATTCACACCCCTTGACTTTTACCAACTTTTGTTTTGTTACAGTGGGATTCAAATCAATTTAAATGTAATTTTGTCAACGATCTACACAAAATATTCATAATGTCAAAGTCGCAGAATTTCTTAAACATTTGTAAAAAAAATAACTAACTAACTAGGTAAGTCTCTAAGAGCTTTTCCACACCTGGATTGTGCAAAATGTCCCCATTATTCTTGTAAAAATTCTTCAAGCTCTGTCAAATTGGTTGTTGATTATTGCTAGACAACCCTTTTCAGGTCTTGCCATAGATTTTTGAGCAGTTTTAAATCAACTGTTACTCGGCCCCTCAGGAACATTCATTTTCTTCTTGGTAAGCAACTTTAGTGTAGATTTGGCTGAAAAGTGAATTCAACTCCCAGTGTCTGGTGGAAATCAGACTGAACCAGGTTTTCCTCTTGGATCTTGCCTGTGCTTTGTGAGGACAGACGCTGGGAGACAGGAAGCAAGTACAGGACGAGGATTTAATATATACAGACATGAAACAAAACACGGACAGCGTCTGGACAGGGGAAACATAACGACATTAATGCTGACACAGGGATCACAACTGAGGAACAGACAGACATAGGGGAGGTAATTAAACAGTGATGAAGTCCATGTGAGTCCAATGAAGCGCTGATGCGAGCAATGATGGTGACAGGTGTGCGTAATGATGGGCAGCCTGGCGCCCTCGAGCACCGAGGAGGGGGAGGTGGAGCAGGCATGACAGCTTAGGTCCATTCTGGGGTTTTTTTATCCTGAAAAACTCCCCTTCGCTTAACGATTACAAGCATACCTATAACATGATGCAGCCACCACCAATATGCTTGAAAATATGGAGAGTTATGTGTTGTATTGGATTTGCCCCAAACAGAACACTTGCTTTGCCACATTCTTTGCAGTATTTCTTTAGTGCCTTTTTGCAAACAGGATGCATGTTTTGGAATATTTGTATTCTGTACAGGCTTCCTTCTTTTCACTCTGTCAAATAGGTTAGTATTGTGGAGTAATAACTACAATGTTGTTGATCCATCCTCAGTTTTCACCCATCAGAGCCATTCAACTCAGTAACTGTTTTAAAGTCACCATTGGCCTCATAGTGAAATTCCTGAGCGGTTTCCTTCCTCTCCGCCAACTGAGTTAGGAAGGACGCCTGTATCTTTGTAGTGACTGGGTGTATTGATACACCATCCGAAGTGTAATGAATAACATCACCATGCTCAAAGGGATATTCATTATTTTATTTTTACCCATCTATCAATAGGTGCCTTTCTTTGTGGTTGAATCTGTGTTTGAAATTCACTGCTTCGATTGCAGGACCTTACAGATAATTGTATGTGTGGGGTACAGAGATGAGGTAGTCATTCAAAAATCATATTAAACACTATTATTGCACACAGAGTTAGTCCATACAACTTATGTGACTTGTTAAGCACATTTTTACTACTGAACTTATTTAGGCTTGCCATGAAAAAGGTGTTGAATACTTATCGACTCGAGGCATTTCAGCTTTTCATTTTGTATTCATTTAAAATAAATTCAGAAAACATCATTCCACTTTGACAAAAAAATCTAAATTTTATCAATTTTAAATTCAGTTTGTAACAACAAAAAGTTGAAAGGGTCAAGGGGTGTGAATACTTTCTGAAGGCACTATATGTAGATTATACATTGTTGTGATAGCTAACTGTGCCACTAGAGATCCTGGTTCGAATCCAGGCTCTGTCGCCGCCGGCCGCGACCGGGAGACTCATGGGCGGCGCACAATTGGCCCAGCGTCGTCCAAGGTAGGGGAGGGAATGGCCGGCAGGGATGTAGCTCAGTTGATAGAGCATGGCGTTTGCAACGCCAGGGTTGTGGGTTCGATTCCCACGGGGGGCCAGTATAAAAAAATATATGTATTCACTAACTGTAAGTCGCTCTGGATAAGAGCGTCTGCTAAATAACTAAAAATGTAAAAAAAATGTATGTAAATGTGATGTTTCTTTTTCAAATATTTAATTTCCATGGCAATATTTGAAATGGCAGCAAATGTGTTGGTGCGCATTCGAGGGGTGACTGACTTTTAAAGGATGCAGTTTAGCTAGGGAAAGCCAGGGCATAATACAAAATACAACACACTGTGAGAAATCAGGCAGGCTAACTGGAGAGACCTATCAAAATGTTACACTGAAGAGACTCCACCCAACGCATGCTCACAGTATTTAGAATATTGTTGCTGGAGAACTAAATCCAGTCCACTCCATTTTACCAGGTGATTGGTCAGCTCATCAGCCAGTCAGCTGTAGCCTTACCTTCTTTCCTCTCTTTAAAAGCGTCTAGAAACAGTTTCCCTCCAATATCCCCAATGTCGTTCTCAGTAAGGTCCAGTTCTTTCAGGTGACTTGAGAACACAACCAGCCTGGGGTTAACAAAGAAGCAGTGGTGTAAAGTAACTAAGAAAAAATACTTTTTGGGTATCTGTACTTTACTATTTATATATATATATCTTTTATAACTTGTACTTATTTTACTCCATTACATTCCTAAAGAAAATATGTACTTTTTACTCGCATGCATTTTCCCTGACACCCAAAAGTACTCGTTACATTTCGAATGCTAATGCAGGACAACAATATGTTCCAATTCACGCACCTATAAAAACAATGAGTTGTCATCCCTACTGCCTCATCTGGCGGACTCACTAAACACATACTGCGTTTGTAAATTATGTCTGAGTGTTGGAGTGTGCCCATGGCTGTCGGTAAAAAAAAAAACAACTAGAAAATCATGCCATCTGGTATGCTTAATATAAGGAATTTTGTGTATAGCATTTACTTTTACTCAAGTATGACAATTTAGTACTTTTTCCACCACTGCAAAGAAGAATAGCAGCAGACCGTTATTTATAGGGCATAACTGAATTACTGCCAGATCTAGTGCCGGTTTTCCATACCCAGATTAAGCCTATGTCTTGGAGAATCATTCAAATGGCTTTTTAGTCCAGACATTTCCTTAATCTGGGTCTGGTAAACCAGCCCAGAATCTAAAGATTTAACATGTGTACAATATCAGTTTCAATCACGCTTACAGAACAATGTAAATACCAGCAACACAATACAAATGTGTCACAGCAGAACAGGGCCATGCAGATACCTTTTGGGGGGGCATGTGCACAAACTATAAAAAGGTAACCCCCCCAAAAAAAATATCTGCAACCCGGGTCACAGACTCTTCTTGCAATTATTACAAGAAGAGGGGAAAGCAGCACAATCTGATGAGAAAAAATAATAAATGCTGCACTTATTAACAATGACCAACACATATCCCAGTGGTTTTCAAATGTTTTGACCCGCGACCCCAAAAAAGGAGTTGTAAAAAATGTGCACACGTGAACATGCATACACAATTGCTGAGCAAATGTAGCCTGTCATTACAGCCATAAACGGTGATACATTTTCAAAACGCAAGATATAAACTGCGTTTAACACCTGCATTGGGAGCTGAAAGTCATTCATGTTAGCAGACAATATTAACTGGAGATTTACAATGAGTATACCAAACATTAGGAACACCTTCCTAATATTGAGTTGCACCCCCCCAATGCTTCCCACAGTTGTGTTAAGTTGGCTGGATGTCCTTTGGGTGGTGGACCATTCTTGATACACACAGGAAACTGTTGAGCGTGGAAAAACCCAGCAGCGTTGCAGTTCTTGACACAAACAGGTGCGCTTGGCACCTACTACCATACCCCATATAAAGGCACTTACATTTCTTGCCTTGCCCATTTCACCCTCTGAATGGCACACATACACAATCCATGTCTCAATTGTCTCCAGGCTTAAACATCCTTCTTTAACCTGTCTCCTTCCTCTACACTGATTGAAGTGGATTTAACAAGTGACATCAATATGGGATCATAGCTTTCACCTTGATTCACCTGGTCAGTCTATGTCATGAAAAGAGCAGGTGTTCTTAATGTTTTGTACACTCAGTGTAGGCCTATCATGTCACTTCTCTGGAGTCCAGAGCAAAAAAATCATATGGCCTACTGCTTGTAGTGGAGGTTGCAGGATCGGATTGAAAGCATGTTTTCTGTCTGCATCGCTCTATCGCTTTAGAGGGCAGCCTGCCTGCAGTGCTCATTGCCAGCTGAGTAACCCTGTTATTCCCCAAATATTTTACATCTTCATCACATAATATTAAAGGCAGTGGGATGTTACAGCTGCTTATCTTTCGACATATAGCCAGTAGCCACCCAAACTAGGCCTATCTGAAAAATGAAAATGATCAATCAAATCGCTCGGTAGCCTATTGTTCTGGCAAGATGTCAGTAGTAGATTGCTAAACTGTATTGTATATGGATGATAAACGTAGGCCTACTCTGTTTTTGGCAGGCAAACAAGTTATTTCTGGTCACTAATCTGGATATGCGCACCCAATGCTGATGAACGGTCATTGGTCAACAATCAAGACACTCAACTTTTTGGTTCTGAAGCATAGATGAGAATTTAACGACAACTTTTTTATTTAAAAAAACAACATACATTTTTGGTGAAATTATACCACCACCGAAAAGGGCACTTTGGAGACTGGAAGGGCAAAGGGGCTCCTATCCATATGCTGCAGCTGGGGCCATAAGAAATAACACATTGGAGAAATGCTCTGGGAATAGGGGTTATTTGCAGAGCATGCTATGAGTGCCCTGAGAACGCTTAATCTCCTGCTGTTGGAAGGAAAAAATCTAGCTGGATTGCAACAAGAACATACCAGACATTTGATGTCCTGTAAGAACACTAGAGGGGAGTGGAGGTAAATTGGTTTAAGTGTTCTTGGAGCACAGAGGAGTGCACCTGGTGTGGAGATGCAGATGATTGCAGAGTGGGGTGGAAGGGTGGAGGTGGGAAACAAAATTATACAGTTAAAAAGTTAAGGTCTTCAAGCAAGACCCTGAATGATGCTGTTGTTTTGTTCCTCTGGATTTCTCCAGATGAGGAAAATGAGGAACAGCCAAAAGACCTGGGTTGGTTTGTTTGGATAGGATTCAAGAGGATTTAAGGATGATCCCGCTGCTTTCCGGAGGAGGGGCAGGGAACAGGATGCAGTGGCTTCAAACTCCTCAGAACACATGAGAACTGTTTACACAAAACCTCTCTGTCATGGGATATATTTGCATGCTATTTCTCTATTGAAGAAAAAAATAACATAAGCAACAGAGCACAACCGGGTCATCCTCGAGAGAAAAAAAGTATCATGAAGTGGACAAAAGAGTGACAGACAGTTCCTGTAGTGAAGCCTCTCTCCTTCACATAAAGATGTATTATAAAGGTTTTATATCATTTCAACCAGTAGTTTAGAAAGTAGCGCTCACGGGGCACTCCCGAGTGGCGCAGTGGTCTAAGGCACTGCATTGCAGTGCTTGATGCATCACTACAGACCCGGGTTTGATCCCAGGCTGTGCCGCGACCAGGAGACCCATGAGGCGGCGCGCAATTGGCCCAGCGTCGTCCGGGTTAGGGGAGGGTTTGGCCGGCCGGGATGTCCTTGTCCCATCGCGCTCTAGTGACTCCTGTGGCGGGCCGGGTGCATGCACGCTGACACGTCGCCAGTTGTATGGTGTTTCCTCCGACACTTTGGTGCAGCTGGCTTCCGAGTTAAGCGAGCAGTGTGTCAAGAAGCAGTGTGGCTTGGCATGGTCATGTTTCGGGGGACGCATTGCTCTCGACCTTCACCTCTCCCAAGTCCGTACGGGAGTTGCAGCGATGGGGCAAGACTGTAACTACCAATTGTATATCATGAAAAGGGGTAAAAAAGTAGTGCTCACAAGCTAAAACAGGTCCCCGAAAACTGTGTACAACATCTTCCATTTTGTATATGTTATGTCCTGCAAAAAAAAGTTATTTTATACTGAACAAAAATATAAACGCAACATGCAACAATTTCAAAGATTTAACTGAGTTACAGTTCATATGAGGAAATCAGTAAATTGAAATAAATTCATTAGGCCCTAATCCAGCACAGATTTCTGTTGTATAGCCCCGTAACAAACTTGTGCGCTTGTCCGAGGCTACAACAAAAATGTGTGCTGTAGGCAGTGGCGGCTCCTGAAAAAATTCTCAGGAGGGGCAATTTTTCTGATGATTTAGGTGACCTACACACATTTTAAAAAAGATATGTCCAGCAACAACATGAAGACAGGGGCAGCATATAAGTCAATACCAGAAGCATTTATTGACTGATCTGGGGAGATGGATTCCAGTTTCTGTGACAGATTATAAATAATCTCTGATGCCTTTGTTATATTAGCTTTTGGTTGAATGTACTGTCGTAGTAAATATATAATGTTATAGCTTGGTCTGACTAAAATCTTGTGCATGACCCATTTTGTGTTGGGCCTTTGTATTCAATACAATGAACAAGAGTCCTATCTTGTCAGCCTTGTCAGCAGGTGGCTAAGGATAACACCCACGCCATAGGTCTCTCAGTTCTTCCAACTCACGAGTTCTTGCCCTGAGGACACACACACACACACCCACACACACACACACACACACACACACACACACACATCATCACTGATAAACACACACACACACACACACACACACACACATCATCACTGATAACAAACACACACACACACACACACACACACACACACACACACACTGATAACAAACACACACACACACACACAAATCCTCTTCTCTTAGGCTGAACATCTGAAGACAGAGAACCCGACTCAGAGCCAATGCAACAGTGACACTAGCCTGGAGGTGACCTCGCCCAACTCATCAGGACCAATCAGAAGATCAGAACTACTAGATTCAACCTACTTCATTTTATTGTATAAAATGTCAGCACACAATGTTTAGGGGCTCTTCTGATAAACTCCCTACGAGTTTGACGAACGGGTCCGTGCACGCGATTCCAGATATCTTTACCTCTGAATAAACTGCCTTATATTATACAATTATCCACCTTGTCCAAAAGTCTCTACTTGGTCTCCGTTCTCCAGTAAACTTGTTTTATCAACAATAGTAAGGTTCAATGACACAGAAAGCAGTTCAATGTCGGGGTACAGAGTCGCTCTCTTACCAGGATCGCGGTCCGCTCTGACCAGGGTGAAGCCGGCCGGCTCCACCTCTCTGTCCGGGACTCTGTCATCCAGCCAAGTATCCCAGCTGTATTGGGATTCCGCTGCCAGCAGCGTTTTCATTATTTAGTCCGTTCGTAGCGGGTATGTACACGATCAACAAGATCAGTCCAAAACCGAAGATCAGTCCAAAGCAGAATGTTTGCAGAATGTTTGTAAACTAAGTCTACAAATTAAAAACATAAAATAACGCCACACTGCAGGTCGCAACATAGACGCTGTTAGCCGCCATTGTCTTAGTTACGTTCAACGTTACGTCACGTATGACGAAAGCGCGTAAGTGCATGCCCACAGACACCCATAGAGAATGTATTGAAAGCTTTGAAATTTGAAAAAAATAGATTTTACATGACAGGCTATGAGAGACTTCTGGGCGATTTTCAACCTGACTGAAATCGCCCAAAAAACGGGCGGGGCCATTTGAAGCACGACTTTAGCCTGATTTGACATTTAGTGGCTGGCAGATCAGACGTGAACACTGATAACTGCTGTTGCCGTGATATAATTGATTAGAAAAAAAATCCCTTCCTTTTCCCGTTTGGCAGTGCGTCGCCCATATCGCCCTATTGAACAAGCCGTCCCTGGCTGTAGGAGTTGGGAAACCTTAACGCTAGAATCCTTAATAGCTACATCAATTTTTGGACTTTAAATTAATTATATATACCCATTGTTTCTGTAAGAATATAACATATAAATGCCTCATGAGCTTGATTTAACTGTCATACCCCATCAGAACCCAAAATATAAGCTTGTTTTTGTCACGCCCTGGCTCTGGGGACACTGTTATGTTGAGCCAGGGTGTGTAATTCTATGTTGGTATTTCAATGTTGGCCTGAGTGACTCCCAATCAGAGGCAACGAGTGTCAGCTGGTTGTCTCTGATTGGGAGCCATATTTAACTGTCTGTCTTTCACTTTGTGTTTGTGGTTTCTTGTTCTTATTTGGTTTGTTTATGTAACCAGAGACATCACGTTTTCGTCTGTTATTTTGATCGTGTGATCATTCTAATAAATATAATGTTCGCATTCAACGCTGCGCCTTGGTCTCTCCCTGACGAACGTGACAGTTTTACTCCATAGCCTCAAAAGATGGTTGAAACTATACATTTGATATCATGGATGCTCAGTCCTTGCATCGATAGTGCTGTCTATGAATTTGAGAGTGGTTCCATTTATCCAGGCCCATCCCTCATATTTTTACCAAAACAGAGGCAGGGTGCCGCTTTGTTATTGTTTCAATTAAGGATTCTAACTAAGATTAACTTAAAAAGTAGAATGTTAATGCCGATTTAATTTAATTTATAACAATCTTAAGGGTGTCAATCATTTTGACACTTATCTTTTTTAGATGCTTTTATTTCTGAGCAATTTTATTAGTATTAAATAATATAATTGTCCCTTTTTTTGCATACAACATAGCTTGGTATTTGATGAATGATAAGAGAGAACCATATTGACAGTCGAGGGCAAGAGTATCTGTGTCTCATCTGCACAAGTTCAGTGACGTTAGAACTCATCCCAAACCATCTCAATTGGGTTGAGGTCAGGTGATTGTGGAGGCCAGGTCATCTGATGCAGCATTCCATCACTCTTCTTCTTGGTCAAATAGCCCTTACACAGCCTGGAGGTGTGTTGGGTCGTTGTCCTGTTGAAAAACAAATGATAGTCCCACTAAGCGCAAACCAGATGGGATGGCATATCACTGCAGAATGCTGTGGTAGCCATGCTGGTTAAGTGTCCCCTGATGGTGTGTCTGTCTGTATGCTGGTGTGTCTGTCTATCTGCTGGTGTGTCTGTCTATCTGCTGGTGTGTCTGTCTGTCTGCTGGTGTGTCTTTCTGTCTGCTGGTGTGTCTGTCGATTTGCCATCCGTCTTTCTGTGGATCTGCTTCTGTCTCTCTGTCTGTTTTGAGTCTTTTAGTCATTGGGTCTTTGTACAGTCACGGTCAAAGAGATGCAACTATTTTGGGTCATCCTTCTCCCTTCCTCTCTCTTTCAATTCAATTCAAATACGTTTTATTGGTATGAATGGGTACCACTGTTGCCAAAGCAATGCAATTATAGTTTATTCATACATTCAATTCAGTTCAATTCAACAAATGAAATTACTTATGCTAAATACATATGAATGTTATCAGGGTTTCTCTCTCTCTCTCTCTCTCTCTCTCTCTCTCTCTCTCTCTCTCTCTCTCTCTCTCTCTCTCTCTCTCTCTCCTCTCTCTCTCTCTCATCTCTCTCTCTCTCTCTCTCTCTCTCTCTCTCTCTCTCTCTCTCTCTCTCTCTCTCTCTCTCTCTCTCTCTCTCTCTCTCTCTCTCTCTCTCTCTCTCTCTCTCTCTCTCTCTCTCTCTCTCTCTCTCTCTCTCTCTCTCTCTTCTCTCTCTCTCTCCTCTCTCTCTCTCTCTTCTCTCTCTCTCTCTCCTCTCTCACTCTCTCTCTCTCTCCTCTCTCTCTCTCTCTCTCTCTCTCTCTCTCTCTCTCTCTCTCTCTCTCTATATATATATATATATATATATATATATATAAATATATATATAATATATTTTTAACTCTCTCTCCATGGCCCCATCACAACATCCTTAACCGATTCCTCTAGCATTGGAGTAGGAGGACTGAAGGTGGCTACAGTCCGTGATGGTGTGGGGGTGCTTTGCTGGTGACACTGTCGCTGATTTATTTAGAATTCAAGGGGACACTTAACCAGCATGGCTGCCACAGCATTCTGCAGTGATACGCCATCCCATCTGGTTTGCCGCTTAGTGGGACTATCATTTGTTTTTCAACAGGACAATGACCCAACACACCTCCAGGCTGTGTAAGGGCTATTGACCAAGAAGAAGAGTGATGGAATGCTGCATCAGATGACCTGGCCTCACAATCACCCGACTCAACCCAATTGAGATAGTTTGGGATGAGTGGACACAGAGTGAAGAAAAGCAGCCAACAAGTGCTCAGTATATTTGGGAATTCCTTCAAGACTGTTGGAAAAGCATTCCAGGTGAAGCTGGTTGAGAGAATGCCAAGAGTGTGCAAAGCTGTCATCAAGGCAAAGGATGGCTACTTTGAAGAATCTCAAATATTAAAATATATTTTGATTTGTTTAACACTTTTTTGGTTACTACATGATTCCATATGTGTTATTTCATAGTTTTGATGTCTTCACTATTATTGTACAATGTAGAAAATAGTAAAAATAAAGAAAAACCATTGAATGAGTAGGTGTGTCCAAACCTTTAACTGGTACTGTACTTAGCGAGCACCCTTTAGCTTGGAACTTGGAGTTTGGAACTCAGTGTGGGTTAGAGCCCTGCACGGGCATTGAATTTTAAACCCGAGCCCTACCCATGCCCGCGACCTTCAGGCCCTACCCAACCCAGACCCGATTGCTTCTGCCAAATTGAAAGCCCGGCCCTGCCCGAAACACGAAATCAGAAATAACTTCCTCTGTTAGTAAATCCATTAGCGGCTCCTCTCTGTCCATCACTCGCTCCCTGCGCGCAGGCAACTCGCTCTGCATGCACTCTGCTCATGGTGGCTCTGAGTGGGTGAGTAACCATAGTAACGGCTCCACTTGGGCTGCTGTGCTCAATGAGGAGACATCAGAGAGCAGTGAACTGTTGGTTACTTTTTGTCACTCTAAACTGACAAAACTCAAGGAACATTATTTTCTATGAAATCATCTCTCCTGTTTTATATTTGACGAGGTTGAATCACTTCTGACAACATGTTATGATCTTAGTCAGATATAACTGTACGGCGCAGCAGAGCATGAGCAAATGGCTCAGCTTCAAAATGTTAGTGATCAATTTAGTGATACCCGAGCCCTACCTGTACCCTAGTTATTGATGAAAAAACTGGTCCTTCCCGGCCGTAACCCAATGTATAATGACGGGGGCCGTTCGGGCACGGGTCGGGTAGCAGATCTCTATTGTGGGTTCAATGTGGTGTTATAGACGTCCAGCTCATTTAATGTTGTGTAGGGTCACATGGGCCCATTGGGCCGGGGTCCAAGCCTTGTGATGTTACCGCAAGAGGTTGACTAATATTGGTTTAATGTCTAAATATTGTGTATCTATACAGTTGAATAAATCCCAAAATATTCTGGATCACAAAAATCACTGTGGTTGAATATAATAGCAAAGCTCCTAGGGTTTGGCGTTTGCCTTGTGGTCATGGCAATGCTGAAATGTCAGAGTTGACTTTGACTATCTTTAGGTGTTAGAAACATTATTGACACTCTTAAAAAACTTTGAAAAAGTATTATAATAACCCTGCACTTGTTGTCCAGGGTGCAGTTGGGTGTGGTGTTGTCAGCTGATTACACTCCGTTAGCAGCTTGCTTGGCACACTCAGCAAGGGCCTGAACTAGCTTAGTGGCATCCCCACTCTGCAGCTCGTTGCCATTTATATACAGATCTCTATTGAAAGAAAAGAAGACGCTTGGGTCAAACTACAAAGACAGAACATGATATAGTCCACCGTGCTATTTTGCACCACTAATTATAGATGGTCTTAAAATGTCCCTTCACTGTCCCTTCCATCCATGGCAGTATTCAGATTGCGCCTTTAATCAATAACCAGTTAGTAACTAGTTAGTTACCAGTAAATAATACTATAAACAAGTTTATTTCAACATAAAATAACAACCGATGTGGATTGTGGTTATCTCTACCTTATAGCGCTGGTAGTGACCAGAGAGGCCAGGATAAATCCACAGCCTGCCCTGCACTAGAACCACAGTTACACACACTCAGGGACAGCAAAGGGGTGTTTCCATCCATGCCGGACTGTAGCCACCTCAGTCCTCCTGCTCCAATGCTAGAGGAATCGATTAAGGATGTTGTGATGGGGCCATGGAGAGAGAGAGAAAAAATATAATATATATATAGAGAGAGAAACCCTGATAACATTCATACGTATTTAGCATAAGTAATTTAATTTGTTGAATTGAACTGAATTGAATGTATGAATAAACTATAATACTATAATTGCATTGCTTTGGCAACAGTGCAGACAGACAGACACACAAGCAAACAGACACACCAGCAGACAGACACACCAGCAGACAGACAGACACACCAGCAGACAGACAGACACACCAGCAGACAGACAGACACACCAGCAGACAGACAGACACACAAGCAGACAGACAGACACACCAGCAGACAGACAGACACACCAGCAGACAGACAGACACACCAGAAGACAGACAGACACACCAGCAGACAGACAGACAGACAGACAGACACACAAGCAGACAGACAGACACACCAGCAGACAGACACACCAGCAGACGGACAGACACACCAGCAGACAGACAGACAAACAGACAGACACACAAGCAGACAGACAGATACACCAGCAGACAGACAGACACACCAGCAGACAGACAGACAAACAGACAGACACACAAGCAGACAGACAGAGACACCAGCAGACAGACAGACAGACACACAAGCAGACAGACAGAGACACCAGCAGACAGACACACCAGCAGACAGACAGAGACACCAGCAGACAGACAGACCACACCAGCAGACAGACAGACACACCAGCTAACTGAAATGGTCCACCCACACAGACAGTGTGGTTAAGAAGGCTCAACCGCGTCTCTTCAACCTCAGGAGGCTGAAGAAATTTGGCCTGTCACCTAAAATCCTCACAAACTTTTACAGATGCACAATTGAGAGCATCCTGTCGGGCTGTATCACCGCCTGGTATGCCAACTGCACAGCCCACAACCGCAGGGCTCTCCAGAGGGTGGTGCAGTCTGCACAACGCATCACCGGGGGCAAACTACCAGCCCTCCAGGACACCTACAGCACCCGATGTCACAGGAAGGCCAAAAAGATAATCAAGTACAACTACCACCCGAGCCACTGCCTGTTCACCCCGCTGTCATCCAGAAGGCGAGGACAGTACAGGTGCATCAAAGCTGGGGCCGAGAGACTGAAAAACAGCTTATATCTCAAGGCCATCAGACTGTTAAACAGCCATCACTAGCACAGAGTGGCTGCTGCCTACATACAGACTAGAAAATCACTGGCCACTTCAATAAATGGAACACTAGTCACTTTAATAATGCCACTTTAATAATGTTTACATATCTTGCATTACCCATCTCATATGTATATACTGTATTCTATACTATCTTAATAATGTTTACATACATTATCTTGACTTACCCATCTCATATGTATATACTGTATTCTATACTGTCTATTGCATCTTAGCCTATGCCGCTCTGACAATGACATTGCTCATCCATATATTTATATATTCTTATTCTATTCCTTTACTTAGATTTGTGTGTATTAGGTATTTGTTGTGGAGCTGTTAGATATTACTTGCTAGATATTGCTGCACTGTCGGAACTAGAAGCACAAGCATTTCGCTACACTCGCAATAACATCTGCTAACCATTTGTATGTGACCAATACATTTGATTGGATTTGTTTTGACATACGCACCAGCAGACAGACAGACAGACACACCAGCAGACAGACGGAGACAAAGTCAAATACACAGTGTGTGAGAGAGAGAGAGAGAGAGAGAGAGAGAGAGAGAGAGAGAGAGAGAGAGAGAAAGACGCAGGTAGACCCCCCCCACACCTCCCTCACCCATCCTCTGCCACCCACCCACCCACACACTAACAAACACAGTCCCATAAATCCTACGGAACTCACACTGTGTAGTCGTATAACAAGTGTGTTTCATATAACAAGACCTTCATTGCAATAACCCCAGATCAAACTAAACAAAATTATGTAATCACAGCCAGAGTCATGCAGTCCAAGAGAACAAGCCTGACTCTAGCCTCAATCTACTGTCCCCTGGGGTTGATCCCATTCCACAAGGTCGTCATCATCGGTGACTTCAATGCCAAACACCCCACCTTCAACAATATAACCACAAACCAAGCCGGCAGAGCACTGAACACCATCCTCGAACAGCATGACCTTGTCCTCATCAACAGTGATGAACCAACCCACTATTCATCCTTCAACAAGTCTGTCAACACTCTAGATCTCTGCACCCTGCCAATAGCAGCCAAGCTCACCATGTTCTCAGTATGTGGAGATGTGGGGAGCGATCACCTCCCCATCCTCCCCTTCCTCTGCCTCCAAGCACAGTCTGTAAGCAGAATAATACAATACAACTACAAAGCTGCAGACTGGGAAACCTTCAAACTCACCACAACCACCCAAAACCTTACCACCAGGCCTCCAGTGTCCGGTCTGGAGCGTGAAGTCACAAGCTCTGCTGGTCGGCTACTGCGTAGCAACCTAGCGGTGCCAAAAGCCTTGGTCTGCCCTAGAAAGCCTATGTAAATTATGATGTTCTGGGCTCTAAAATCAGTTTATTATGATCAAGTTCGATCCCCACTGTGAATTATTTTTAAGTTCACTACAAATCAAGATATTTAATTAAATAGTGATCCATTCTGACAACTACATTTGTCGTCACACAGGATCACGTGCTGACACAGACCAATCATGGGCCGGCCATAGACATTAAGGTTGACTATATCGCCCATGATCCTTTGCTAGTCACAGTCACTTTCACCATGACCTTATCGATTTGTTTGTTGTTGGTGCCATTCAGCCCCATTCAGCAATAGGGAGGGCTTCAAATTAAAACGCTTCAAGTGCCATCGGGAGTTTTCTATAGGAATACATGGATGACGTCAGTGCTATCACTATCTACTTGTTTTAATGTCTATGGCAAAAACTGGTTGAATCAACGTTGTTTTCACATCATTTCAACCCCCAAAAAGAATCCAATGACATGGTGAAATGTTTTGTTGATTTCACATTAAATTCACGTTAGTTGACAACTCAACCAAATGTAAATCAAAACTAGATGTTGAGCTGACATCTGTGCCCAGTGGGTTGATCCCCTGTGACCCAGACGCCCTATTGATGGACCAGAGGGCGGTCTAAATTGGCCAAATCCTCCTCAGAGCCAGAGCACCACCACCACACCACCACCACCATGCTTGACCTTTGGTATGATGTTCTTACTGTGGAATGCAGAGTTTGGTTTTCGCCAGGCATTACTGGAACCATGTCGTCCAAAAAGTTATACTTTTGAATCATCTGTCCATAGAACGTTCTTCCAAGAGTCTTGATGATCATCCAGGTGTTTTTTGGCAAACTTGAGTCAACTTTTTGGACGAGATGGGTCCCATTATGCCTGGCGAAAACCAAACACTGCATTCCACATTAAGAACATCATACCAAAGGTCAAGCATGGTGGTGGTGGTGTGATGGTTTGGGGATGCTTTGCTGCCTCAGGACCTGGACGACTTGCCTTAATAGAAGGAACCATGAATTCTGCTCTGTATCAGAGAATTCTACAGGAGAATGTCAGACCATCCGTCTGTGAGCTGAAGCTGAAGCGCAGCTGGGTCATGCAGCAAGACAATGATCCAAAACACACAATCAAGTCTACATGAAAATTGCTAAAAAGCAACAAATTGGAAGTTTTGGAATGGCCTAGTCAAAGTCCAGACCTAATCTCAATTGAGATGTTGTGGCAGGACTTGAAACAAGCAGTTCATGCTTGAAAACCCACACATCACTGAGTTAAAGCAGTTCTGCATGGATGAGTGGGCCAAAATTCCTCCACAGCGACGTGAGAGACTGATCAACAACTACAGGAAGCATTTGGTTGAAGTCATTGCAGCTAAAGGTGGCACAACCAGTTATTGAGTGTAAGGGGGCAATTACTTTTTCACACAGGGGAATTAGGTGTTGCATAACTTTGTTTATGAAATAAATATGTAATTGTTGTGTTATTTGTTCACCTATGTTCCCTTTATCTAATATTAGGTTTTGGTTGAAGATCTGATAACATTCAGTATCACAAATATGCAAAAGTAGAGAAAATTAGAAAGGGGGCAAATACTTTTTCACAGCACTGTACGTACATTCGTTGCACTTCAGAGCTATCATGCAGTACCATAAACAAATACCACCAACCTAAGTTGCGTGGCAATAAAGTATATTGTATCTTGTTCTATTCTGACTGTAATGAATACTCGGACAGAGTGGTAAGATCCAATCGCAGAATAGCGATGCTTTATTGAGTACAGACAAGGGAATAGCTTAATCGTGGTCGGGCGGGCTGTGGTCAAAACCGGGCCAGGCAGAGACAGGCAGAGGTACCAAGGGAGTGGGCTTAGTCGTAGTCGGGGGCACAGGCACAGGATCAGAGGACGGTAATCACTGGGGTAGACAAGCAGAGGATTAAGCAATTTGGGGAGTCAAACAACAAGGCACAGGTCGGATACACGGGTAAACAAAAACAACAAACTCTCTCTCTCTCTCTCGGAACAAAACGCTTAGCAAGTCACAATGGAACAATACCTCGCACCGACTGAACTTCTGAGCACACCTTATGTCCTACCCTAATTACGGACAGGTGTGCTCAGAACTCAGGTGAACCAGATCGAGTCTGATGACTCCCCCTCTCTGTAGATCGGGGAAGTGTCAGACTCTGTCTAGACCCAGCCAACCCCCGATCCCTTACAGTATCCCCCTCCCCAGGGCCGGCTCCTGACGGCCTTCTACCTCTACCGGGTGGTCTTCCTCTGGGTCGGGGTCCGGGATGATCTGGGTGTTCAGCGTGGGAAGTGGCCTTGAGAGCGGGGTCTAGTATGTCCTTAGCAGGGACCCAGGACCGTTCCTCCGGTCCATATCCCTCCCAGTCCACGAGATATTCGATGCCCCCTCGTCTCCGTCTTGACTCCAGTATCTCGTGGACTGTATAGGTGGTGTCCTGTTCATCCTCCAAAGGTGGTGTAGTAGGTTGTTGAGCGATTGGTGGGTACATCGGGCTATAATGGACAGGTTTCAACAGGGAGACGTGGAACGTAGGTTTATCCTGTAGTGTCGAGGGAGTAACAGACGGTAGGTGACAGGGTTAATACGTCTCTGTACCTTGAAGGGACCAATGTACCTGGGTTGGAGCTTCTTGCAGCTCCGTCGGAACCGCAGGTCTCGGGTAGACAGCCACACTCGCTGCCCGGGTTGATAAGTGGGAGTAGGTCTCCGGCGTCGGTCGGCATAGGTCTTTTGCTGTTGTGAGGCTTGACTGAGATGTTGATGGGCCATCTCCCAGACCTGCGCACTCCGACGGAACCACTCGTCCACCGCCGGTACCATCCCGGGTGCGGTATCCCACGGGAACAGGGGTGGTTGATACCCTAGAACACACTGAAAGGGCGTTAGACGTAGGGAGGTGTGAATGAGTGAGTTCTGAGCATACTCTACCCAAGGAAGGAATCGGCTCCACTCTTGCGGCTGCCGCGAACATTGTTGCCGTAGATACTTCCCAATCTCCTGGTTGAGCCGTTCTGTCTGCCCATTGGCCTGGGGATGATATCCGGGGGTGAGGCTCACCGAGATGCCCAAGCGTTCGCAGAAGGCCTTCCAAACCCGGGATACGAACTAGGGTCCCCGGTCGGAAACAATATCCTCCGGAACACCAAACTGCCGGAACACCTGGTTAAACATAGTCTCCGCCATCTGAGTGGCGTTAGGTAAACGGGTCATGGGTACTAACCGACACATCTTGGAGAATCGATCGATGACCACGAGAATTACAGTATGGCCCTCTGATTCTGGTAGGTCGGTAACAAAGTCCATAGCAATGTGCGACCAGGGTCGTTGAGGAGTTGGCAATGGCATCAGCTTACCCTCCGGTAGTGCTCGAGGCGCCTTGGACTGAGCACATACTGGGCAGGATAATACGTAGTCTCTGACGTCATCTGTGAGGGAAGCCCACCAGTATTTTCGACTGATGAGTCGTGTAGTTCGAGTGATTCCGGGATGACCAGATCCTAGCGACGTGTGGCACCATTCCATCAGTTGAGGTCGAAGCGGAGCTGGTACAAACACCTTCGACACCGGGGTTTCTGGAGGGGCTGGTTCCGCTTGTAGGCTCTCCTGAATCGTGTCATCGATAGCCCACCTCACAGGACCAGCACGGCAACTCATGGGGAGGATAGGTTCTGGTTCAACCGGTCTGTCAGCGCGCTCGAACCGTCGGGAAAGCGCGTCCGCCTTACAATTCTTGGACCCGGGAATATAAGAGACAGTGAATTGGAAACGGTTGAAGAATAAAGACCACCTTGCCTGTCGGGAGTTCAGTCGTTTAGCACTGTGAAGATACTCCAGATTGCGGTGGTCCGTGAGCACTTGGAACGGATGAGCTGCTCCCTCCAGCCAATGTCTCCACTCCTCCAGTGCTAACTTCACCGCCAGTAATTCACGATTTCCCACGTCGTAGTTCTGCTCGGCCGGATTCAGCTTCTTAGAAAAAAAAGCAAAGGGTCGTGATTTGGGCGGCTCACCTTGGCACTGGGATAGCACGGCTCCAACTCCAACCTCCGAGGCGTCCACCTCCACGATGAACGGCAAGGTAGGATCCGGCTGACATAAAATGGGAGCGGTGGTAAATCGTTGTTTCAATGTCTCAAAAGCCCGCACTGCCCCCTCCGTCCATTTCAGACCACGACCCTTGTGGCTGGTCATCGCCAACAGGGGAGCTGCGGTTGTGCTGAAATTACGCACGAACCGTCTATAGTAATTGGCAAACCCTAAGAATCTCTGGAGCTCTTTCACCGTCTGGGGTTGAGGCCAGTCTCGTACAGCTTGCACCTTGGATTCATCCAGTTTTACCCCGTCGGGAGTGAGTATGGCCCCAAGGAAGGAAATCGTCGTGACATGGATTTCACTCTTTTCGGCCTTCACGAACAGAGAGTGTTGTCGGAGTCGGTCCAGAACCTGTCGTACATGGGACACATGTTCACTCAGAGAGTTAGAGTAGATTAGGATGTCATCAATGTACACTATGACAAAGCGATCAATCAAGTCCCTGAAAATGTCATTCATGAACGCCTGGAACACAGAGGGCGCGTTAGTAAGTCCATAGGGCATGACACAATATTCATAATGTCCTCGATGGGTGATGAAGGCGGTCTTCCATTCATCCCCTTCTCTAATGCGCACCAGATTGTACGCACTCCTGAGGTCCAGTTTACTGTAGATGGAGGCCTGCCCCACCTGCTCGAGGGCTGCTGGAATCAAAGGAAGGGGGTAACGATTTTTAATGGTGATATCGTTCAAACCTCGATAGTCTATACAAGGACGCAGTCCGCCATCCTTTTTCTTAACAAAGAAAAAACTGGATGCGGCGGGAGACGTAGATGGGCGAATGGCCCCTTGCTGAAGTGCCTCATCAATATACTTGCTCATTGATTCTCGTTCCGGCTGTGACAAAGGGTAGATTCGTCCGCGAGGAGGTGTAGCCCCGGATAGCAGATCAATTGCACAATCCCAGGCCCGATGCGGTGGTAACACGGTAGCCCTCTCCTTGGAGAACACCTGCGCGTAATCCTGGTACTCTGTAGGAACAACAGTAGACACCGCACCCTTCGCATCCTCCACAGTAGACATTTTGCAAGGTAAAATGAGGCACTCTGCCCTACATACCTCACTCCAAGCCGTGATATCGCCAGATTTCCAGGAGATGACCGGATCATGGGTAACGAGCCAGGGGTGGCCGAGGACTAGCGGCTCCCGTGGAGCGGAGATGACGAACAGAACGATGTTCTCATGGTGCAGGGAGCCCACTTGTGACTTGATTTCCTCGGTACGGTGCGTAATAAACCCAGTGCCCATGGGCTCACCGTCTAGCGCGTTGACTCGCAGGGGAGGTTGAATTGGAATAAGTTGAACTCCAAACTCCTCAGCAAGACCCATATCCAGAAAGCTGGCAGCCGCTCCGGAATCAATAAGTCCTTCCAACCTGCGCACTTTCTCTCCGACAGATAAGGTAACATTTGCCAGGTTCCCCGTCGTACCTAGTCGGTAGAGAAATCGGAGGTGTAGGACGAGGACTGACCGTGCTCGGGGTGGTGCCTTCAGCCGCACCAGCGTTGAGTAGCTGCAGGAGTTCATCCATCCGTTTCTCCTGTATCTCCCATCGCCTCTGTAATTCCGCTGGATCCATGGTAATGGCGAGGTATTCTGTAATGAATACTCGGACAGAGTGGTAAGATCCAATCGCAGAATAGCGATGCTTTATTGAGTACAGACAAGGGAATAGCTTAATCGTGGTCGGGCGGGCTGTGGTCAAAACCGGGCCAGGCAGAGACAGGCAGAGGTACCAAGGGAGCGGGCTTAGTCGTAGTCGGGGGCACAGGCACAGGATCAGAGGACGGTAATCACTGGGGTAGACAAGCAGAGGATTAAGCAATTCGGGGAGTCAAACAACAAGGCACAGGTCGGATACACGGGTAAACAAAAACAACAAACTCTCTCTCTCTCGGAACAAAACGCTTAGCAAGTCACAATGGAACAATACCTCGCACCGACTGAACTTCTGAGCACACCTTATATCCTACCCTAATTACGGACAGGTGTGCTCAGAACTCAGGTGAACCAGATCGAGTCTGATGACTCCCCCTCTCTGTAGATCGGGGAAGTGTCAGACTCTGTCTAGACCCAGCCAACCCCCGATCCCTTACACTGACCTCACAATTGATATCAACCCCAAAACATTCTGGAAAAAAATACACAGAATAAATGGAAAAACAAGCAACCACAAAAATAGTTTTAAAACACAACAGGAGTATAGTGGAAGAGGACAGGGAGAAGGCCAACGTTTTTAAAGACCACCTACAGACAGAATGTCCACTCTTGCCCTGATGACCCCCGTTTGACCCTGAGTGTAAGTCAATCGTGGACCGTCAGGTTTGTATCCCCACCCAACTTTTCATAAACCCCTCACTGGACACCAATAACCCCCTCATCACACCCATCACCACACAATAACTGCAGAGCCACATCAAGAAGTTGAAGGTCAAGGCCCCAGGGGAGGACACCATCGACAACAAGCTCATCCTCTGTGACCTTTTCACCCTCTGCCTCCATGTCAGTCACTTCCTCAAGCCTAGGAAGTCGACAGTGGTGACCATGATTCCAAAACCAGGTAAGGACCTTCACCAGCCAGCCAACTATAGGCCCATCAGCCTTCTCAACAACCTGGGGAAGCTGCTGGAGAGGGTCTTGACTGACCGACTTCAACGACACTTCGACGACATGAGGGCCCTCGGGGTGCACCAGGCCGGCATCAGAAAGAACAGGTCCACCACTGACAACATCCTGAGGTTGGCCGAAGACGTACAGAGAGGATTTAACAAGAAAGTGGTCACAGTAGCGGTGTTCTTTGACATTGAGAAGGCCTTCGACAAAATGTGGCACAACGGACTCCTCCGACCGCAGGATACAAACCTGAAACTTCCCACTCAGTTGGTCACTCTTTTAAACCGTTTTTTAAAATTGGCGGGAGATAGCGGTGAGGGTGGGAGAAACCACATCATCCAGGTTCTCCCCAAGGCTCCGCCCTCGGCCCTCTACTGTTTTTCATGTATATATGTGATATTTATTATTCCCACCGAAGAGAGGGACATGTCTCCCAGTTTGCTGGGAAGAAGCTACAGAAAGTCATCACCGAAATAGAGATCTGGGCCAACATGTGGCGGGTTAAAGTCAACCTCCTCAAGAGACAGTGCGTCCTCTTTTCCAAGCACACCCTCTCTGTACTTCAAAAATATTGAATAATTTGTATTACTTTTAAACCACTATTTCAACTATTTTTAAGTGGATATATTTGGTAATTCAATCAGGTTTTATCCACTTTTACTCCCACTGATATTTAAATATTTACATTTTTTAACCTCAAAATCACTTTAAAACCACCCTAACAACCTTTTAACTCACCTGTTATGGCACTGCACTGAGGCCACCCTTTTTAACCACTGACAACCATTACAACTACACTTAAAACTGACATTTTAAACAACATGTTCATCATCATCTTAATGTGGTGGAGGTTGACATTTTACTTGCTCACATCCATTTTAAAACGTTTTATACTCCTGTGAGGAGCAGTATGCCTAAGGCTGTTTTTAGGTCATTTTATACAAAACTCGACCTGCGACGAATGGAAGACGTCCTTTATCACCGCACTACGAATACCTGGTCATGCCCTACGGCCTTACTAACGCCCCCGCAGTCTTCCAATCCTTTATGAACTAGGTTTTCCAGGATATGATCAACCGCTTTCTCATCGCCTACATTGATGACATCCTGATTTACTCCCTGAAGGAACACATACAGCATGTACAAAAGGTTATTCAATGGCTTCCTGACCATAACCTTTATGTGAAGACTGAAAAGAGCACCTTCCATGTAACCTCGGTAAATTCCTCGGTTTCGTACTGACACCTGGATGGGTCGGCATGGATGAGAACAAAGTCACCGCCGTCAGTAACTGACCCAAACCCACCAACGTTAAGGAACTCCAACATTTCATTCGGTTCTCCAACTTCTATCGCCGGTTCATTCGGAACATCAGTTCTACTGCCGCTCCCCTCACTGCCCTTACCAGCCAAAAGACCCGGACCTTCATTGGACTGATACCGCCCTGACTGCTTTCAACAACTTGAAACGCCTCTTCACCTCAGCTCCTGTCCAACCTGATCCGACCCTTCCTTTCACCCTGGAGGTGGATGCCTCCGGAGTAGGAGCCATACTCTCTCAGCGGGTGGAACACCTCCCAAATCACATCCCTGTGCCTTCTTCTCCAGGAAGTTATCCAACGCTGAGAGGAATTACAATGTGGGGAACAGCGAACTCCTTGCCATCAAGCTGGCCCTCGAGGAGTGGCGCCACTGTTTTGAGGGCGCACAACATCCCATTCTCACCCTAACAGATCATCGTAATCTGGAATATATCAGAGGGGCCAAGATGTTAAACTCCAGACAAGCCCGCTGGGCTCTCTTCTTCACACGCTTCCATTTTCATGTTACTTACATCCCTGGAAAGAAAAACGTAAAAGCTGATGCTCTCTCCCGCCAGTGTGACCTTCTGACCAGTAACTCAAACCCTACACCAATTCTTCCTTCCTCTTGCATTATAATAAAACTATTTTGGAAAGGGGAGACGCTCAAGAACACGATGGTGTTCTCCGTTTTCTTCTACGACCCCCACAAGTGTCACGGCACTCGTCTGAAGGTAACCCATACAAACAAATGGAAGTAAATAGGTAGTTTTGTGCCAACAAAAATAAGGGGTTAAATATGTGTCCAAAAAAACACCCATATTAGAAAGCTCAGGAAATGTCTCCTAGATATAGGACAGACACTTCAAAACCTTATTCCTTCTGATATTTTTTTTTGCCTGTCTTTTTTTTGTTGCCATTTATGAATGTGTAATTCAATGTGCTTCTATTGGCTATTGTAGTAAAGGCCAAATTCAATATTTTAGCCCAACGGCTTAGACTTTTAGCTTTGTAATACTTAACTTAACCTCTATCTTATACACTGAGTGTACAAAACATTAAGAACACTCTTTCCATGACATAGACTGACCAGGTGAATCCAGTTGAAAGCTATGATCCCTTATTGATGTCACTTGTTAAATCCACTTCAATCAGTGTAGATGAAGGAGAGGAGACAGGTTAAATAAGTATTGCATCTCAATATTAGGAAGGTGTTCCTAATGTTTGGTATACTCAGTGTATATCCCCAGTTAATATTTTCTGCTAACATTAATGACCTTCAGCTCCCAATGCAGGTGTAAAACACAGTTTATATCTTGCGTTTTTAAAATGCATCACCGTTTGTGGCTGTAATGGCAGGCTACCTTTGCTCAGCAATTGTGCGCGCATGTTTGCGTGTGCGTGCGTGTGGGTCGCAAGCTTTGTACAACTCCTTTTTTGGGGTCACGGGTCAAAACTTTTGAAAACCACTGGGATACATGATAGTGGTAACAAATGGAGTTGGGTTGGATATAGTAATTGTAGGCTACAGTATTTCTTACAATCTTCTATTTTGACTGGAAATGTGTTGATCATTGTTAATAAGCGCAGCATTTATTCCAGTTCAAAATAGTTTAGCAAAATATTTTACTCATCAGATTGTGCTGCTTTCCCCTCTTATAATAATTGCTCAAAGAGTCTGTGACCGCGGGTTTCTGATTTTTTTTTGGGGGGGTGGCCTTTTTTTAGTTTGCACACATGCCCCCCAAAAGGTATGTGCATGGCCCTGTTCTGCTGTGACATATTTGTATTGTGTTGCTGGTATTTACATTGTTCTGTAAGCGTGATTGAAACTGATATTGTACACATGTTAAATCTTTAGATTCTGGGCTGGTTTACCAGACCCAGATTAAGGAAATGTCTGGACTAAAAAGCCATTTGAATGATTCTCCAAGACATAGGCTTAATCTGGGTATGGAAAACCGGCACTAGATCTGGCAGTAATTCAGTTATGCCCTATAAAAACACAACGGTCTGCTGCTATTCTTCTTTGCAGCGGAGGAAAAAGTACTCAATTGTCATACTTGAGTAAAAGTACAACATAAAAGTAAATGTTTTACACAAAATTCCTTATACATTTTTAAGCATACCACATGGCATGATTTTTTAAAAAGTATTTTTTTAATTTACTGACAGCCATGGGCACACTCCAACACTCAGACCTAATTTACAAAGGCAGTATGTGTTTAGTGAGTCTGCTAGATTAGGCAGTAGGGATGACAACTCATTGTATTTATAGGTGCGTGAATTGAAACATATTGCTGTCCTGTATTAGCATTCAAAGTGGAATTTCAGAGAAATTTGGGAGCAGACATTTGCTAGTTTTACGGCCACCTGACATGATCTCGACTCCTCTGCTTTAGATATGATCATGTACAGGAAGAGATAACATCTCCAAAATCTCCAAAATCCACTTATCCTTCAGCACAGAGGAACGTGGTGTTATACTACACTAGCATCTATAATTCTAACCAGTTGGCCACATCTTGTACTGTATACTTCCTTCAGTGTCTGATTTCATAGAAGACTATACAACAGTAAATCACATTCCTCTCCGTTGTAAATCATCTTACATGGGAAACCAAGATACTTTGCTCTTCTATTGGGGGAACAAGAGGTTCTGCTATTTGTCAGGTTTACACGGTGACCATTTTGAACACATCTGTGTACAAAATGTCTGTATACCGGATGACAGCTGTTTTTTATATTCACATAAACACACATGCATGCAGGAGCGCATGCAGTTAGGCAGGGAAAACAAGTAATACTTATTTTCTCAAAAAGCTAGGGGTCAAAATTATTGACGCCCCTGTTTTCAATACCTTTCATTGGGAGGGATTTTAGATCATTCCTCCATACATACAGTGGGGGAAAAAAGTATTTAGTCAGCCACGAATTGTGCAAGTTCTCCCACTTAATAAGATGAGAGAGGCCTTTAATTTTCATCATAGGTACACGTCAACTATGACAGACAAAATGAGATTTTTTTTCTCCAGAAAATCACATTGTAGGATTTTTAATGAATTTATTTGCAAATTATGGTGGAAAATAAGTATTTGGTCAATAACAAAAGTTTCTCAATACTTTGTTATATACCCTTTGTTGGCAATGACACAGGTCAAATGTTTTCTGTAAGTCTTCACAAGGTTTTCACACACTGTTGCTGGTATTTTGGCCCATTCCTCCATGCAGATCTCCTCTAGAGCAGTGATGTTTTGGGGCTGTCGCTGGGCAACACGGACTTTCAACTCCCTCCAAAGATTTTCTATGGGGTTGAGATCTGGAGACTGGCTAGGCCACTCCAGGACCTTGAAATGCTTCTTACGAAGCCACTCCTTCGTTGCCCGGGCGGTGTGTTTGGGATCATTGTCATGCTGAAAGACCCAGCCACGTTTCATCTTCAATGCCCTTGCTGATGGAAGGAGGTTTTCACTCAAAATCTCAAGATACATGGCCCCATTCATTCTTTCCTTTACACGGATCAGTCGTCCTGGTCCCTTTGCAGAAAAACAGCCCCAAAGCATGATGTTTCCACCCCCATGCTTTACAGTAGGTATGGTGTTCTTTGGATGCAACTCAGCATTCTTTGTCCTCCAAACACGACGAGTTGAGTTTTTACCAAAAAGTTCTATTTTGGTTTCATCTGACCATATGGCATTCTCCCAATCCTCTTCTGGAACATCCAAATGCACTCTAGCAAACTTCAGACGGGCCTGGACATGTACTGGCTTAAGCAGGGGGACACGTCTGGCACTGTAGGATTTGAGTCCCTGGCGGCGTAGTGTGTTACTGATGGTAGGCTTTGTTACTTTAGTCCCAGCTCTCTGCAGGTCATTCACTAGGTCCCCCCGTGTGGTTCTGGGATTTTTGCTCACCGTTCTTGTGATCATTTTGACCCCACGGGTGAGATCTTGCGTGGAGCCCCAGATCGAGGGAGATTATCAGTGGTCTTGTATGTCTTCCATTTCATAATAATTGCTCCCACAGTTGATTTCTTCAAACCAAGCTGCTTACCTATTGCAGATTCAGTCTTCCCAGCCTGGTGCAGGTCTACAATTTTGTTTCTGGTGTCCCTTGACAGCTCTTTGGTCTTGGCCATAGTGGAGTTTGGAGTGTGACTGTTTGAGGTTGTGGACAGGTGTCTTTTATACTGATAACAAGTTCAAACAGGTGCCATTAATACAGGTAATGAGTGGAGAACAGAGGAGCCTCTTAAAGAAGAAGTTACAGGTCTGTGAGAGCCAGAAATCTTGCTTATTTGTAGGTGACCAAATACTTATTTTCCACCATAATTTGCAAATAAAATCATTAAAAATCCTACAATGTGATTTTCTGGATTTTTCTTTCTCAATTTGTCTGTCATAGTTGACGTGTACCTATGATGAAAATTACAGGCCTCTCTCATCTTTTTAAGTGGGAGAACTTGCACAATTGGTGGCTGACTAAATACTTTTTCCCCCCACTGTAATCCTTCCAGATATTTGTCATTGGACAGAAAAGGAGCAGTAATCATCATTGTCGATGCATTGCTAATCTAATCAGAGAGCCGGGACTGAAAGAAAGAAAATCCCCTTGTTATCCCTAATTAATCATCTAAATGAAAGTAATTATAGCAATCAGACAACGAACAAGGTATTCTTATTCATCCAAAACGTTCAATAAAGGACATGTTCACAAACCTCTTGGTTACATAACCATCCCTTTGTGGTTTTACTTCTCTTATCCCATGCAGAAGTGAACATGCTGTTTGTGAATGTACAGTGCATTCGGAAAGTATTCAGACCCCTTGACTTTTTCCACATTTTCTTACTTTATAGCCTTATTCTAAAAGTGATTATTTTATTTTTTCATTAATCTACATCTTTTAGCAAATGTATATAAAAAAAATACATACCTTATTTACATAAGTATTCAGACCCTTTGCTATGAGCCTCGAAATTGAGCTCAGGTGCATCCTGTTTCCATTAGTCAGCCACGAGATGTTTGATCATCCTTGAGATGTTTTCACAACTTGATTGGAGTGCACCTGTGGTAAATTCAAGGACTCAGACCATGAGAAACAAGATTCTCTGGTCTGATGAAACAAAGATTTCACACTCTGGCCTGAATGCCAAGCGGCACGTCTGGAGGAAACCTTGCACCATCCCTACGGTGAAGCATGGTGGTGGCAGCATCATGCTGTGGGGATGTTTTTCAGCAGCAGGGACTGGGAGACTAGTCAGGATCGAGGGAAATATGAACGGAGCAAAGTACAGAGAGATCCTTGATGAAAACCTGCTCCAGAGTGCTCAGGACCTCAGCCTGGGGCTAAGGTTCACCTTCCAACAGGACAACGACCCTAAGCACACAGCCAAGACAATGCAGGAGTGGCTTTGTGACAAGCCTCTGAATTTCCTTGAGTGGCCCAGCCAGAGCCCAGACTTGAAGCCGATCTAACGTATCTGGAGAGACCTGAAAATAGCTGTGCAGTGATGCTCTCCATCCAACCTGACAGAGCTTGAGAGGATCTGCAGAGAATAATGGGTTAAACTCCCCAAATCCAGGTGTGCCAAGCTTGTAGCGTCATACCCAAGAAGACTCGAGGCTGTAATCGCTGCCAAAGGTGCTTCAACAAAGTACTGAGTAAAGGGTCTGAATATTTATGTAAATGCAATATAAAAAATACAATTTAATCAATTTTAGAATAAGGCTGTAACGTAACAATGTGTAAAAGTCAAGGGGTCTGAATACTTTCCGAATGCACTGTCTTGAACATCAGAGCACCATACAGAACATAGCTTAAACATGACTGGGAGTAGACTGCTCAAGAGCTCCCCTCTGGCCTCTAAAATGTGGATGTGTTGCAATGAAATAGCATAACGTGACTCATGAAAAAAGGGATAAAAAAAGAGCTGGACTGAACTCAGATCTATTGGGTAACTCACCAACGTCTATTGAAAAGCATTGAACCAACTCATTGCACACTCATCGAACAGTCATACTATATCCTATTAATTGCCCCATTTGTGTCTCGTTAGGCTTTCTGTCTTGTGAAGTACTGGCTGCTCAAAGTGTAAGGGTATTTATGGATGTGTGTCTGTGCATAAAACAACTTTTTCTGAGAGTCAACGTGTGTGTAAATGTAAAGAGACAGTGTTTGTTGGCCACGAGGCCGAGATATTGTCTGTCTGTCTGTCTGTCTGTCTCTAACTGTTTTGGTTAAATGAAAGCATGTCCCACTGGTTATAGACATCAGTTCAATGTCTAGTTTTGATTTAGATTTGGTTGAGTTGTCAACTAATGAGACTTCAATGTGAAATCAAAAAAATAATTCACCATGTCATTGGATTTAGGTTAAAAGATGGGTGGACAAAAAATACGAATTGCTCTTACGTTGATTTGTTTTTGAAAATCTAATCAGTTTTCCATGTTGATTCAACGTCATCACATAGACTTCTTTGGTTTAAATCAATCTTTTCATAGCCGGGCATTTAGAGGTTGAAATAGCAGGTGCGGTAGAGAGAGAGAGAGTTGAAAACAGCAGGTCTGGGACAAGGTAGCACGTCCGGTGAACAGGTCAGGGTTCCATAGCCGCAGGCAGAAGAGTTGAAACTGGAGCAGCAGCACGACCAGGTGGACTGGGGACAGCAAGGAGTCATGAGGCCAGGTAGTCCTGAGGCATGGTCCTAGGGCTCAGGTCCTCCAGGAGGGAAGGGAGAGAGTGACTTGGAAACTTTGATTCAACCAGTTTTTACCAAGTGGGCTGTGATGAAGGCTGCTATTGGGCATTAAGAAGTTGCAGCTGAGTTGTGACTGTAATATTTGGCATGACATCTAGTTCTTCTATTCCTCACATCCCAGTAATACTCTGACATTCTGTTTAGTTCATCCAGATTGATGATGGGTCTAACACCATGATAAATCCTATTTCATACACACAGGAATAAGGGAATAATAAAGAATTGGTTCCTTTCTATCAACTTCCAACTGACAGAAAGCCATGTAATAGAGATGGCTATTGGCCTTACTGCCAAAAATGAGATTTAACGGAAAATATGGTTACCTCTCCAGACAACAATAAAACAACATGCATTGTTTGAGCTTGTTTCTTTCAAAAGTACAAAACATAATTCAGTTTGACAGTTGTAAGCACTTTCTTACTAACAGTGTGCAATATGTTTGGGGTTTGATGAACTGGATGAGGCCAAGGTCTGAATATTAATGTGTTAGTGGTAACTAAATACATCCTAAGACACAGCTTGGTCAACAGCTGTTGTCTTTTGATGCTCTGGAGAAGTACCAATGGCGTGTTGGCCCAGCTGTCGGTCTCTGTGCAGAGCAGCTCGTATGTCTTCAGAAGCCTGCGCAGTCTGCCAGAATGTTTGGTGTGTGTTTGGTTGGTGTCTGGGACCGTGATGCATACACTCACACTCCTCGGCTGGGTCCCCTTTGCCATGGTTTCTCTGAAATGTCTTACTTTGAGTGAAGAGAGAAGTATATACATGAGCCAATAATTTGGGACTTTTGTCATGAGAGCTATAACCAATTGTAGGCCTAATATTAATGATTGTAGACCTACAACCACATCCCTTCATCTTGAATCCAAAAGTAAAGAAAACAAAAAGTTTCAAAGCTGGGATGATTTGGTCATGGTCTTAGTTATTGCAACACCCAAGCCCAATAAAATAGTGTTGAAAGTTAATAACATATTCCCTCTTTCATCCTTAATAAAGGGGAGAATATCAAAGCTGGGATGATTTGGACATGGTACTGGGTAAGGCAACTCCCAGGCCCAATAAAAATGGTGTTGAATAACACATTACCCATTTAATCCTTTATAATTAGTTATAATAAATATACATACAAAAAATCTGAACTCATCATGAGGGGCTGCAGTTGCTCGCGGGTCTGCGTACCCACATCTTAGTGGCCCTGCTCTACACATTTTGCCATGGGGCGAAGAGAAAATGTTGCAATTTTATAACAAATGTAATGCAATTCTACTCATTTTGCCATTGGGCGGAGAGGAAATGTTTGGAGTGTTGTATATGATATCTGAGTGAGACTGACTAACAAAATCAATGGGGTCCCCCGGCCGGTAATTTGACCATGACAACACGTTTATATAGCAGGCCGCTAAACTAACTTAGCAATCAAAAAATGTTTTGCTGACATGGGCTAATTGACTGACTATCACTGACAGACATAACAAGAGTAAAACTGCTGATGCACAACTAAATTTCTAACTAACTCGCAACAGTAAGTTAAGATCCCAACTGAGTTTTCTTTTTTTTTCTTCTTTTTTTTTGATCAGAGGGCCCTCGAAAGGGGTGGGCTGTCAGTTGCCCATCACTGATCTACACTGATTGAAGTGGATTTAATAAGTGACATCAATAAGGGATCATAGCTTTCACCTGGATTCACCTGGTCAGTCTGTTCTTAATGTTTTATACACTCCGTGTACATACAATACACACAGTACATACTGTACATACAACAGCAATTACACATTATTTATCCTATAATATTAGATCATTCCTTTCCTGCATTAAAATGGAGTAGACTAATCAGCGGAGTAGACTAATCTGGAATGTCCGTGTACATTTTGGGTCTGTGTATGTTTTGGCCAATTAATATTTCCTATTAGATGACAAGATAAAAACGAGAAAAGGGTCATTCCTCATTTATTTGATTTGAATCTGAAATCAAACAACACATATTATTAATTTTTTGTTGAACAACAAGAAACTGAATAATGACAAGATGGCGCCAACAGATACGGTCAACCTGTTTCTAGCTCCTAGCCAACTTTGCAGTATAATTATTTTTTGTGTGTTATTTCTTACATTAATTGCTCAGAACGTTTCTTGTATTATTACCTACAGCCGAAAATAACTTGTTGATATTAGATCGGTGGACACTCACCAGAAATTAGAGTAGAAATTCAACTTCCCTGACCTGGATCCTTTGTTTGAACTTCCCAAGGCAGCTCTATTCATCCCGGGGGCTGCACCAAAACGCTGACGCATGAGAAGAGGAAGAAGTCAGATTCAGGTGGCGTGTATACCATCTACCAAATCTTAGTATATTACTCACTAATGTTCCATCCCTGGACAATAAAGTAGATGAGATCAGGGCAAGGATCTCCTTCCAGAGAGACATCAGTCAGAGGTCACCAAGCGCAACATAGCTTCAGCGTGTAAATTAGCTAGAAAGATGTGTCGGCATCATTTGTCTCTGGCCCCCTCCCAGTTAAGGGGAGTGATGAGCTCTACAGCAGAGTCTCACAACTAAATCGCTGGTTGAAACTGTTTTCTGGAACTCACCCACAAACAGGACCTAGCCTGGCCTGCTGAGGAATGACTCTATCCTAGCTGGAGGGGTGTGCTCATCTTATCTACCAACATAGACAGGGCTCTAACTCCTCTAGCTCCACAATGAGATAGGGTGCAGGCCAGGCAGCAAGCTGTTAGCCAGCCTGCCAGCTTAATGGAGTCTGCCACTAGCACAGTCAGTGTAGTCAGCTCAGCTATCCCCATTGAGACCGTATCTGTGCCTCGATCTAGGTTGGGCAAAACTAAACATGGCGGTGTTCGCCTTAGCAATCTCACTGGAATAAAGACCTCCTCCATTCCTGTCATTATTGAAAGTGATTGCGATATCTCACATCTCAAAATAGGGCTACCTAATGTTAGATCCTTCACTTCCAAGGCAGTCATAGGGAACTAATCACTGATCATAACCTTGATGTGATTGGCCTGACTGAAACATGGCTCAAGCCTGATGAATTTACTGTGTTAAATTAGGCCTCTCCTCCTAGTTACACTAGTGACCATATCCCCTGCGCATCCCGCAAAGGCGTTGCTAACATTTATGACAGCAAATTTCAATTCACAAAAAAAATGACTGCATTTGAGTCATTTGAGCTTCTGGTCATGAAATCTATGCAGCCTACTCAATCACTTTTTATAGCTACTGTTTACAGGCCTCCTGGGCAGTATACAGCATTCCTCACTGAGTTCCCTGAATTCCTATCGGACCTTGTAGTCATGGCAGATGATATTATCATTTTTGGTGACTTAAATATTCACATGGAAAAGTCCACAGACCCACTCCAAAAGGGTTTCGGAGCCATCATCGACTCAGTGGTTTTGTCCAACATGTCTCCGGACCTACGCATTGCCACAGTCATACCCTGGATATAGTTTTGTGCTATGGAATAAATATTGTGGATCTAAATGTTTTTCCTCACAATCCTGGACCACCATTTTATTATGTTTGCAATCGCAACAAATCATCTGCTCAGACCCCAACCAAGGATGATCAAAATCTGCGCTATAAATTCTCGGACAATCCAAAGATTCCCTCCACCTACCCAAGGACGTTGGAGTACAAAAATCAGTTAACCACCTAACTGAGGACCTAAATGTTACCTTGCGTAATACCCTAGATGCAGTCACACCCCTAGAAATAAAAAACATTTGTCTCAAGAAATTAGCTCCCTGGTATACAGAAAATACCCGAGCCCTGAAGCAAGCTTCCAGGAAATGGCGCTCCACCAAACTGGAAGTCTTCCGACTAGCTTGGAAAGACATTACCGTGTAATATCAAAGAGCCCCCACCGCAGCTCGATCAGCCTATTTTTCCAACCTAATTGAGGAGAATAAGAAAAATGTGTATTTTTGATAATGTGGCTAAGTTAACTAAAAAGCAGCATTCCCCAAGAGAGGATGGCTTTCACTTCTGCAGTAATGAATTCATGAAATTCTTCGACGAAAAGATCATGATCATTAGAGAGCAAATTACAGACCTCTCTTTGAATCTGCGTATTTCTCCATAGCTCAGTTGTCCTGAGTCCGCACAGAACTGCCAGGAACTAAGATCAATGGAGACACTCAAGTTTTTTAATCCTGTATCTCTTGACACATTCACTAAAATAGTCATGGCCTAAAAATCTTCCATCTGCTTACTGGACCCTATCCCAACTAAACTACTGAAAGAGCTACTACCTGTGCTTGGCCCTGCTATGTTGAACATAATAAACATCTCGCTATCCTCCGGATGTGTGCCAAACTCACTAAAAGTGGCAGTAATAAAGCCTCTCATGAAAAAATAAAAATATCGGCCTATATCGAATCACCCATTACTCTCAAAAATGTTTAGAAAAAGCTGTTGCACAGCAATTCACTGCCTTCCTGAAGACAAATAATGTATACCAAATGCTTCAGTCTGGTTTAAGACCCGATCATAGTACTTAGACTGCACTAGAAATGGTGGTAAATGCCCTTTTAATGGCGTCAGACCAAGGCTCTGCATCTGTCCTCGTGCGCCTAGACCTTAGTGCCGCTTTTGACACCATTGATCACCACATTCTTTTGGAGAGATGATTGGAAACCCCTAATTGGTCTACACGGACAAGTTCTTGCCTGGCTTATCTGTCGGAAAGATATCAGATCGTCTCTGTGGATGGTTTGTCCTCTGACAAATCAATTGTATGTTTCGGTGTTCCTCAAGGATCCGTTTTAGGACCACTATTGTTTTCACTATACAGTGAACAGTTTCTATCTCCAGTCCATCAGACTGTTAAACAGTCACCGCTAGCCGGACTCCGCCCAGTATCCTAACCTGAACCTTAGTCACTGTTACTAGCCGGCTACCCTATGTACATTAAACACTGGTCACTTTAATAATATTTACATACAGTTTTACCCACTATGACTCATCCTATATAACTACTGCTGTACACACCTTTTCTATGCATTTACTGTCCATACTTTCTATACACAAAAGTATATATATATACATTTACATAAGTGTTCAGACCCTTTACTCAGTACATTGTTGAAGCACTTTTGGCAGCGATTACAGCCACAAGTCTTCTTGGGTATGACGCTACAAGCTTGGCACACCTGTATTTGGGGAGTTTCTCCCATTCTTCTCTGCAGATCCCGTCAAGCTCTGTCAGGTTGGGTGGGGAGCGTCGCTGCACAGCTATTTTCAGCTCTCTCCAGAGATGTTCTATCGGCTTCAAGTCTGGGCTCTGGCTGGGCCACTCAAGGACATTCAGAGACTTGTCCCAAAGCCACTGCTGCGTTGTCTTGGCTGTGTGCTTAGGGTTGTTGTCCTGTTGGAAGGTGAACCTTCGCCCCAGTCTGAGGTCCTGAGCGATTGATCATCCTTGAGATGTTTCTACAACTTGATTGGAGTCCACCTGTGGTAAGTTCAATTGATTGTACATGATATGGAAAGGCACACACCTGTCTATATAAGGTCCCACAGTTGACAGTGCAATCAGAGCAAAAACCAAGCCATGCAGTCGAAGGAATTGTCCGTAGAGCTCCAAGACAGGATTTTGTTGAGGCACAGATCTGGGGAAGTGTACCAAAACATTTCTGCAGCATTGAAGGTCCCCAAGAACACAGTGGCCTCCATCAATCTTAAATGGAAGAAGTTTGGAACCACCGAGACTCTTCCTAGAGCTGGCTGCCCGGCCAAACTTAGCAATCGGGGGAGAAGGGCCTTGGTCAGGGAGGTGACCAAGAACCTGATGGTCACTCTGCCAGAGCTCCAGTTCCTCTGTGGAGATGGGAGAACTTTCCAGAAACCCAACCATCTCTGCAGCACTCCACCAATCAGTCCTTTATGGTAGAATGGCCAGATGTAAGCCACTCCTCAGTAAAAGGCACATGACAGCCCGCTTGGATTTGCCAAGAGGCACCTAAAGGACTCAGACCATGAGAAACAAGATTCTCTGGTCTGATGAAACCAAGATTTAACTCTTTGGCCTGAATGCCAACCATCACGTTGGATGAAACCTGGCACCATCCCTACGGTGAAGCATGGTGGTGGCAGCATCATGCTGTGGATGTTTTTCAGCGGCAGGGACTGGAAAACTAGTCAGGATCAAGGGAAAGATGAACGGAGCAAAGTACAGAGAGATCCTTGATGAAAACCTGCTCTAAAGCGCTGAGGACCTCAGACTGGGGCGAAGCTTCACCTTCCAACAGGACGACGACCCTAAGCGCACAGCCAAGACAACGCAAGAGTGTCTTCAGGATAAGTCTCTGAATGTCCTTGAGTGGCCCAGCCAGAGCCCGGACTTGAACCCGATCGAACATCACTGGAGAGCGCTGAAAATAGCTGTGCAGTGACGCTCTCCATCCAACCTGACAGAGTTTGAGAGGATCTGCAGAGAAGAATGGGAGAAACTCCCCAAATACAGGTGTGCCAAGCTTGTAGCGTCATACCCAAGAAGACTCAAGGCTGTAATCACTGCCAAAGATGCTTCAACAAAGTAATAATAATAATAATATGCCATTTAGCAGACGCTTTTATTCAAAACGACTTACAGTCATGCGTGCATAATAATTTTTTTGGGTGTATGGGTGGTCCCAGGGATCGAACCCACTACTTTGGCATTACAAGCGCCGTGCTCTACCAGCTGAGCTACAGCGGACCAGAGTACTGAGTAAAGGGTCTGAATGCTTATGTAAATGTGATGTAAAAATTTCAGTTTGTTATTTTTAATACATTTGCAAAAATGTCTAAAAACCTGTTTTTGCTTTGTTATTATGGGGTATTGTGTGTAGATTGATGAGGGGGAAAAAAGCTATTTAATCAATTGTAGAATAAAGCTGTAACATAACAAAATGTGGAAAAAGTCAAGGGGTCTGAATATAAAGTACCAGTCAAAAGTTTGGACACACCTACTCATTCAAGGGGTTTTCTTAATTTTTTACTATTTTCTACATTGTAGAATAATAGTGAAGACATCAAAACTATGAAATAAAACATATGGAATCATGTAGTAACCAACAAAAGTGTTAAACAAATGAAAATACATTTTATATTTGAGATTCTTCAAAGTAGCCACCCTTTGCCTTGATGACAGCTTTGCACACTCTTGGCATTCTCTCAACCAGCTTCATGAGGTAGTCACCTGGAATGCATTTCAATTAACAGGTGTGCCTTCTTAAAAGTTAATTTGTGGAATTTCTTTCCTTCTTAATGCGTTTGAGCCAATCAGTTGTGTTGTGACAAGGTAGGGGTGGTACACAGAAGATAGCCCTATTTGGTAAAAGTCCAAGTCCATATTATGGCAAGAACAGCTCAAATTAGCAAAGAGAAACGACAGTCCATCATTACTTTAAGACATGAAAGTTAGTCAATACTGAACATTTCAAGATCTTTGAAAGTTTCTTCAACTGCAGTCGTAAACACCATCAAGCGCTATGATGAAACTGGCTCTCATGAGGACCGCCACAGAAAAGGAAGACCCCAGAGTCACCTCTGCTGCAGAGGATAAGTTCATTAGAGTTAACTGCACCTCAGATTGCAGCCCAAATAAATGCTTCACAAAGTTCAAGTAACAGACACATCTCAGTATCAACTGTTCAGAGGAGACTGTGTGAATCAGGCCTTCATGGTCGAATTGCTGCAAAGAAACCACTACTAAAGGACACCAATAATAAGAAGAGACTTGCTTGAGTCCACATTTCTGATTTTTGGTTCCAACCGCTGTGTCTTTGTGAGACGCAGAGTAGGTGAACGAATGATCTCTGCATGTGTGTTTCCCACCGTGAAGCATGGAGGAGGAGGTGTGATGGTGTGGGGGTGCTTTGCTGTTGACACTGTCTGTGATTTAGTTAGAATTCAAGGCACTCTTAACCAGCATGGCTACCACAGCGTTCTGCAGTGATACGCCATCCCATCTGGTTTACGCTTAGTGGGACTATCATTTGTTTTTCAACAGGACAATGACCCAAAACACACCTCCAGGCTGTGTAAGGGCTATTTGACCAAGGAGAGTGATGGAGTGCTGCATCAGATCACCTGGCCTCCACAATCCCCCGACCTCAAACCAATTGAGATGGTTTGGGATGAGTTGGACCGCAGAGTGAAGGAAAAGCAGCCAACAACTGCTCAGCATACAGTGGCTTGCGAAAGTATTCACCCCCCTTGGCATTTTTCCTAATTTGTTGCCTTACAACCTGGAATAAAAATTGATTTTGGGGGGGTTTGTATCATTTGATTTACACAACATGGCTACCACTTCGAAGATGCAAAATATTTTTTATTGTGACACAAACAAGAAATAAGATAAAAACTGAAAACTTGAGCATGCATAACTATTCCACGCCAAAAAAAAAATAATCAATACTTTGTAGAGCCACCTTTTGCAGCAATTACAGCTGCAAGTCTCTTGGGGTATGTCTCTATAAGCTTGGCACATCTAGCCACAGGGATTGTTGCCCATTCTTCAAGACAAAACTGCTCCAGCTCCATCAAGTTGGATGGGTTCCGCTGGTGTACAGCAATCTTTAAGTCATACCACAGATTCTCAATTGGATTGAGGTCTGGGCTTTGACTAGGCCATTCCAAGACATTTAAATGTTTCCCATTAAACCACTAAAGTGTTGCTTTAGCAGTATGCTTAGGGTCATTGTCCTGCTGGAAGGTGAACCTCCATCCCAGTCTCAAATCTCTGGAAGACTGAAACAGGTTTCCCTCAAGAATTTCCCTGTATTTAGCGCCATCCATCATTCCTTCAATGCTGACCAGGTACCCAGTCCATGCCGATGAAAAACATCCCCACAGCATGATGCTGCCACCACCATGCTTCACTGTGGGGATGGTATTTTCGGGGTGATGAGAGGTGTTGGGTTTGCGCCAGACACAGCGTTTTCCTTGATGGCCAAAAATATCAATTTTAGTCTCATCTGACCAGAGTACCTTCTTCCATATGTTTGGGGAGTCTCCCACATGCCTTTTAGCAAACACCAAACGTGTTTTCTTATTTTTTTCATTAAGCAATGGCTTTTTTCTGGCCACTCTTCCGTAAAGCCCAGCTCTGTGGAGTGTACGGCTTACGTGGTCCTCTGTAGCTCAGCTGGTAGAGCACGGCGCTTGTAACGCCAAGGTAGTGGGTTCGATCCCCGGGACCACCCATACACAAAAATGTATGCACGCACGACTGTAAGTCGCTTTGGATAAAAGCGTCTGCTAAATGGCATATTATTATTATTATTATTATTAAAGTGGTCCTATGGACAGATACTCCAATCTCCGCTGTGGAGCTTTGCAGCTCCTTCAGGGTTATCTTTGGTCTCTTTGTTGCCTCTCTGATTAATGCCCTCCTTGCCTGGTCCATGAGTTTTGGTGGGCGGACCTCTCTTCGCAGGTTTGTTGTGGTGCCATATTCTTTCCATTTTTTAATAATGGATTTAATGGTGCTCCGTGGGATGTTCAAAGTTTCGGATATTCTTTTATAACCCAACCCTGATCTGTACTTCTCCACAACTTTGTCCCTGACCTGTTTGGAGAGCTCCTTGGTCGTCATGGTGCCGCTTGCTTGGTGGTGCCCCTTGCTTAGTGGTGTTACAGTGTCTGGGGCCTTTCAAACAGGTGTGTATATATACGGAGATCATTTGACAGATCATGCGACACTTAGATTGCACACAGGTGGACTTTATTTAACTAATTATGTGAATTCTGTAGGTAATTGGTTGCACCAGATCTTATTTAGGGGCTTCATAGCAAAGGGGGTGAGTACATATGCATGCACCACTTTCCGTTATTTATTTGTTGGAATTTTTTGAAGCAAGTTATTTTTAAAATTTCACTTCACCAATTTGGACTATTTTGTGTATGTCCATTACATGAAATCCAAATAAAAATCCATTTAAATTACAGGTTGTAATGCAACAAAATAGGAAAAACGCCAAGGGGGTATAATACTTTTGCAAGGAAGGCACTGTAAGTGCTAACTCCTTCAAGACTGTTGGAAAAGCATTCCTCATGAAGCAGGTTGAGATAATGGCAAGAGTGTGCAAAGCTGTCATCAATGTAAAGGGTGGCTAATTTGAAGAATCTCAAATATGACAAAAGCTCTGATGAAGGCCTTCAAGAGCAGTGTGCAGGTTTCTTCTTTTTTTATCAAGAAAATATATTTAGATTTGTTTAACACTTTTTTGGTTACTACATGATTCCATATCTGTTATTTCATAGTTTTGACATCTTCACTATTATTCTACAATGCAGAAAATAGTAAAAAAATTAAGAAAATCCCTTGAATGAGTAGGTGTGTCCAAACTTTTGACTGGTACTGTATATATTTACCCCAAAAATATTCAGGGATTGGAAATGATGCAGACAATTACACTGATAGAAGCCACAATCTATCTGCAATATTAAAGCTGATCTTTCCCCCCCCCTCCCCCCCAAAAAACAAAAACAGTGCCTTTATTCACACCCCTTGACTTTTTCCACATTTTGTTGTGTTACAGCCTGAATTTAAAATAGTAAGATTTTGCTTAACAAGTCACATAATCAAAAACAGTGAATATTTCTTTGAGCATGGTGAAGTTATTAATTACACTTTGGATGGTGTATCAATACACCCAGTCACTACAAAGATACAGGCGTCCTTCCTAACTCAGTTACTGGAAAGGAAGGAAACCGCTCAGGGATTTCACCATGAGGCCAATGGCGACTTTAAATCAGTTACATAGTTGAATGGCTGTGCTAGGAGAACACTGATGATGGATCAACAACGTTGTAGTTACTCCACAATACTAACCTAAATGACAGAGTGAAAAGAAGGAAGCTTGTACAGAATACTAATATTCCAAAACATGCATCCTGTTTGCAATAAGGCACTAGAGTAAAACTGCAAAAAATATGGCAGAAAAAATTACTTTATGTCCTGAATACAAAGCGTTATGTTTGGGGAAAATCCAACACAACACATCACTGACTACCACTCTTCACATTTTCAAGCATGGTGGTGGTTGCATCATGTTATGGATATGCTTGTCATCGGCAACAAAACAACAAGGCCAAATATATACTGGAGTTGCTTACCAAGAAGACAGTGAATTTTCCTGAGTGGCAGAGTTACAGTTTTGACTTAATTCAGCTTGAAAATGTATGGCAAGACTTGCAAATGGCTGCCTAGCAATGATCAACAACCAACTTGACAGAGCTTGACGAATTTTACAAATAATAATGTGCAAATATTGTACAATCCAGGTGTGCAAAGCTCTTAGATACTTACCTAGAAAGACTCACAGCTGTAATCGCTGCAGAGATTCTAACATAGCTGCGGAGATTCTAACATATATTGATTAAGGGGTGTGAATACTTATGTAAATGAGATATTACTGTATTTCATTTGCAAAACCATTTAGTAACAAGATAACAAAACAAAAAAAATCGTTCAGTTTTTAACGCTGCTGATTGCTTTGTTTTAACGCAGAAAATGAATTATCCGCACGTACACACAGACTCAAAAGGAAATACTGGTAGCAGCTTGTCATGGGGCGTAGGCCAGCACCTGCACGCATCTGTACGGATCTTTGCGCCCTTTCAAACGGCACGACCGGGACGCAGAGAAGCAAGCAGTAGCCAAGCCTATGGCCGCTCCAGTGGCAACGTTTACCCTTCCAGTTACAGGCTACAACTCAACAAGGTAGGCCTAGGCTAGGTCCAACATCTATCATGAACGGGGAGTATCCCAGGCAGCCTAGTCCTATAATCCAACTACTACTTGATCAACATGTGCAAAACAGATGGTCTACAATGGGCCCGAAATAGCTATAAGTCATGATGTATTAATTATGTGTCACCATGTCGTGTGGAACATGAGTAGCCAAATCCTTTAAAGATGCATTTTATGTTATTATCATATTCTCCATCAACAGCAGAACCTTTTATAACAATTTGGAGGACACATTGGGGAAAGAAACTATGCAACTAAAGTAATTCAGAAAAAAATAAGCCTATGTTGTTGTCTGATAAATTGAAATCACAGACAAAAACAATGACTAAAGTACAATGACTAAAGTGAATTATACACTTAGAAATCATCTCAGACACTGAAAACATATCACAAAACCACAGCAAAGCCATGAAGGCAAATCAGAGGATCTTCACATATTATTGTGGCAACTCATCATGTCATGGTGGCCAGCGGCGTGAGCAGAAATTGCTGTGTGGCTGGGCATAAGTAAAAGTGGCTGGGCAAACATTTTCCATCAACAATACCCCAAACATACTGTATTTAAATGAAAATGAGTGCAATCACATTGCATAATTTAACACATAACACAGAATAAATGTGACCAAACAAATCCGTTATTATTGCCAAGTAGGCAGTGCAACTGCGCAACAACACAACCGCTTCCAACAACACCGCTGAAAAAACACGCCGACTGTCCGACTCCGACAGTAAACAAACATAATGAAATACACAACATGCCTATCACCTACAGTTGAAGTCGGAAGTTTACATACACTTAGGTTGGAGTCATTAAAACCCGTTTTTCAACCACTCCACAAATGTCTTGTTAACAAACTATAGTTTTGGCAAGTCGGTTAGGACATCTACTTTGTGCATGACACAAGTAATTTTTCCAACAATTGTTTACAGACAGATTATTTTACTTATAATTCACTGTATCACAATTCCAGTGAGTTAGAAGTTTACATACACTAAGTTAACTGTGCCTTTAAACAGCTTGGAAAATTCCAGAAAATGATGTCATGGCTTTAGAAGCTTCTAATAGGCTAATTTACATCATTTGATTCATCCTTGGGAGCAATTTCCAAATGCCTGAAGGTACCATGTTCATCTGTACAAACAATAGTACGCAAGTATAAACACCATGGACACCACGCAGCCGTCATACCGCTCAGGATGGAGACACATTCTGTCTCCTAGAGATGAATGTACTTTGGTGCGAAAAGTGCAAATCAATCCCAGAACAACAGCAAAGGACCTTGTGAAGATGCTGGAGGAAACAGGCACAAAAGTATCTATATTCACAGTGAAACGAGTCCTATATCGACATAACCTGAAAGGCCGCTCAGCAAGGAAGAAGCCACTGCTCCAAAACCGCCAAAAAAATGATGAAATGTCCTCTGGTCTGATGAAACAAAAATAGAACTGTTTGGCCTTAATGACCATCGTTATGTTTGGAGGAAAAAAGGGGGGGCTTGCAAGCCGAAGAACACCATCCCAACCGTGAAGCACGGGGGTGGCAGCATCATGCTGTGTGGGTGCTATGCTGCAGGAGGGACTGGTGCACTTCACAAAATAGATTTTATCATGAGGAAGGAAAATTATGTGGATATATTGAAGCAACATCTCAAGACATCAGTCAGGAAGTTAAAGCTTGATCGCAAATGGGTCTTCCAAATGGACAATGACAGCAAGCATCCTTCCAAAGTTGTGGCAAAATGGCTTAAGGACAACAAAGTCAAGGTATTGGAGTGGCCATCACAAAGCCCTGACCTCAATCCTATGTGTGGGCAGAACTCAAAAAGCATGTGCGAGCAAGGAGGCCTACAAACCTGACTCAGTTACACCAGCTCTGTCAGGAGGAATGGGCCAAAATTCACCCAACTTATTGTGGGAAGCTTGTGGAAGGCTACCCGAAACGTTTGACCCAAGTTAAACAATTTAAAGGCAATGCTACCAAATACTAATTGAGTGTATGTAAACTTCTGACCCACTGAAAATGTGATGAAAGCAATAAAAGCTGAAATAAATCATTCTCTCTACTATTATTCTGATATTTCACATTCTTAAAATAAAGTGGTGATCCTAACTGACCTAAGACAGGGAATTTTTACTAGGATTAAATGTCAGGAATTGTGAAAAACTGAGTTTATATGTATTTGGCTAAGGTGTATGTAAACTTTCGACTTCAACTGTACATATTCAGAGAGCGAGAGAGCGAGAGAGAGAAATATATAGAGAGAGATTCTACAGCAGCAGACAAGTGCAGTGATAAAATGGGAAAAAATTATACTGTGATAAAATACAGATAATGGATGATGTGTTCAGTCTGACAGTACAACCTCATGAAATGTATCAACATAAATTATTATCAGATCAGATCGACCACTCCCACTCAAAGGAGCGATCTACAGTACAGTTCCAACAGGTGGATTCAGGACCATGGTCAGCGCATTGTCCGGACACCAGCTCGGCACTGGATTGGAATATGCGCAAACAGTTTATTGCACAAAGAAGCAAGGAAGAATGGAAAGCCCTGAAAGGGTTTTCATTAAGCCCAAAAGTGCACACTTTTTGCCATATGAAAACAGCCACAGAGAATACAATGCAAACACATTAGGCCTATATCTTGAACTGTATGGAGGGTATGAAATGAATAGCTAACTTTGAATAAGCAAACGCTACTGTATAGGCATTCAGGCATGAAAACATGAAATCATTATACATAATACCACGACTGGTATAAACACACTAGCTCACTTGAATCAGCAAATATAAAGGTGTCCTACCAAGGCAGGCATGAAAACATGAATTCATCATACATAGCCTAATAACACGGTGAGTATGAATATAGTAGCTCAATTTAAATCAAACACATATAGGCCTGTCCTACCAAGGCAGGCATGAAAATATTAGCTCATAAATAAACAGTATTCAGACCTACCTTTCTTGTGTGTTTCATGTTTTATAGTACAAGGCGTAGACGCCTAGGCTTAGTGTTGAAGATGGAGATTATTTCATCATAGTCCAAAGAGTCACTGAGTTCCCTTTCAAAGGACAACAGAGCTAGATTGTTGAGACGTGCAGTCAGCATGCAAGATCTGATGGATGTTTTAATATGGAGCATGTATTGGAAAAAAGTATCTCAACAGTACATGAAGTCATAGGAAGGGTGATGATGGACCTTAGTAGTCTATTGATGTTAGGGAAAATGCCAAGGTTGCAGCTATCCACAATTTCAATAAGGGATGGGAATTCCTGACCTCCACCCACTTTCCGACGCAGTGTCACGGATTCAGCCGAGGCTGCCCCTCCTCCTTGCTCGGGCAGGCTTCGGCGTTCGTCGTCACCGGAGTACTAGCTGCTACCGATCCATGTATCTATGTTCGACTTGTTTTGTCTTAATTGGTCACACCTGTTTCCCATCATGTAGTTATGTCTTCCCTATTTAACCCTCTGTCTCACACTGTGTGTTGTGCGTGTTTGTATTTGTCTTGGTTGTCGTTAGTGTGCGGGATTGTTCCATCCCTGCGTGGAGGTTTGCTGTTCATTCTTTTACCTTTGAGTAAAGTACGCTTTTGATTAGCTCTGTGTCCTGCGCCTGACTTCGCCTACCACGTTACACTGACGCCTTGACACGCAGTTGCTGAATAAACACAGTTAACTCAGCATCAACAACAGAGATATGATGGTGATCACACGGGGCCTGCCGTGATTATTTCAGTGCAAAAGTCCTAGACCCTGGCATATAGGCGGCTGCTGCTCTCATTATTTCATATGGATCCTCCTGGAACTGAGTGTGCAGCTCAGTCAGACGATTTAGAATTTTTGGATCACATTCGGATATTAATTAAAAAATTAAAAATACAAGTGGCCCTTGTTAAGGGCCTCTTCACTCACCTTTTGCCCTGTTTATTGCATAGCATAACAATGTCCAGAACAACTTCTCTCTACAAATGAATCGTCCATGGTCTCGTGGTTAAGTTTTTTGTACCCATAGGATGCCACTCAAAAGAAGACAAAAAATAAGTGTGCCTCCACCCCCAACCTCCTATCCCATTCCCCCAACCCCATCCAACCAACATGTCTTCGTAGATCATTACTAGACAGCCATTTTCAAGCCGATTTAAGTCAAAATGGTAAGTAGGCCATTCAGAAACATTCCATGTTGACTAGGTAAGCAACTCCAGAGTATATTTGGCCTTGTGTTTTAGGGTATTGTCCTGCTGAAAGGTGAATTTGTCTCCCAGTGTCTGTTGGAAAGTTGACTGAATCAGGTTTTCCTCTAGGATTTTGCCTGTGCTTAGCTCTATTCCATTTATTTTTATCCAAAGAAACGCCGTAGTCCTTACGCTGACAAGCATATCCATAACATGATGCAGACACCACCATGCTTGAAAATATGAAGAGTGGTACTCAGTGATGTGTGTTGGATTTGCCTCATAAAAAGTATGAGCTGGCGCACACCCAGAGAAAATTATTTAGTGTAGAGGTGCTGACTAATGGTGAATAAACTGTAAGCTATATAAATAAATAAAGAGAGGATTTGGATTTGCCCCAAACATAACGCTTTTTATTCAGGACATAAAGTTAATTTCTTAGCATTTGTTTTGTTGCTATTTTACTTTAGTGCCTTATTGCAAACAGGATGCATGTTTTGGAATATTTTTATTCTGTACCGGCTTCCTTCTTTTCACTCTGTCATTTAGGTTAGTATTGTGTTACAATGTTACAATGTTGTTGATCCATCCTCAGTTTTCTCCTATCACAGCCATTAAACTCCGTAACTGTTTGAAACTCACCATTGACATCAGTTGCTGGGACTGCTAGTCTCTGTCCAGTGATCCTGCCGACCAAGGCCGGGTCTGAGGAGCTATTTGGCGTAGCAGCTAGCCTAGCTGCTAGCTAGCTGCCTATCAAGCTAGCAGGGTTTTCTTGAGGGCTTGAACGCAGCCCGCGATGCGGTTAGCCATTGTGGCTGGGACCGCTGATTGTCCCGGGTTTGTGGATGTCTTTTTCAATCTTCCCTGTGACCTGCCCTGTCTGGAACTGTTGAGAGTAACAGCGTAACCATGACAAAGACCAAAGCCGGTGGGAGTACCGTTGAGGACAGTGATGTCTATCACACGTGAAGGATCTTTTAAACTAACAAGTGTCCAAATACTGGTGGATTCAACTAATAAAAGAAGGGACGACCTGACCAGAGAGGTCCAGAACCTGAAGAACAGTTTGCAGTTCTCCCAGGGTCAGCTCGATGAGTTGAAACAGGAGAACGGCAAGATGATCTGTAAGTCATTGAGAGAGGACATCAGTTCTCGAGGGAAATCAAGGTAGAACAACATGGTTGTGGATGGAATTGCAAAATCTCCACATGAGACCTGGACGGAGTCTGAGGACAAAGTGAGGGAAATGATCTCTGAGAAATTGAAGATGGACCACAGGATTGAGGTGGAGCGTTCCCACAGGACTGGAAAACCCACCACCGGCCCAGGTGACAGGCCCTGGCCGATAGTGGTCAAGTTCCCTAGGTTCAAGGACAAGGTAGCTGTTCTGGAAAGAGCCAAGAACTTGAGAGGAACATATATCTTCCTCAACGAGGGCTATCCTGAAGCTGTGCGCCAGAAGAAGAAAGAACTTATCCCAGCCATGAAAGCTGCCAAAGCGCGTGGAGACAATGCTTACATCCACTATGTCAGGCTCATTGTCCACCCTCCCTCCCAGAAGCCTGGAAGGGATGAGAGAACCAAGCCTATGGGTTCGTAGCTTCAACCCCGCAGCACACATACACACACCAATTGATTAACGGACTGCTGAATGTATATTATTTTATCTTGCTCTGTTTGCTCTTTTAAGTATTATGTCTATCTCTGATAAGCTACCTAGGAAAGGGCTGAAAATAGCCCATATGGGGCGGCAGGTAGCTTAGTGGTTAAGAGCGTTGTGCCAGTAACCGAAAGGTCGCTGGTTCTAATCCCCGAGCCGACTAGGTGAAAAATCTGTCCATGTGACCTTGAGCAAGGCACCCTAATTGCTCCTGTAAGTCGCTCTGGATAAGAGTGTCTGCTAAATGACCTATTTATTTATTTATATTAATATATGTAGCCGTAGAAATAAGGTTCATGAAATCAATAACTTGCTAACATCAGGTAACATTCATATATTAGCCATTTCCGAGACTCACTTAGATAATTCGTTTGATGATACAGCAGTAGCAATACAAGGATATAACATCTATAGAAGAGACAGAACTGCTTATGGGGGAGGGGTTGCTGTATATATTCAGAGCCATATCCCTGTAATGCTTAGAGACAATCTTATGTCAAGTGTTATTGAAGTGTTGTGGTTGCAGGTTCACTTGGCACATCTAAAGCTTTTTCTTTTGGGGTGTTGCTATAGGCCACCACGTGCTAACAGTCAGTATCTAAATAATATGTGTGAAATGCTTGATAGTGTATGTGATGTAAACAGACAGGTCTACTTTCTTGGGGACCTGAATATTGACTGGTTTTCATCAAGCTGTCTGCTCAAGAGGAAGCTTCTCACTGTAACCAGTGCCTGTAATCTGGTTCAGGTTATTAATCAACCTACCAGGGTGTTTAAAAACACTACAGGAACAAGATCATCCACATGTATTGATCACATTTTTACTAATACTGTAGAACTTTGTTCTAAAGCTGTATCCGTACCCATTGGATGCAGTGATCACAATATAATGGCTATATCCAGGAAAGCCAAAGTTCCAAAAGCTGGGCCTAATATAATGTATAAGAGATCATACAAAATATTTTGCAGTGACTCTTATGTGGATGATGTTAAAAATATTTGTTGGTCTGATGTGATTAATAAGGAGCCTCCCACCATAAAGCATGAAGGAGGAGGTGTTATGGTGTGGGGGTGCTTTGCTGTTGACACTGTCTGTGATTTGTTTAGAATTCAAGGCACACTTAACCAGCATGGCTACCACAGCATTCTGCAGCGATACACCATCCCATTTGGTTTGGGCTTAGTGGGACTATCATTTGTTTTTCAACAGGACAATGACCCAACACACCTCCAGGCTGTGTAAGGGCTATTTTACCAAGAAGGAGAGTGATGAGTGCTGCATCAGATGACCTGGCCTCCACAATCCCCCGATCTCAACCCAATTGAGATGGTTTGGGATGAGTCGGACGGCAGAGTGAAGAAAAAGCAGCCAACAAGTGCTCAGCATATGTGGAACTCCTTCAAGACTGTTGGAAAAGCATTCCAGGTGAAGCTGGTTGGGAGAATGCCAAGAGTGTGCAAAGCTGTCATCAAGGCATAGGGTGGCTATTTGAAGAATCTCAAATATAAAATATATTTTGATTTGTTTAAGACTTTTTTGGTTACTACATGATTCCATATGTGTTATTTAATAGTTTTGATGTCTTCACTATTATTCTACAATGTAAAAAATAGTAAAAATAAAGACAAACCCTTGAATGAGTAGGTGTGTCCAAACCTTTGACTGGTACTGTATAAGGCCCAGAATTCTTCCTGACCGTGACCCAGCATTGTTAGGCCTACTGCTGCTAGGTAGCTCTCTCTCTGCTCTCCCCCTCCCCTCTGTCTGTTCTTGATTGCAGGAGTGAAGTCTGGTGTGCGGGAGTCAGGGTTCCAGCTGCAGCTCATTCACCATAATCACCTCAGCCTTAAAGACCCGGTCAAACTTGCCACTCATCGTCAGATCATAGTCAAGACGACCATGTTAGTCTCGCTGCTGACTCAACCTGCTTGTTGTCGCGCTTTGTGTTTTTGGCCTGTTCTATTTACTTTTCTCCTGTGCCACAGATTATTGGAACCTGACTCCTGCCTCCGCTTCACTCCTGCCACCACCATCCTGCTTCCCACTACTGGACCTCCCTTTTGGACTCACCACGGACACTAGGACGTTACGGTACCACTCCTGCTCAGAACCTGGATCTGTTACCCTCCCTGTAGACCTGGACTTGCTCTTCCCCTATTTTGGAAACCTGGACAATTGAACTTTGTAAATAAACCTGTTAAACCTTCTCTGGCTCTGTGTAGTTGTCTGCATTTGGGTTCATATCCAGTTAAATCGTGACCGTATGATCTGACCAACATGAACCCAGCAGACAGTAGCTCGGATACCACCCCAGAGTGCACTCAAATTCGGACTGCAATAGCCAATCAGGGCATTTTACTTGGCCAACATGATACCTTGTTTAAGACTATTTCTGAGAACAGTCAGATGCTGCTTAATCAGGTTCAATTACTCACCAATCAAGTGTCTGCCCTTACTACCCAAGTTAATAATGCACCCCTCGTTCATGGCATACCAACTGCTCCTTCTCCTGCTCCGCCTGTTTTTCCTGCTCCTCTAGCCCAGATCAGAGAGCCTTTTGTTCCTGCTCCAGAGCGCTATGACGGGAACATGGGAACCTGTGGTGATTTTTTGACTCAATGCTCGTTAGTGTTTGAACAACAGCCCCTCACCTACACCTCAGAAAGAGCCCGTATTGCCTACCTTATCAACTCTACTAGCGGTTCCGCTCGTTCCTGGGGATCCGCGGTCTGGGAGAGTCAGTTGGACATTTGCAACGCTTACGTTGCCTTCACCACTGAGATGAGGAAGGTTTTCGACCACACTGTACGGGGCAAGGAGGCTGCTAAACGGTTGTTTTCTCTTCGGCAGGGGTCTCGCAGTGTGGCGGAGATGGCAGTGGAGTTTCGGACTTTAGCGGCAGTGAGTGGTTGGAATGACGAGGCCTTACAAGGAGTGTTCATTAATGCTTTGTCTGAGACTTTGAAAGATGAATTGGTGTCATATGATGAATCGCCTACGCTGGATAATCTTATTTCACTCACCATCAGGTTGGATAATCGGATTCGGGAGCGCCGCCGGGAAAGGAGTGTTAGTTCCAAGCAACCTGTCTGTCGTCAACCAACTCCTCCCCGCCTCTTCCCTACGGAGAAGGCCGAGTCTTCCCGAGTCGATACTAGGAGCACTGAACCCGAAGCCATGGAGGTGGGTCGTGCACGGTTGTCCTCAGAGGAGCGTGCACGTCGTATTCAGGCTCGGGTCTGCCTGTATTGTGGAGAAGCTGGTCATTTCGTTCCTTCCTGCCCAGTTCGTCCGGGAAAAGGGCCGGCTCATCATTAATGGGAGAAGTTTTGGTGAGCCGAGCAGCGGATTCTTCCTCTTCTCCCCGCATTCTGCTCCAGGCATCCCTCTAGTGGCAGTCCCAGAATTTCCCTGTTACTGCGCCATTGACCTCCAGCCAGGAGCCCCTCTCCCTGACAGTCACCTGTACAATCTCTCCCGCCCGGAGACGGAGGCTATGGAGAACTACATTCGGGACTCCTTGGTGGCAGGTATTATTCGTCCTTCCTCGTCACCTGTAGGAGCGGGATTATTTTTTGTTGGAAAGAAGGATAAGACCCTCAGACCCTGTATTGATTTCCGTGGACTTAACAACATCACCATTAAGAACAAATATTCTCTGCCTTTAATTAATTCTGCTTTTCCCCTCCTTCATGGTGCTACTATCTTTACGAAACTGAATCTACGAAATGCATATCACCTGGTGCGCATTCGTAAAGGTGATGAATGGAAGACTGCCTTCAACACACACTTGGGACATTTTGAGTATCTGGTTATGCCTTTTGGTTTGTCTAATGCCCCTGCTGTTTTTCAGGCACTAGTGAATGATGTCCTTCGGGACATGTTGAATCGTTTTGTTTTTGTCTATCTGGATGATATCCTGATTTTCTCAGAGTCCTCCCAGGAACATGAACTGCATGTGCGCCAGGTGTTGCAAAGGTTGTTGGAGAACAAACTATTTGTGAAGATGGAGAAGTGTGAATTTCATGTGTCCGAAACCTCTTTTTTGGGTTACATAATAGCTCAGGGGGAGTTGCGGATGGACCCAGCTAAGATCTCTGCTGTCACGGACTGGCCAGCCCCCTCCACCCGCAAACAACTTCAACGATTCCTGGGGTTTGCGAACTTCTACAGGAGGTTCATCAAGGACTACAGCCGCATTGCTGCGCCACTCACCGCTCTCACCTCCATCTCACTACCGTTCGCTTGGAATGAAGGGGCCGAATCAGCGTTCGAAGAGCTGAAACATCGCTTCGCCTCGGCTCCCATTCTGATGCAGCCTGACCCCGACCGCCAGTTTGTCGTGGAGGTGGATGCAGCCGACACTGGGGTAGGTGCGGTGTTGTCACAACGTTCACCGGAAGATAACAAACTGCATCCCTGTGCTTTTCTTTCACGGAAACTTTCTCAGGCAGAGAGGAATTATGATGTTGGCAATCGTGAACTGCTCGCCGTTAAGCTGGCTCTCGAGGAGTGGCGGCATTGGTTGGAGGGGGCGGAACAACCCTTCATCATTTGGACGGATCATAAAAATCTTGCATACACCCAGTCAGCGAAGCAGCTCAATCCCCGTCAAGCCAGGTGGGCACTATTTTTTGGTAAATTCAATTTTTCTGTCTTACCGTCCTGGGTCACGCAACGTCAAGCCTGACGCCCTGTCTCGTGTTCATTCTGCTGTTGATACTGGTAGTAACCCTGAACCCATCTTGCCTCCTACCTGCAGTATTGCTGCCATCACATGTGACATCGAAGGGATTGTTAGACAGGCTCAACATCTACAGGCTGACCCTGGGAGCGGTCCTCCTAACCGGTTGTTTGTCCCTGAGTCTGTTCGCTCCCAGGTACTTCAGTGGGCTCACTCGTCTCCCCTTACCTGTCACCCTGGAGTTACTCGGACCCTTGACTTTCTGCGACGGAAGTTCTGGTGGCCCAGGATGGAGGCGGACACTCGAACCTTCATTGCTGCTTGTACGGTATGTGCACGAAGTAAGAACTCCACCCAGGCCAGCGCTGGTCATCTACGACCTCTGCCAATACCCAGCCGGCACTGGTCCCACATTGCATTGGATTTTGTCACTGGACTTCCCCCCTCGTCTGGAAAGACTGTCATTCTTACTGTGATTGATCGTTTTTCTAAGTTTGCTAATTTTTTGGCCCTACCCAAACTGCCCACTGCCAGAGAAACGGCTGATATTTTGGTTGAACATGTGTTCCGCTCTCATGGTCTACCCACTGATATTGTCTCTGACAGGGGTCCCCAGTTTGTCTCCCAGGTATGGAAAGCTTTCTGTAAAGCTTTGGGCATCACATCCAGCCTGTCCTCTGGATATCACCCCCAGACCAACGGGCAAGCCGAGAGAGCGAACCAGGAGATGGAGACCGCTCTCCACTGTGTCACAGGGTCTAACCCTGGGTCATGGAGCTCCATGCTCCCCTGGGTGGAATATGCTCATAACACCTTGACTAACGCTTCCTCTGGTTTGTCTCCCTTTCTGTGTGCTCTGGGTTATCAACCTCCCCTGTTCCTTTCTCAAGAGAGGGAACTGGCGGTACCCTCGGTGCAGTCCCACATGCGCCGCTGCTTCAAGGTCTGGAGGAAGGCCAGGGTAGCTCTGTCCCGAGCTTCGTCGTACATGCAGAGGCAAGCCAACCGTCACCGGTCCCAGGCTCCCGGTTACTCTCCTGGTCAAGAGGTATGGCTTAAGTCACGTGATCTTCCATTGAAAGTGGAGTCTAAGAAGATGGCGCCGCGTTTTATAGGACCGTTCAAGATACTGTCTATTGTTAACCCCTGCGCGGTTAAACTACAGCTTCCTGCCTCCCTACGGGTTCATTCCACTTTTCATGTGTCCCAGATTAAGCCTGTGTCGGTTAGCCCTCTGTGCCCGCCCTCTCGTCCCCCTCCTCCGCCCAGGATTGTGGGTGGGGGTCCTGTCTACACTGTCCGGCGACTTCTGGATGTTCGCCGCCGGGGTTGTGGTTTCCAGTACCTGGTGGATTGGGAGGGTTATGGTCCTGAGGAACGTTCCTGGGTTCCCAGGAGCTTCATTGTGGATCCTGCTCTGGTCCGTGATTTTCATAGGTTACATCCTGATAAACCCTGTCGGCCGCCGGGTGGCGTCCGTAGAGGGGGAGGTACTGTTAGGCCTACTGCTGCTAGGTAGCTCTCTCTCTGCTCTCCCCCTCCCCTCTGTCTGTTCTTGATTGCAGGAGTGAAGTCTGGTGTGCGGGAGTCAGGGTTCCAGCTGCAGCTCATTCACCATAATCACCTCAGCCTTAAAGACCCGGTCAAACTTGCCACTCATCGTCAGATCATAGTCAAGACGACCATGTTAGTCTCGCTGCTGACTCAACCTGCTTGTTGTCGCGCTTTGTGTTTTTGGCCTGTTCTATTTACTTTTCTCCTGTGCCACAGATTATTGGAACCTGACTCCTGCCTCCGCTTCACTCCTGCCACCACCATCCTGCTTCCCACTACTGGACCTCCCTTTTGGACTCACCACGGACACTAGGACGTTACGGTACCACTCCTGCTCAGAACCTGGATCTGTTACCCTCCCTGTAGACCTGGACTTGCTCTTCCCCTATTTTTGGAAACCTGGACAATTGAACTTTGTAAATAAACCTGTTAAACCTTCTCTGGCTCGGTGTAGTTGTCTGCATTTGGGTTCATATCCAGTTAAATCGTGACAAGCATAGCCAGGAAAGACTCTACTAGTAAGTAGGCTGCACCTATAGGGCTTGGAGTTTTTTCCATTAAATAATACAATGCATAGAGTGAAAATGTATGCATTTGACATGAACTGCAGCTTAGCTGATAATATTTAATAATGACGTTTAATGGTCCACATTATTGCGTTGTTTTACTCTGAAAATGATGAGTGTTTCCCTCCTAAACAAGGGAAATCAGCAATACTCATGTCTAAATCTAGTTTCTGTCCATCCATCTAGATTTATATGACAACTCTCACCTTTCCCATGTGCTAAAGCTACATTATCATATCACCTCTATGCCAGTGATTTTTCAGAAAGATTAATATACAATAATGTAACACATGAGTACATCTAACTGTAAGACGCTCTGGATAAGAGCGTCTGCTAAATGACTTAAATGTAAATGTAATATACATTATATACATTATATACAATACTAATGATCTAGGCTCTGTAGCTCAGCTGGTAGAGCACGGCGCTTGTAACGCCATGGTAGTGGGTTCGATCCCCGGGACCACCCATACACAAAAAAAAAAAAATTATGCACGCATGACTGTAAGTCGCTTTGGATAAAAGCGTCAGCTAAATGGCATATTATTATTATTATTATTATTATAAGCAGAACCACAGAGGAAAGTGGGAGAGGGAATGGGTCACATTCATAATTAAAATACAACAAAAAAACATCCATGTTGAACATGATGTTGAATCTAAAACACATGTTGGTTAATTTTAGTTAAACATCTCAATGTATATTAATGTAGGATTGTAAAAGTAGCCTATACAATTTCTCATAAGTTTAACGTTAGTTTTTTTTAACCGGCCAACTGAATAAACAAGAAAAGCAATCACGGTAAGATTCAATGACTTTAGAAAAAAATGCCTATTATTAGGCTAGTCCTTTAGTAACAAGTGAGCAGCATATCATCACAACTGTAGGCGACTAGGAGAGGGATCTTACGCGAGCATATTTGGCAACACGTTGGCCAACCGTGCACGCAGCGCTCTTATAAAACATTTAAAGAGCTCAATGCGCAACAGAAGGTGGAGAGGTATTCTGAAATCAGCCCAGCAGACGTAGCGCCTTGGCTCACTGAGGGATATTGTGGATATTATACTCCGTGGAGCATCGGTTTGAGGAGCATGACAACCGGGGCCATTCGGGACGCAGCGGATCGGGAGAAGTCCGCTCTCAGTCAAGCCGGTAGGCTATAGAGTTCAATTATGACTGTCATTCAATGCATTTTTTCGGTTGTTTAGCCTATACTGCGAATTAGTGTAGGCTACTGTATTTGTGTTACTCTACTGTTTGAATTAGGCGTACTGTTTTACCATATTATGCTTTGTAAATTATGACAGCAACAATTAAATAGCTTAGTTGAAAGGATTTCGTTTTGGTCAAGGAAAATGCAAGAGATTTTTGGCTGTATACATGAAGGCTATATATGTTTTATGCATATTTAAAAACATTATTTGTACAGCATTTTGACATAGCCTATAATCCCCAAAGTAGCTTGGCCTAATCATTAATCAAATAAATAAATGTATTTGCAGGTTTAACTGTCATTTTAAAGATTTACTTTGATTTTCTGCATTGGACCTTATTGTAATTTGAGACCTGGCGATGGAAAGAACGCTGACTGACTTGTAACTCGTGTATTGATCTTGATGGGAGATTTTTACATGCACTGATCGCAAATTAGAATTCAGCCCATTGTGGTTATTATACTGGCTAATTATCAATTTGCAGACTTGGTAGAGCTGTTTTGCAGATGTGGAGTTATTCACTGTCTGAGTAAAAAAAAAAAAATGTCATGACAGTATGACAGTCCGCACAATAAATTAGGTCTTAAATGTTACTATTACCATCATATTAACAAACATGATTATTTTGAAAATAATAAATCATGGACTGGAGCCTATTTGCTCTCTCTCTGTGCCAGAGTTCTCAGTAAAAACATGTAACTTTTTATTTTGTTTTTATCATAAATGGTCCCAGCCAACATATCCATGTGGGGCCCAAATGGGTTAATGAATGGCTGTTCCACAGGCCCCATGAGAGAAACCCAACAGAGACCCACAAAGTTTTGTCCTCAGTATCCATGTTGGCCCCACATGTGGTTATGAAGCCCAACATGAGCCCACATAAAGCCAACATGGCAACCACATGTGGGGCCAACATGGATACTGAGGATAAAACTTTGTGGGGCCCCAAGTGTTAACCCTTCTTTAATCCACCTGGGCTAGGTATACATTGTACAGTGAAATAGTTTTGTGACTGATTATGCATCTGTGGGTTCAGAGCTGATAAAGAGGAGGAACAGGATGGCAATATGGCTGGTACTGGGCATGCTCTGTCTGTCCCTGGTCCTGGTCATTCTGGGGCTCTACACCACCACTCGCACAGAGAGCCTCAGCATCACCGGATACACCTCTGGAGTCATTGTAAGTACATCTTCATCATTATCATCATTATCATCATCCTCATTATTATTAAAACCATTATCATCATAATCATAATTATGTTCATCTGCCATTTTCGTGAAAATTACTCACTATACATAAAAATTAACTTTTAACAACAACCACATTTGCTCTCTTTTTGTCATAAAAAAACGACACATACCTTAAGAATAAAGAGGTTGCAATGCCAAGAAGGCAGGTCTCCAGAAATGACTGACGGAGGAAACTGTGGTTTGTGAGTCGTTGTCCGCAAAACAAGATGTCTTCCAAATCATGACAGTTAAAATCTCATAAATGTCTTGAGAGCTATCATCATTCATGTTGTTGAACAAACCCTCATCTTATTAAAGCACATGACAGACAAACAACATACACTACCGTTCAAAAGTTTGGGGTCACTTAGAAATGTCCTAGTTTTCGAAAGAAAAGCATTTTTTTTGTCCATTAAAATAACATAAAATTGATCAGAAATGCTGACCTAGGCAGAGCTGCAAAGAAAAAGCCATATCTCAGACTGGCCAATAAAAATAAAAGATTAAGATGGGCAAAAGAACACAGACACTGGACTTTTTCTTTGCAACTCTGCCTAGGTCAGCATCCCAGAGTCGCCTCTTCACCGTTGATGTTGAGACTGGTGTTTTGCGGGTACTATTCAATGAAGCTGCCAGTTGAGGACCTGTGAGGCGTCTGTTTCTCAAACTAGACACTTTAATGGGGGTAACATTAGTGGCGTGATTCAACTGCACAGCTCATTGATGCTCCCAATTCTGTAGTAGTAGTAGTCCACCAGGGAATAATCTTTGCATAACAATAACATCAGTGAACGGAACTGTTATTTATCCCTTGACTTTATATGAAGTTTAATACTGCGTAAAGTTCACTACAGCAAGAGCCAACCTCTGGCATCTCTCTAACAGTGGCTGTTCTATTTGATCTCTGCAGTTGGCGTTTGGATCCTTCCTGGGTGTTCTTGGACTCTGCCTGGAGGAAAACCGAAAACAGCTGGTACATACTTCTACTTCTCACTCATTTGTGACATTTGTACTATCCTTCCTCCTGAATGGTCTCTCTCTCTTCCTCTGCTTATCCCATCATGTTCTTGCCTGATCCATCTCTCTCTCTCATCCTCTTGGTTATAGTTGCATCCATGCACAGCAGAGATTGATTTGAGTAACTCCAGGCTGTGTGCAGACTTTTTTCCCCAGCCCAACACTTTAACAACACACACGATAACATACGCACTATACACACACGTACACATGGATTTTGTGTTGTAGAAATGTGGTAGTGGAGTATGGGCCTGAGGGCACACACTTAGTGTTTTGTGAATACTGTAATGAATGTATTGTAATGTTTTTAAAATTGTATAACTACCTTAATTTTGCCAGACCCCAGGAAGAGTAGCTGCCGTCTCAAAGAGAGTGGGAGTGATTAAGAATAGAGAGTGGTGCGGTATCCAAGCCACAGCCTCAGTTTTGTGTAAAAGACAGAAATATGGTCTGGCCTGTAAAAGATAGAAGGAAAACCCCTAAAACGAATTGGATAATAGTCTTGAAAGATCTATGTCTAGGAAGATTTGAATCATTGTAGGCAGCTGATATTTGAAGTGAAACATATGCCCTTTTAATCGCTGCAACTAAAGACACGGTTTCTAGGGTAGAATTCAGGGTTGAGCATGTCAATCGTCCCATGGTACTCTCTGTTCTGTTGACTTTCAACCTCACACAGCAGGACTAGTCATTAACAAGTTAGAGAAGATGGACAGAGTAGCGTGTGTGTGTGTGTGTGTCTGTGTGTGTGTGTGTGTCTGCACGTGTGGGCGTGAGCGTGTGTGTGTATGCGTGTGTAGTGGATAAGGATATTGATGAGTACGTGTGGGGCTCCTCCATACCATACCATCTCATTTTATCCAGCAGAGGAAAACATTGTGAAAAAGGAGACAGATATTGAGGGTATAAACTGAAAGCAACTCGTTCGGTCGAGGAAAGACGGGGAGATGGAGAGAGTGAGGACACCTCAGCATAGAGGAGAAAATGTGCCTGGCTTGGAAAGTATCTCAACGCCTGCAGTGCAGACGCACACACACGCACGCACACACACACACACGCACAATAGTTAATGTATGAGTCTTAACAATTATTCCAGATGGGTATTTGTTAGCTGTTGTTCTGTGATCAATACATTTTACCACAGTTTTCTTGGAATTTAGAAAAACTGTAAACATTAATGAGCTTGTAATATAAAGTAAAGCAGTCTGCTGCTGATTATTCTCACCTGCTCATTTCTGTCTCTTGTTATGGTTCTTGTAATCGTATAAGAAAACAAGAGTATTTCCAATTTAAATCACAATAAATGTTAAAGAAGACTTTTTAATGATACTTCAATGTAGGTAAACAGAGACAGAGTGAGACCGCGAGAAAGAGAGCGAGATTCTGTTGATCTATAAGGATTATTACACTGAACAAAAATACAAATGTAAAGTGTTGGTCCAATGTTTCATGAGCTGAAATAAAATAACCCAGACATTTTCCATACGCACAAGAATGCACAAATTTGTTTACATCCCTGTTAGTGAGCATTTCTCTATTGCCAAGATAATCCATCCACCTGACAGGTGTGGCATATCAAGAATCTGATTAAACAGCATGATCATTACACAAGTGCACCTTGTGCTGGGGATAATAAAAGGCCTCTCTAAAATGTGCAGTTTTGTCACACAACACAATGCCACAGATGTCTCAAGTTTTGAGGGAGCATGCAATTGGCATGCTGACTGCAGGAATGTCCACCAGAGCTGTTGCTAGAGAATTTAATGTTCATTTCTCTACCATAAGCCGCCTCCAACGTCATTTTATAGAATTTGGCAGTATGTCCAACCGGCCTCACAACGCTGACCACGTGAATGGTGTATGGTGTGGGCGAGTAGTTTGCTGATGCCAATGTTGTGAACAGAGTGCCCCATGGTGGCGGTGGGGTTATAGTATGGGCAGGCATAAGCTACCAACTACGAACACAATTGCATTTTATCAATGGCAATTTAAATGCGCAAAAATACCGTGATGAGATCCTGAGGCCCATTGTGATGTCCATTTTTTTAAAGGTATCTGTGACCAACAGATGCATATCTGTATTCCCAGTCATGTGAAATCCATAGATTAGGGCCTAATGAATTTATTTCAATTGATTGACTTCCTCATATGAACAGTAAAATCAATGAAATTATTGCATGTTGCGTTTATTTTTTTGTTCAGTATATAACAGGCCACTGAATAATTCTAATCATGTCTGTAATCATGTCCAAGATAGACACGTCCAGCTATCTGTTAAACTGACATTGTCATAGACTCGACATGACCTCAGTGGTTGTCACGGAGTAGGGACCAGCTTATTGGCCAAAATGGCTGCCAGGGCTCCAGTCCTGCCAGACCACCCTGGTTTAATTTAGGTTACTTACTTACTGACTTAGGCTTATCTCCCACCAGAGATCACAGACCATTGACCATGTGCAGAGGTTTGCCCATGGCTAAATAGTTATGCTACGAGCGGTCTCTGAGGCTAGGGTAGTGTTTATTAGGGCAGGGGTTCTCAAACTTTTTGGGGGTGGGGACCCCTTTTGTGATAGCAAATTCATCAGGGACCCCCTCATAATCAGAACACAACTCGAATGAGATAAAAGAAAATAGGAGTTTTACAATGAATTCGGCAGTGCATGGCCGGACTAACCAAGTTTCGGGCCCTGGGAAGGAACATTTTAAAGGCCCACCTCTTGGAATTGCAGTTTTTAAGCTAATTTCCTGCAATACTACAACATTCTCTATGAGGCAGAGAGACAACTTTGCATTTACATTTTTTTTAAACCAATATCCCGGTGAGTCTCCCAGGTCCATGTTTCCCAAGGTTAAGAACATAAACTATAGATTAATAATATTACATTGTATTGTATTACACCCTCTAAACTTATTCCACTGATCCCTTGGCCAAAATCGTTGAATCTGTTGTTGTTAGTAATATTCATTAACAAAAGAGAAACAAACAATGTTTTATACATATATAGTGCATTCGGAAAGTATTCAGACCCCTTGACTTTTTCCACATTTTGTTATGTTACAGCCTTATTCTAAAATGTATTAAATTATTTTTTTCCCCCTCATCAATCTACACACAATACCCCATAATGATGAAGCAAAAACTGGTTTTTATACATATTTGCAAATTTATAAAAAAAAAATAGAAAACTGAAATATCACATTTACTTAAGTATTCAGACCCTTTACTCAGTACTTTGTTGAAGCACCTTTGGCAACGATTACAGTCTTGAGTCTTTATGGTTATGACGCTTCAAGCTTGGCACACCATATTTGGGAATTTTCTCCCATTCTTCTCTGCAGATCCCCTCAAGCTCTGTCAGGTTTGATGGAGAGCGTAGCTGCACAGGTATTTTCAGGTCTCTCCAAAGCTGTTAGATTGGGTTCAAGTCCGGGCTCTGGCTGGGCCACTCAAGGACATTCAGAGACTTGTCACAAAGCCACTCCTGCATTGTCTTGGCTGTGTGCTTAGGGTCGTTTTCCAGTTGGAAGGTGAACCTTCATCCCAGTCTGAAGTCCTGAGCGCTCTGGAGCAGGTTTTCATCAAGGATCTCTCTGTACTTTGCTTTGTTCATCTTTCCCTCGATCCTGACTAGTCTCCCAGTCCCTGCCACTGAAAAACATAACCACAGCATGATGCTGCCACTACCATGATTTACCGTAGGGATGGTGCCAGGTTTCCTCCAGACGTGACGCTTGGCATTAAATCTTTGTTTCATCAGACCAGAGAATCTGGTTTCTCATGGTCTGAGAGTCTTTAGGTGGCTTTTGGCAAACTCCAAGCGGGATTTCATGTGCCTTTTACTGAGGAGTGTCTTCCGTCTGGCCACTCTACCATAAAGGCCTGATTGGTGGAGTGCTGCAGAGATGGTTGTCCTTCTGGAAGATTCTCCCATCTCCACAGAGGAACTCTAGAGCTCTGTCAGAGTGACCATAGGGTTCTTGGTCACCTCCATGACCAAGGCCCTTCTCCCCCGATTGCTCAGTTTGGCCGGGCGGCCAGCTCTAGGAAGAGTTTTGGTGGTTCCAAACTTCTTCCATTAAAGAATTATGAAGGCCACTCTGTTCTTGGGGACCTTCAATGCTGCAGAAACGTTTTGGTACCCTTCCCCAGATCTCTGCCTCGACACAATCCTGTCTCGGAGCTTTACAGACAATTCCTTCGACGTCATGGCTTGGTTTTTGCTCTGACATGCACTGTCAACGGTGGGACCTTATATAGACAGGTGTGTGCCTTTCCAAATCATGTCCAATCAATTGAATTGACCACAGGTGGACTCCAATCAAGTTGTAGAAACATCTCAAGGATAGTCAATGGAGACAGGATGCACCTGAGCTAAATTTCGAGTCTCATAGCAAAGGGTTTGAATACTTATGTAAATCAGGTTTTTCTGTTTTTGTTTTTTTATACATTTGCAAACATTTCTAAAAACCTGTTTTCGCTTTGTCATTATGGGACATTGATGATGAAAAAAAATAATGTAATCAATTTTAGAATAAGGCTGTAACGTAACAAAATGTGGAAAAAGTGAAGGGGTCTGAATACTTTCCGAATGCACTGTATACACACTGAGTGTACAAAACATTAGGAATACCTGCTCTTTCCATTAAATAGACTGATCAGGTGAATCCTGGTGAAAGATATGATCCCTTATTGATATCACCTGTCAAATCCACTTCAGTCAGTGTAGATGAAGGGGAGGAGACAGGTTAAGGAAGGATTTTTTAAAGCCTTGTATGTGTGCCATTCAAAGGGTGAATGGGCAAGACAAAATATTTAAGTGCCTTTGAACAGGGTATGGTTTGAGTGTGTCAAGAACTGCAACGCTACTGGGTTTTTTACGCTCAACAGTTTCCTGTGTGTATCAAAAATGGTCCACCACCCAAAGGACATCCAGCCAACTTGACACAGCTGAGGGAAGCATTGGAATAATGGAATGGAAATAATCATTAATTTAATTTTGTAAAGTGGTTTCTTGCATCAAACAACACAACATTTTCAGTCACCTTCTTGTCTGAAGGACAAGTGGATAAACTGGTTAATGTCAATCCCTACATGTTTTTTTCAAAAGTCTCATAGAATGTAGGCCTACATTGAACACCATAATAATAATAATAAAATGCCATTTAGCAGACGCTTTTATCCAAAGCGACTTACAGTCATGCGTGCATACATTTTTGTGTATGGGTGGTCCCGGGGATCGAACCCACTACCTTGGCGTTATAAGCGCCGTGCTCTACCAGCTGAGCTACAGAGGACCACAACACCACACATTGTCTGCTACTGTAGGCTGACTGATAGAACAGCTATTATCATGTTAAAATGTTATGGGATGCATTTTCTCCATAGTTTTTTATGGTAGGCCACTCTGATAGGCCTACATTATGATCAAATAGCCACAGTAGCCTACTTGGCCACTGTTATAACTAACATAAAGCGGATACAGCCTCAGTGTTCACAGTAAACACGTGGCAGAAGTTGCACCGAATTTTCAAAACGTTCAAGTTTGAGCTCATCAGACCTGAAATTTGCTAAGTGCCGAAACATTGGTTATGGGTATGCTTGTAATCATTAAGGACTGGTGAGTTTTTCAGGATAAAAAATAAATGGAATGGAGCTAAACACAGACAAAATCCTAGAGGAAAACCTGGTTCAGTCTGCTTTCCACCAGACACTGGGAGATTAATTCACCTTTCAGTACGACAATAACCTAAAACACGAGGCCAAATCTACACTGGAGTTGCTTACCAAGAAGACAGTGAATGTTCCTGAGTGGCCGAGTTACAGTTTTTACTTAAATTTACTTTAAAATCTATAGCAAGAGCTGAAAATGGTTGTGTAGCAATGATCAAAAATCAATTTGACAGAGCTTGAAGAATTTTGAAAAGAATAATGGGCAAATATTGCTAAATCCAGCTGTGGAACGCTCTTAGAGACTTACCCAGAAAGACTCACAGCTGTAATTGCTGCCAAAGGTGCTTCTACAAAGTATTGACCCATGGGTGTGAATACTTATGTAAATTAATATTTCATTTTCATTTTGAATAAATTTGCAAAGATTTCTAAAAACATGTTTTCACTTTGTGATTATTGGGTATTATGTGTAGCTGGATTAAAAAACATGTAATCAATTTTGAATTCAGGCTGTAATACAACAAAATATGGAGTAAGTCAAGCGGTATGAATACTTTCTGAAGGCACTGTATATATATTCAGATCTGGCCGCGGAACCCTGCAGTGTTACAGGAGGGGGTCGCAGTTCTGGAGCGACCAACTAGGTGTCATCCTCCGACAACCTTAGGCACCTCCTCCTGTCGGGACTAATCATCATCCTATTGGTGTCACCTGTGTCTATCGGTTCACCTGTGTATTTATGCCCTCACTTCCCTGTGTTCCCTTGCTCAGTTTTCTCTGCTAGTTTCTCTATGTCCAGCAGTACTACTCAGTGTCTGATCTGAGATCTTTGTACAGGTACTTGAGAAGTGTTCTCCCTGTTTCGTTATTTGTTTCCATCTTAGGTAGTATTTCGTATTTTGGCTGTCAGCCGGTTTTTGGAGACTTATTTGCTCCGCCTTTCTTTTATCGTGATAAGTCCGTTATTTTGTATTTTGGCTTCGGGACCACCAGTAAATATCCTTGTTTCACCATCTCTGCCTACTGCCTACTGTATATCCTGCACCGCACCTGGGTCACACCTCACACCAACCCTTACACTGCAGTACCTCCGCGGACGAGAGCCCCTGTAGTCCATGTACAGTTTTCTTCATTTTGGTGCCTACCCACTGGGCACAGATATCATTTCAACTTCTAGTTTTTATTTACAATTCATTGAGATGTCAACTAACGTGACTTCAACGTGAAGTCCAGCATGTCATTGGATTTAAGTTAAAAGTTGGGTGAAAAAAAATATTAAATTCCCTTACGTTGATGACTTTTTGCAAATCGAATCAGTTTTCCACGTTGATCCAATGTCATCAGATTGAATTATTTGTAGAAACTACAGAGGGTAGTGCGTACGACCCAGTACATCACTGGGGCCAAGCTTCCTGCCATCCAGGACCTCTATACCAGGCAGTGCCAGAGGAAGGCCCTACAAATTGCCAAAGACTTCAGCCACCGTAGTCATAGACTGTTCTCTCTGCTACCAAAAGGCTTCTTAACAGCTTCTACCCCCAAGCCATAAGACTCCTGAACAGCTAATCAAATTATCTATGCATAGTCACTTTACCTCTACCCACATGTACATATTACCTCAATTACCTTGACTAACCCCCACACATTGACTCTGTACCGGTACCCGCTGTATATAGCCTCACTACTGTTATTTTACTGCTGCTCTTTAATTATTTTATATTTTTATATTTGTCTTATTTTTTATTTTTTGCTCATCTATTTTTTACTTAACAAATAACATTTGATTTGATTCATTCAAGTTGAGTGAAAAGTTTGCTTTGACACAGCTGTTTGCATTTGGTCTGACATAATGTATTGAATCCATATATGCTCCCAAGTGTGTTTGTTGTAACAATCATTTGGTCTTCTGTCTTCATCAGACCCCTGATGAAATTGAAACTGGGCACACACTGGTTGAATCAACGTTGTTTCTACGTCATTTCAATTAAATTACCTTGAGCCAACGTGGAATAGACATTGAATTGACGTCTGTGCCCAGTGGGATTGCTACAACCCGCTTGGGAGGATATACGCAGTGTACTATCTTCCTAGTTTTGTTGTTGAACATTAGTCCTACTAGCATGTGCTCAGTCATGTGTGTGTTCCTATCTTTTCGAATAATTTATTTTTCCCTTCCTCTCCAGCTTGTGGCGGCCATTGTTTTCCTCAGCTTCGGGATCATAGCCTCCTTCCTGTGTCTGGTGGTGGATGGCGTCTTCATCGTTTTCAACATGGTGAGTCACGTTGCTGCTTCACGTGTGTCTTTCAACTCAACAGATCACATGGTATTTGAGACAATTTTGACTGTAAATGGAAATCGAATCTAAAACTCATTTATTTTTCATTCAGAGTGAAAATAGCAATCTTGGTGGGGAAAAAATAATTTATTTCTCATTTATTCAGTCGGCAGTAGGCTTGATCTCAGTTTCTCTTCCCCAAGTCTGTTTAATTATGTAAATTCTGCATTTCTTCTGTTTTTCTCTAAACTGTGAGCAAGAATTAATAATGTCAATGCAGACAGAAGTAAGTCTTTGGGTATAGCAAACTGGTCTCATAGACTAGACATAACATAATAAATGTAAGTCCTTGACACTCAAATTAGTATGATATGTTTAGTTTGGTATGGTTACAGATAGTAGGTTACTTAAGGCAAAAAACGAAAGAAGGATGGTTGGTCGGGGTGTATGGGTGGGCATATAACGTGACCGTCTAGCAACCCAAAGGTTGCATGTTCGAATTTCCTCACGGACAACTTTAGCATTTTAGCTAATTAGCAACATTGCAACTACTTACTACTTTATAGCTACTTTGCAACTACTTAGCATGTTAGCTAACCCTTCCCCTTCCCCAAACCATATCCCTTTTAGCTAAACCTTCCACTAACCCTAATCCTTAACCTAACTCCTAACCTTACCCTAACCCCTAGAGCTAGCTAACGTTAGCCACCTAGCCACCTAGCTAACGATAGCCACAACAAATTGGAATTCTTAACATATCATACGTTTTGCAAATTCAGAACATATTGTACGTTTTGTGATTCGTAACAAATCATAAGAATTGTAATTCGTAACATATCATAGGAAATGGATGATGGACATCCCACCCCCCCCATCATCACTAGTTCTGTTCACAATCATCAACCGGCCAAATCAAGTCCATATTGTCATCTGGTTTAGATGTCTGCCTCTACATTCTATCAATGCTTATCCTTATCCAGCTTTTGTCACAGAAAAATTCCAATGCACTGTACAGATGTAGGATCTTAATTTGAGCAAGTTTGCTAAGCAGGAAGATTATTATGTAGATTATAATGAATCAACATTTTTGTTGGGGTTGATAAATGTTTCATAAGGGAAAATCAAGTCTGAAATGTCAAAGTGGAAATTACTGACTTCAGAAGCCATTTCCTGCATTAAAAAGGAAAGTTCTCCTGCAACAGGGTGATCAAATTAAGATCCTACATCTGTATGTATTTCGTACTTACAGAGGTCAATAGCAGAGTTGACTTGACTAGTTCCAACGTAGTGTCCAACTAGTTGATATACTTATCTACAGTATGTGTTGAACATACATAACTACTTTCTGTTTACAACGCCTTAGCAAAACCTGAAAAAAACACTGCTTCTGCTTCTAACACATACACATCCTTGAAGTGCAGTCGCAAAAACCATCAAGCTCTATGATGAAACTGGCTCTCATGAGGACCGCCACAGGAAAGGAAGACCCAGAGTTACCTCTGCTGGAGACAATAAGTTCATTAGAGTTAACTGCACCTCAGATTGCAGCCCAAATAAATGCTTCACAGAGTTCAAGTAACAGACACATCTAAACATCAACTGTTCAGAGGAGACTGCGTGAATCAGGCCTTCATGGTCGAATTGCAGCAAAGAAACCACAACTAAAGGACACCAATAAGAAGAAGAGACTTGCTTGGGCCAAGAAACACGAGCAATGGACATTAGACCGGTGGAAATATGTCCTTTGGTCTGATGAGTCCAAATTTGAGATTTTTGGTTGCAACTGCCGTGTCTTTGTGAGACACATCTCCGCATGTGTATTTCCCATCGTAAAGCATGGAGGAGGAGGAGGTGTTATGGTGTGGGGGTGCTTTGCTGGTGACACGGTCTGTGATTTATTTAGAATTCAAAGGCACACTTAACCAGCATGGCTACCACAGCATTCTGCAGCAATACGCCATCCCATCTGGTTTGCGCTAGTGGGACTATCATTTGTTTTTCAACAGGACAATGACCCACACCTACAGGCTGTGTAAGGGCTATTTGACCAAGGAGAGTGATGGAGTGCTGCATCAGATGACCTGGCCTCCACAATCACCCGACCTCGACTCAATTGAGATGGTTTGGGATGAGTTGGACCGCAGAGTGAAGGAAAAGCAGCCAAGCTGGTTGAGAGAATGCCAAGAGTGTGCAAAGCTGTCATCAAGGCCAAGGGTTGCTACTTCGAAGAATCTAAAATATATTTTGATTTGTTTAACACTTTCTTTGGTTACTAAATTATTCCATATGTGTTATTTCATAGTATTGATGTCTTCACTATTATTCTACAATGTAGAAAATAGTAAAAAATAAAGAAAAACCCTTGAATGAGTAGGTGTGTCCAAACTTTTGACTGGTACTAATATATGTATATATATATATATTACATCCGTCTTCTGCTTCTAATATACGCTGAGTGTACAAAACATTAGGAACACCTTCTTAATATTGAGTTGCACCCCGTTTTGCCCTCAGAACCGCCTGAATTCGTTAGGATATGGACTCTACAAGGTGTCAAAAGCATTCCACAGGGATGCTGGCCCTTGATGACTCCAATGCTTCCCACAGTTGTGTCAAGTTGGCTGGATGTCCTTTAGGTGGTGGACCATTCTTGATACACACAGGAAACTGTTGAGCGTGGAAAAACCCAGTAGCGTTGCAGTTCTTGACACACTGAAACCGGTATGCCTGGCACTTACTACCATACCCCTTTCAAAGGCACTTAAATCTTTTGTCTTGCCCATTCACCCTCTGAATGGCACACAATCCATATCTCAATTGTCTCAAGGCTTAAAAATCCTTATTTAACCTGTCTCCGCCCCTTCATCTACACTGATTGAAGTGGATTTAACAGGTGACATCAATAAGAGATTATAGCTTTCACCTGGATTCACCTGGTCAGTCTATGTCATGGAAAGAGCTGGTGTTCCTAAAGTTTTGTGCACTCAGTGTATATATATTTTACATCCGTCTTCTGTTTTATTGGAGAACTTTACAATGCCGGAACAATATGGAGTGTAATTGGTAATGCTATTAAAAAGGGGTGTGCCGGAATTGGATGGAGTCATTGCAACTGTGTTTGAACCATACAACTGCAGTCTATTCAATTATCTCATGCATTAAGATATCATGTCTCTCTGTTTCTCTCGCTCTCCCTTCCCACACCAGGATGTCCGTCCTCTGAAAGCAGGGAGATGCCAGTTTTACAGCAGTGGAAACAGCTACATCTATGAGAATTACTATGCCTCTGTAAGTACAGCTGAACGCATAACAATATGACTTGCTGTTAGCTATACTGTCCAATTCTGAAAATATGTGTAGTACATAATGTCTGGCAGGGGGAAAATTACATTTTAAGGGAGGGGTCGATCACCTTTGACAAATCTCTGCTTGTACTGTACCTGTCACTCAATACTGTTGATTGGAGTGTCTGCCTCCTCTTGCAGGTGCCATGCCAGGGTCTCACGGAGTCATGTAGTATGAAGGTACGCAGTGGGACCTGCTACTGCTGCGACCTTTATGACTGTGCCAAGTGAGTCAAAGATACACATACATTAAAGGTCCATCATGTAGCTTTGTGTACGACCCAACAGATTTCTGATTGAAATGTTATACATCTGTCATTCTCATTGAAAGCAAGTCTGATAAGCGGTAGATCCAACCGGGAATAATCTAACTGGGTAATAGAAATGCAGTGCTAAAATAGCTATATAATAATAATAATAATAATAATAATAATAATAATATGCCATTTAGCAGACGCAAAGCGACTTACAGTCATGCGTGCATACATTTTTGTGTATGGGTGGTCCCGGGGATCGAACCCACTACCTTGGCGTTACAAGTTTTTTGCTACCACTCCATAAGGGCGGAGATAGTGAGTAGTGATCTTGAGGGCAGAGTAGTGATCTTGATAATTATCTACCCATTTCCAGGCTCCCTTGTCTTGCGAAAATACTAGAATCATTGGTCAACAAATGGATGTTATTTTCTATCTGTAAATTGCATTCATAATGTTAATCGATCTGGATTCAGACCTAAACATAGCACCACTACGGCTACCATGCTTGTTGTAAATCATATTGCAAATGCTTTAGATGACAGAAAGAATTGTGCTGCCAGGCTTGTCAAAAGCTTTTGATACTTAATCAAATAAAATGTTATTGGTCACATACACATGTTTAGCAGATGTTATTGCGGGTGTAGCGAAAAGCTTGTGTTCCTAGCTCCAACAGTGCAGTAGTATCTAACAATTCACAACAATACACAAATCTAAAAGTAAAATTATGGAATTAAGAAATATATAAATATTAGGACGAGCAATGTCGGCGTGGCTTTGACTAAAATACAGTAGAATAGAATATAGTATATACATTGAGGGAAAAAAGTATTTGATCCACTGCTGATTTTGTATGTTTGCCCACTGACAAAGAAATGATCAGTCTATAATTTTAATGGTAGGTTTATTTGAACAGTGAGAGACAGAATAACAACAAAACAATCCAGAAAAACGAATGTCAAAAATGTTATAAATTGATTTGCATTTTAAATGAGGGAAAGAAGTATTTGACCCCCTCTCAATCAGAAAGATTTCTGGCTCCCAGGTGTCTTTTATACAGGTAACGAGCTGAGATTGGGAGCACACTCTTAAAGGGACTGCTCCTAATCTCAGTTTGTTACCTGTATAAAAGACTCCTGTCCACAGAAGCAATCAATCAATCAGATTCCAAACTCTCCACCATGGCCAAGACCAAAGAGCTCTCCAAGGATGTCAGGGACAAGATTGTAGACCTACACAAGGCTGGAATGGGCTACAAGACCATCGCCAAGCAGCTTGGTGAGAAGGTGACAACAGTTGGTGCGATTATTCGCCAATGGAAGAAACACAAAATAACTGTCAATCTCCCTTGGCCTGGGGCTCCATGCAAGATCTCACCTCGTGGAGTTGCAATGATCATGAGAACGGTGAGGAATCAGCCCAGAACTACACGGGAGGATCTTGTCAATGATCTCAAGGCAGCTGGGACCATAGTAACCAAGAAAACAATTGGTAACACACTATGCCGTGAAGGACTGAAATCCTGCAGCGCCGGCAAGGTCCCCCTGCTCAAGAAAGCACATATACAGGGCCGTCTGAAGTTTGCCAATGAACATCTGAATGATTCAGAGGAGAACTGGGTGAAAGTGTTGTGGTCAGATGAGACCAAAATTGAGCTCTTTGGCATCAACTCAACTCGCCGTGTTTGGAGGAGGAGGAATGCTGCCTATGACCCCAAGAACACCATCCCCACCGTCAAACATGGAGGTGGAAACATTATGCTTTGGGGGTGTTTTTCTGTTAAGGGGACAGGACAACTTCACCGCATCAAAGGGACGATGGACGGGGCCATGTACTGTCAAATCTTGGGTGAGAACCTCCTTCCCTCAGCCAGGGCATTGAAAATGGGTCGTGGATGGGCATTCCAGCATGACAATGACCCAAAACACACGGCTAAGGCAACAAAGGAGTGGCTCAAGAAGAAGCACATTAAGGTCCTGGAGTGGCTTAGCCAGTCTCCAGACCTTAATCCCATAGAAAATCTGTGGAGGGAGCTGAAGGTTTGAGTTGCCAAACGTCAGCCTCGAAACCTTAATGACTTGGAGAAGATCTGCAAAGAGGAGTGGGACAAAATCCCTCCTGAGATGTGTGCAAACCTGGTGGCCAACTACAAGAAACGTCCGACCTCTGTGATTGCCAACAAGGGTTTTGCAGAGGGGTCAAATACTTATTTCCCTCATTAAAATGCAAATCAATTTATAACATTTTTGACATGCATTTTTCTGGATTTTTTTGTTGTTATTCTGTCTCTCACTGTTCAAATAAACTTACCATTAAAATTATAGACTGATCATGTCTTTGTCAGTGGACAAACGTACAAAATCAGCAGGGGATCAAATACTTTTTTCCCTCACATATGAGATGAGTAAAGCAGTATGTAAACATTATTAAAGTGGCCAGTGATTCAGGGCCCTCACCTCCTCCCTGTAGGCTGTCTCCTCATTGTTGGTAATCAGGCCTACCACTGTTGTGTCGTCTGCAAACTTGATGATTGAGTTGGAGGCGTGCGTGGCCATGCAGTCATGGGTGAACAGGGAGTACAGGAGGGGGTTGAGCATGCACCCTTGTGGGGCCCCTGTGTTGAGGATCAGCAAAGTGGAGGTGTTGTTTCCTACCTTCACCACCTGGGGGGCGACCCGTCAGGAAGTCCAGGACCCAGTTGCACAGGGCGGGGTTCAGACCCAGGGCCCCGAGCTTAATGATGAGTTTGGAGGGTAGTATGGTTTTGAAGGCTGAGCTATAGTCAATGAACAGCATCCTGACATAGGTATTCCTCTTGTCCAGATGGGATAGGGCAGTATACAGTGCGATGGCGACTGCATCGTCTGTGGATCTATTCGCGCGGTAATCAAATTGAAGTTGGTCTAGGGTGTAAGGTAGCGGTGATACTAGCCTCTCAAAGTACTTCATGATGACAGAAGTGAGTGCTACGGGACGATAGTCATTTAGTTCAGTTACCTTTGCTTTCTTGGGTACAGGAACAATGGTGGACATCTTGAGGCAAGTGGGGAAGGCAGACTGGGATAGGGAGAGATTGAATATGTCCGTAAACACTCCAGACAGCTGGTCTGTGCATGCTCTGAGGACGCGGCTAGGGATGCCGTCTGAGCCGGCAGCCTTGCGAGGGTTAACACGCTTAAATGTTTTACTCACATCGGCCACGAATACTACAGTCAATGTGTTGATAAAACTTTGGGAGCGTTTTCCTCAAATTTGCTTTGTTAAAATCCCCAGCTACAGTAAATGCGACCTCTGTATATGTGGTTTCCAGTTTGTATAAAGTCCAGTGTTGTTCTTTGAGGGCTGTCATGGTATAGGCTTGAGGGGGAATATACATGGATGTGACTATAACAGAAGATAATTCTCTTGGGAGGTAATGCGGTCTGCATTTGATTGTGAGGAATTCTAGGTCGGGTGAACAAAAGTACTTGAGTTTCTGTATGTTATCACAATCACACCATGAGTAGTTAATCATGAAACATACATACGCCTTTCTTCTTCCCGGAGAGTTCTTTATTCCTGTCTGCGTGATGAACTGAGAACCCAGCTGGCTGTATGGACGGGGACAGTATATCCAGAGAGAGCCATGATTCCGTGAAACAGAGTAGGTTACAGTCCCTGATGTCTCTCTAGAAGGAGATCCTCGCCCTGAGCTTGTCTACTTTAGACTGAACATTAGCGAGTAATATACTCGGAAGCGGTGGATGGTGTGCACTCCGAATACCTTTTCTCCGACGGCGGCGTCTTGGAGCAGCCTCTGGGATAAGTTCAATTGCCCTGGGGGGTACGAACAAAGGATCAAATTCGGGAAAGTCGTATTTCTGGTCGTAATGCTGGAGAGTTACCGCCACTCTGATATCCAAAAGTTATTTCCGGCTGTATGTAATAACACAAAAAAAACATTCTGGGCTAATAATGTAAGAAATAACACACAAAAAAACAAAATACTACCAAGTTGCTTAAGAGCTAGAAGCAGAGCTGCTATGTCTGTCGGCGCGATCTGAAGACCATGTTATTCTGTTGAATAAAGCTGTCCTCGATAGGGTTGGGTACTGATGCTTGCCGACGGTTTCATAATTATCTCAATGAACTCAGGCCATCAAGGTAGATGGGGTCAAATCTGAGTTCCTTGAGTTACATAAAGGGGTGCCTCCTGCTGTTTTCAAATCTCACAGAGGGCTAGGACTGTTACATATAAGTGTGCTTAGCCTGATGTCTAAACTGGACTTTCTGGATGTCTGGGTGCATGTTTACAATCTTTATAAATAACATAAAAAAATATTTGTATGCAGATGATACATTGTTGTATTCCATTGCGCCATCGGTTGGCCAAGCCTTTTCATATTTGAAGTCTGATTTTCAAGCACTGCGGAGGTCACTAATGGATCTAAAGTTAGTGCTAAATGCAAACAAAACAAAATGCATGTTTTTTTTCCTAGGTCCCATAACTCAGATTAAATGAATTTGTAATGACTAGTTTGAACGGTATACAAATTGAGCGAGTTCCTTCCTACAAATATCTGGCTTTATGACAAACTGTAATTTATAAAACATGTCACTGAGCTGGAGAAGAAGTTTACGTTCATGGTTGGTTTCTTTTATAGAAACAAAGCATGTCTGACTTTGGTTAATAGGAAGGAAATTGTCCAGGCCATTTATGTCTATTTTAGATTATGGGGGATATTATCCATCTACAATTAAACCACTAGATGCTGTTTTCCATTGTGCTGTTGGGTTTATTACTGGTGATGGATATAGAACTCACCATTGTGTTTTGTATAAAAAATGTGTTGCGCCTCTGTATGTAAGGAGAGGGGAGCATTTTCTTGTCCATCTACAAAGCACTCATGCAGAAACTTCCTATAGATCTTATCATCATTAATTCAATTTAGACTTACAAATTACCAAACCTGGTCTCAGGCTTGAAAAACACTGGAGGCCCCTTCGGTCTACACAGAGTTGGGTAAAGCTGCTTTTAGTCTTTTTGCGCCCTTTATGTGGAACAACTTACAGAGCTCTCTGAAATTAGATGTTCTGGTCTCTCTTGGTCAGTTCAGCGTAATGATCGGAGACTTCTATGTTGATAAATGTCTGTTTTTCTTAATATATTTTATGTTTGATGTATTTATGCAGGGCTCATCTGTAAAAGAGACCCTAGTCTCAGTATGACTTCCCTGTCAAAATAAAGGTTAAAAAAAAAACAATGGTCTGGAAGAACTCCTGGGCCTGCCCAACTCATATCATACTACCTTAATTGTATAGCTTTATAAAGTAGCATAATGTTATTCTATGAATGGCATATTAAAAGCATAACTAGAATAATATTGTTATAGGATTGGTTGTTAGTGATGTTGTCCTCTCTTGTAGTGGGGGCTACATGAACAACTACTATGAGTTTGTGGGTGTGCGGAGCTGCGGGGACGTGCTGTCCCTGTATGTGTTGATCTGGGTGCTGACCAGCCTCAACCTGGTGGCCGCCTTCCTGGGTATCCTGACCACCGCCGTGCTGGGAAGCATCAAGGACAAGGTGAGAGACACAGGAAGCTGCAAAAAATCCCACTCTAATGTACTTGTGCAATACTTAAAGGTTTGTGGTGTATAATCAGGAGTCTTGTGTAGTACTTGCAGTTCAATCATATCCAGGTCTTATTCCATATTGTATTCAACTTGGGGAAAGGGATTGGGAAAAATCATCCAAATCAAGGTGGCAGCATTCTCTTGCCTTTCAGGCTCCTGCCCATGCCAAACATTCTTCGCAGTAGCCCACAGGTGTGTGGCAACCTGTAGTGGCGCTCTCCACTGCCGTGGTGCTGAAGCGTCAGCGCCTTTCTCCTGCGCTGTCTAACGGTAGCTGTCCATGGTTCTGAAATACTTTGGTATTTTCTCGGAGCTCACAGGTTAACATTGGCCTCGATTCAATTCGTAGCGCTGAAGATCTGAGCTGTAGCGCGATTGAAATTTAAAGGTAATTTTCGATTGAGCCGACATATGCAGTGTTTACCTTGAATGCAGTCTCTGCGAACACAGGAATATTGCCTTTAAATTTATATCGTGCTGTAGCGCAGGTCTTCAGCGCTACGGATTGAATCGAGGCCATACTGTTCTTCATTATAGGGACATTTTAGGGAAATTACACTCCAAATTCAAAGTTTCTCCGATGTTTTCAGGTTGTGTAGATCCAGCTATGTGCCGCCTCAACCTCAAACGAATGTAAAAGATAAGCACAACAAATCTGGAAGTTACATGGTGCTTATCTTTTCCATTTGATATAGCTGAATCTACAAAACAGATGACCTGGGACATCTGAGATCTGATAACATAACTCACTTTAAGTGCACTATACGTGTTTGATGCCCTATTCCCTATATAGTGCACAACTTTTGACCCGAGTGATGAAGGATCTAGAGTACGGGTTTCTTTAAGTGAGTGGAGGCGAATCACATAACTGTTGCTTGACTGCACCTATAATGCTATTAATGAGACAGACTGGCGTTTATACAGTAGAGTACAGTGAGTCCATTCAAGGTGTACCGTATCTAGCTGTGTTCCAGAGGAGTGGAAGTGAAGCCTCTGTCGAGGTCAAACACAGCAAGAGATAGGAGTTGTGGAGCGTAGCAGAGGTATCAAATTACAGGCAATCTCCCAGATGATATATCATGATGACTCCTAAGGACATATGGTGTCAAGATAAAACAGTGTGAGCCGGTAGGGGTGTGGGCCGGGGAGCCATTAAACTTTACGACTTTCTTCTGCTATCATTGTTCTTCTGCTATGAAATCGTCTAAATACTGCCAGTGTTTGCTTTAGTCTGCCTGGAGTGCAGGGTTGATCGTTTTTGGGACCATTAAGCCAGGCAAGCTCAATCAAGCACAGATCAAGTATTTACAATTATTTCAAATAGTATTTGAACCCAGGTCTGTCTGCTAAGCTTGAAGGGGTGGATGGTTGTTGGGGAAAGGCATATTCATACCTTTCAGATCAACAATGTATTTTAGTTTCGCAGCAATCCAGATTCTAAATGTCACGACTCACTTAAGAGGAAAGAGAGATATCTCTCTGACGATCATCCTACGTTGAATGGCCCCAGGAGAAACAGAACAGTTAACTGGCCCTGATTGAATTAGGGATGTGTGGAGAGGAGATGGCGGGGAGGGAGAAGGGCAAATGTTCTGTGTTGCGGCACGATAGAGCAGGGAGACACCGAAGGGCATAGCCCAGGAAGACACACATCAACGTCAGAGATAATAGTTTTTTTAGAAATCGGAGAGATCCCCCTTCCACCCCAGGATCCCCCACCCCTTCCTGTCTTATCCAAATACCATGGCATCGCTATAATTCTCTCTCCCCACCACTTCTGGTTGATGAGCAGCGTGTCAGTGTGTGTGCGAACAAGCGGTTGTGTGTGCGTGTATGTGTGGGGTGGGGGGGGTGGGTGGGGGGGGGGGGGGCGGATGTGGTCAGAGTTGGATGTGTGTTCATCTATGTGGCAGACATTGGGCGACACAGTTCCTCTATCTCAGGCCAGGCCAGACCTGGGATTTGCGCTGTTCTGGGAAAGAGAGCGAGGAAGCCTATTGACTTCAGATCAAACAAGATATTAGGGCTGAATAGTTGCCTACCAGGAATGCGTTGAATTTAAGGTTGTTGCTCACGCCATCTTCATCTCCCAAACCATCAAATTACATTTTATGGCAGATGAAATCTGAATACTTTTGTATGGACATCATTTCAGATATCCAGCACAAGCCTTTGTGTGTGTGTGTATTTTGTGATCACATTTTGTTTCATAATACACACGAGGATCACAGCACACTCTTCACTTGTAACAATTAACAATCACTTTGAACCAAAATGTGTTTGTGTGTTTGACAGAGGAGCAGCTCAGTGACCCTGTCGTCAACTCATCTCTCCGAATGGGGATGTCTCTCCTCCCCCACTGCCCCCCTGCTGATGGACAACACCAACACAGGACACCAACACCTCTACCCAGTCAGTCTCTCGCGCTCTCTCACGCACACACAAGTGATATCCATACAGCAACATGCTGTCTCCTTAAATAAACCCCTGTCTATATATTTTAAGGTCATCCTTTGTCCTAAACACACCTTGCTTTCAGTGGGAGTGCTGGCAATTGTCTTGTCACTTGTAACTCTGCTTGCTCCCACCCCTCCACTCCTGTTAGTATTGGAACAGATAAGAGCAAAACCCACTGGCTAAGTGTCAAAGCAAACTCATCTCTCGCAGATAGTGAATACATAAAAAAAAAACACATCCACATGAAATGCATGATAAACACACCATAAAACGTATTTAGTGCAAAACACGACAATAAAATTGCTGTTTCCACTGAATCTTCAGTGTGGAAATGAATGTTAGTGTAATAAGTGTGTCTCTATCCCACAGGTCAGGCTCATGACCCACATTTGCTGTTCCCATATAATGAATCTGATCCTTTTCTCTGCTATGATTTTACTAGACGAATTAAGCCCTATACCGAAACGGAGGTTGTAGAAACAAATCATTGCCGTCCTGGAAAAACCTTGTATCTCCTTGTAACCTTTTAGATTTTGGTTGTTGTTTTTTTACACACATTGAAAGTAGTCATTCCCCTTCATGTGCAGTGAGTTTTTAAATTACTTTAAGACCAATCAAAGTCACTCAAAACAGCTTGTGAATATCCGTGACTATGGTAATAGATCTGAAAATATATTTCAAAAATCCATTTATGATAAGTTTTCTTTTTGGACATACAGGGCTCTATTTGAATAAACCTGATGCAGGTAAATCCTAATGCTGGCGGTAGCATTATAGGTTTAGGGGTGTGTCCGATTAATTTTTTTACATTTTCACAACCGAAATGATGGGCACATTAGATGGCGGTGGCACGAAAGGGCTGGGTTTTGATGAATAAAAAAAGTTGTGGGTGTGTCGAGGCTTGGCCACTCACTGGCCAATCAGAATGTGCTCCATGGTTAAATAATGTTGGGTATTTATGGTATTTTATGTTGTCATCAACTCCAATTCTAATGTTAGTCCGTTTATAGCCAGTTCGTTAAATAGCCTGCCCCATATTTGCTAAATATTTTGAACATGTTTGCAGTCCACATTGTTCTAATTGCATTGCTTCAATATGGAAATACATTGTTAACCATCAGCTATAGCATTCACACTGATAGGGGCTAGGCCTACTGTAAATAGCAGTCTGGACATAGACATGACAACTTAGTCAATAAGCAAAAAATCTATTAGCTAGGCTATTGATAAGTCCTTCAAAGACAGTGTTCGATTCTAATCTAATTCTAATTAAAACGAAACAACTTGTTTTAAATAGGCTTGTCTAAATACAATTACAGGCACCATAATTGCTCCTCATGGGTGTATAATACAGACTAGGCAACTTAGACAATGGAGGGTTTTACGCACATCCAAACTTTTCAGAGGAGCTGGATAAAGATCCAACATAAAGAGAAAGGGGGAATGTCAACTGGCAGCAATTTAATGTTTTATAAACATCATAGAACGATCTTACAGATCATATTTGCATTTCACCAGAAATAGCAGATTAAATTGTATTGCATTCGAGCCATGTACGTTCTCACCATAAACCCATGGACAGTGAATCTTTGTAAAAAGTTTGGTTTTTAATCAAATGAAACAAAAAACAATATTTTAAACCAAGGACAATATTTCTAAATAGGATCGAGTCAGAAGCATGATATCATAAATCACATCTAGTTCCATGAGCATAAGGCAATGTGTGCACACGTATCGGCAGGAGGCATGGATGTCTGTCCTATTCATTGAATATAGTTTCTGAAATAGTATACACTAACCCTACAATAGGCCTAGTTATAACAAACATGTACTGTAGCCAATCTAGTATTCTTTTTATTGGCTTCAACATGGAAATATTTGTCAACACATAATGCACTGCATGTTCCAGCCATGGAGAATTGGACATTGCCCAAATGTTATAATAAGATTAGCCTACCATCGCGGTTGATATGGCCTGTTAGTGACTTTCCCACGTGAAAGGTAAACAAACGAACAGGAAAATAGTCTAGGCTACAAGCGGATTCAGCACCAACTTGATGTTCCTAAACAGACTTCCTACAGTCACTGACACCTTTCATTCAATGAGCATCACACACAGGTCTAATGAGTCCAAACTTTTTGCAGAAGCTGCTGCAAGGACATAAATAATGTCCAATTATAAAGAAAAAAACGGGAATGTCTGACTTAACCAATTGCGTTACCGCTAAGACCAGCTTTTTGTGAGTCTTAAATAGCACCAGTAGCGCTCCTTGAAATTGGCACAATAACGCACCTTAAATATCTCCCCGCCTCCCTCCTCAGTGCAAGCGAGCTAATATAAGACAGGTAAAATACCAACACTGGTGAAAGGGTTTTTACAAGTCAAAATGGCCGAAGAGCATGTGTTTAACACTAGTGCCGCCTTAACGGCAGCCAAAAATAGAGCCCCTACATGGTTTTTCAAGGACGCCAAAGACGTATTTCAACAACAACCTCTGTTTCGGTCTTGGGCCTAAGTAGTCCTGTTATTGGTCTAGTAAAACCATAGAGAGAAAGGGGTGAGATACTGTACATTGGATGGAAACTCACAGATGTTCTGGGAGGACTCAGCTCCCTCTGACATCCCATATTGCCCTGCTGCCCTCCCCTCTGCCCACCGTCTACCTTACCCTGTGTATTAAAAACACAGCTATGCAACTACTGGCTGCTAGAAAGACAGAGCACCAAGTAGCCCTAGTAGATCATGGCAGGTGCATGACTCAGCAGAGCTAACAAGAACAGCCTCCAACCAATGAACCCCCAGAGAACAAGAACTTGTCTGAGACGCAGGTAGCTTAGTGGTTAAGAGCGTTGTGCCAGTAACCAAAAGGTCGCTGGTTCTAATCCCCGAGCTGACTAGGTGAAAAATCTGTCTATGTGCCCTTGAGCAAGGCACTTAACCCTAATTGCTCCTGTAAGTCGCTCTGGATAAGAGCGTCTGCTAAATGACCCCAAAAAATATTAGGCCTACCTCCATTTGGAATATTTGTTACTTTTATTTGCTTATCCACTCAAATAGGTGATGTTCAAAGTCTGCTATTTGCAATTATTCCCAAGTAGAGTGTAGTTACAAATGGAAAAATATTGTTTTCCCCTCTTTGCCCAGCCGAATCAAACTAAGCTTTGTTTGTTTTGTGTTTGTGTTTATTTGACATCTATTACGTTTATTTGGTTATCCACTCCAACTGGTTGTGGTTTTCAATTCAAAGTCTGTTGTTTGTAACTATTCTTTACCTAGTAAAGTGTAGTTATAAATGGAACAAATTAGCAAATTGAACAATACCGTTTAGCTGAATCCAACTAAGCTTTGTGTTTTCTGTTTTGTTCTGTCTTTCAGAGAGCATCCCTATACTTTGCCCCAGCGGCGGGGGCGGAGTTCCCCCAGAGTGATTCGTCAGTACCCCCCCGTCCGGACCCCAACCCCTCTCCCTTCGCCCCGCTCTACAGTTGAAGTCGGAAGTTTACATACAGTGAGGGGAAAAAAGTATTTGATCCCCTGCTGATTTTGTACGTTTGCCCACTGACAAAGACATGAGTCTATAATTTTAATGGTAGGTTTATTTGAACAGTGAGAGACAGAATAACAACAAAATAATCCAGAAAAATGCATGTCAAAAATGTTATAAATTGATTTGCATTTTAATGAGGGAAATAAGTATTTGACTCCTCTGCAAAACATGACTTAGTACTTGGTGGCAAAACCCTTGTTGGCAATCACAGAGGTCAGACGTTTCTTGTAGTTCAGCTGGTAGAGCACGGCGCTTGTAACGCCAAGGTAGTGGGTTCGATCCCCGGGACCACCCATACACAAAAATGTATGCACACATGACTGTAAGTCGCTTTGGATAAAAGCGTCTGCTAAATGGCATAATATTATTATTATTATTATTATTATTATTATTATTATTATTATTATTAGTTGGCCACCAGGTTTGCACACATCTCAGGAGGGATTTTGTCCCACTCCTTTTTGCAAAATCTTCTCCAAGTCATTAAGGTTTCGAGGCTGACGTTTGGCAACTCGAACCTTCAGCTCCCTCCACAGATTTTCTATGGGATTAAGGTCTGGAGACTGGCTAGGCCACTCCAGGACCTTAATGTGCTTCTTCTTGAGCCACTCCTTTGTTGCCTTGGCCGTGTGTTTTGGATCATTGTCATGCTGGAATACCCATCCACGACCCATTTTCAATGCCCTGGCTGAGGGAAGGAGGTTCTCACCCATGATTTGACGGTACATGCCCCCGTCCATCGTCCCTTTGATGCGGTGAAGTTGTCCTGTCCCCTTAGCAGAAAAACACCCCCAAAGCATAATGTTTCCACCTCCATGTTTGATGGTGGGGATGGTGTTCTTGGGGTCATAGGCAGCATTCCTCCTCATCCAAACACGGCGAGTTGAGTTGATGCCAAAGAGCTCGATTTTGGTCTCATCTGACCACAACACTTTCACCCAGTTCTCCTCTGAATCATTCAGATGTTCATTGGCGAACTTCAGACGGGCCTGTATATGTGCTTTCTTGAGCAGGGGGACCTTGAGGGCGCTGCAGGATTTCAGTCCTTCACGGCGTAGTGTGTTACCAATTGTTTTCTTGGTGACTATGGTCCCAGCTGCCTTGAGATCATTGACAAGATCCTCCCGTGTAGTTCTGGGCTGATTCCTCACCGTTCTCATGATCATTGCAACTCCACGAGGTGAGATCTTGCATGGAGCCCAAGGCCGAGGGAGATTTACATTATTATTATTTTGCGTTTCTTCCATTTGCGAATAATCGCACCAACTGTTGTCACCTTCTCACCAAGCTGCTTGGTGATGGTCTTGTAGCCCATTCCAGCCTTGTGTAGGTCTACAATCTTGTCCCTGACATTCTTGGAGAGCTCTTTGGTCTTGGCCATGGTGGAGAGTTTGGAATCTGATTGATTGATTGCTTCTGTGGACAGGTGTCTTTAATACAGGTAACAAACTGAGATTAGGAGCACTCCCTTTAAGAGTGTGCTCCTAATCTCAGCTCGTTACCTGTATAAAAGATACCTGGGAGCCAGAAGTCTTTCTGATTGAGAGGGGGTCAAATACTTATTTCCCTCATTAAAATGCAAATCAATTTATAACATTTTTGACATGCGTTTTTCTGGATTTTTTGTTGTTATTCTGTCTCTCACTGTTCAAATAAACCTACCATTAAAATTATAGACTGATCATTTCTTTGTCAGTGGGCAAACGTACAAAATCAGCAGTGGATCAAATACTTTTTTCCCCTCACTGTACACCTTAGCCAAATACATTTAAACTCAGTTTTTCACAATTCCTGACATTTAATCCTAATAAAAATTTCCTGTTTTAGGTCAGTTAGGATCACCACTTTATTTTAAGAATGTGAAATGTCAGAATAATAGTAGAGAGTGATTTATTTCAGCTTTTATTTCTTTCATCACATTCCCAGTGGCTCAGAAGTTTACATACACTCAATTAGTATTTGGTAGCATTGCCTTTAAATTGTTTAACTTGGGTCAAACGTTTCGGGTAGCCTTCCACAAGCTTCCCACAATAAGTTGGGTGAATTTTGGCCCATTCCTCCTGACAGAGCTGGTGTAACTGAGTCAGGTTTGTAGGCCTCCTTGCTCGCACACGGTTTTTCAGTTCTGCCCACAAATGTTCTATAGGATTGAGGTCAGGGCTTTGTAATGGCCACTCCAATACCTTGATTTTGTTGTCCTTAAGCCATTTTGCCACAACTTTGGAAGTATGTTTGGGGTCATTGTCCATTTGGAAGACCCAAGCTTTAACTTCCTGACTGATGTCTTGCGATGTTGCTTCAATATATCCACAATTTTTCTTCCTCATGATGCCATCTATTTTGTGAAGTGCACCAGTCCCTCCTGCAGCAAAGCATCCCCACAGCATGATGCTGCCACCACCGTGCTTCACGGTCGGGATTGTGTTCTTCGGCTTGCAAGCCTTCCCCTTTTTCCTCCAAACATAACAATGGTCATTATGGCCAAACAGTTCTATTTTTGTTTTATCAGACCAGAGGACATTTCTCCAAAAAGTAAGATTTTTGTCCCCATGTACAGTTGCAAACCTTAGTCTGGCTTTTTTATGGCGGTTTTGGAGCAGTGGCTTCTTCCTTGCTGAGCGGCCTTTCAGGTTATGTTGATATAGGACTTGTTTTACTGTGGATATAGATACTTTTGTACCCGTTTCCTCCAGCATCTTCACAAGGTCCTTTGCTGTTGTTCTGGGATTGATTTGCACTTTTCGCACCAAAGTACGTTCATATCTAGGAGACAGAACGCGCGGTATGATGGCTGCATGGTCCCATGGTGTTTATACTTGCGTACTATTGTTTGTACAGATGAACGTGGTATCTTCAGGCGTTTGGAAATTGCTCCCAAGGATGAACCAGACTTGTGGAGGTCTACAATTGTTTTTCTGAGGTCTTGTCTGATTTATTTTGATTTTCCCATGATGTCAAGCAAAGAGGCACTGAGTTTGAAGGTAGGCCTTGAAATACATCCACAGGTACACCTCCAATTGACTCAAATGATGTCAATTAGCCTATCAGAAGCTTCTAAAGCCATTTTCTGGAATTTTCCAAGCTGTTTAAAGGCACAGTCAACTTGGTGTATGTAAACTTCTGACCCACTGGAATTGTGATACAGTGAATTCTAAGTGAAATAATCTGTCTGTAAACAATAGTTGGAAAAATTACTTGTCATGCACAAAGTAGATGTCCTAACCGACTTGCCAAAACTATAGTTTGTTAACAAGAAATTTGTGGAGTGGTTGAAAAACGAGTTTTAATGACACCAACATAAGTGTATGTAAACTTCTGACATCAACTGTATAACCTGCTGCCCTAAAAACCACAGAGCTTTTCCGTCTGAATTAACCTCACTACTCCAGCGTTAATTTGCCAACTTGTCACACAACTAGGGCCAGGAGTTTAGACATGACAGTTATATGACATCCAGGGGGATTCATATTTTGGAGTTTGTTTTGGAGTAGTTGTTGGGTATGGTGTAAAATGTCTGTATATGAAATGTAAATATGTTGAGCTATTTCGATTGATTTGTCCCCAAAAAATTATGGCTTATGATGTGCATTCTACAAACTAGTGAAAAGGTTAATTATTTAAGACCTTCTGTGAAATGTATAGTTTGACTAAATACATGTACTTTTTATACTACATCTTGAACTCAACTGTATCTGGTAATAAAAAGTAATGTTGGTTAAGTCATTTTTTTCCTGATCAAATTGATTTATGGAGACAGACAGCCATATGGTTTCTGGTTCTGCCATGCTGCCCATGCACACTCGTATTCAATAGAAATGCTGCTTGATGTTGCCTGCCTGGCCTCCTCATTGCCTTAACATTGTTTACCTTTGGTCTGACTAGTAATCTACCCCAGGATAATTTGATTTGGGCCCAAAACTCGTTAAGCAATAAGAACTTTGTTATTTCTTTGAACCCAATAGGCAGAGAGAGAGGGGGATGTGTACGGATTTCTTTTCATTTTTTTAAGGAGTGAAGACAAATTCACAACCTTCCACTCGTGAGGGCTAAAAACCAATAAATCCATAAGTAATTTGCTTGCACAATTCAACTTGAAACAATTTTGTGGAAATGTACAAGACAGAAGATGGATGGAGTAATTTATCTGGGGGTTTTCTTTCGAAGTAAAACACCAGATTTAACAAAAAAACATTCCTCACCAAGGGTCGACGAGTTTCACAGGACACAAATAAACCACAAGAACATTGGCTTAATCTCCTCTCTTTCTCAGACAACTGTGAAAACCTGGGTTCATATACTATTTCAAATACTTTGCACGTTTGCTTTAGCCTGTCTGGAGTGCCAGATGGGCAGGCTTTGCACCTTTGCGACTATTCTATTGGTTCCATTGCGCCAGGCAAGCTCAATCAAGCTCAGCTAAAGCATTTTAAATTAAAATTGTATTTGAATCCAAGTCTGCAACTGTATGTGAGAGCTTCTGTCTGGTAAGAAGATGAGCTCCTTGTGTTTTAGTGTTCATGCCACTCAAGATTATAGAGTAACTGTTCTAAGGTTCTTCTGTCTTGCTTTAGTTAGTTTCATGAAGTATAAGGTAATACACAGAGATAAAACTCGCATATCATCCATACAGTACATTAAGAAATGGTTCAGGAACTTATCAGTGTGAGAAAGAATACAATGTTTTTTGACCATCTGGACAACTTTTGGGGAAATTACAACATATACAGTGGGGAAAAAAAGTATTTAGTCAGCCACTAATTGTGCAAGTTCTCCCACTTAAAAAGATGAGGCCTGTAATTTTCATCATATGTACACATCAACTATGACAGACAAATTGAGGAAAAAAATTCCAGAAAATCACATTGTAGGATTTTTTATGAATTTATTTGCAAATTATGGTGGAAAATAAGTATTTGGTCACCTACAAACAAGCAAGATTTCTGGCTCTCACAGACCTGTAACTTCTTCTTTAAGAGGCTCCTCTGTCCTCCACTCGTTACCTGTATTAATGGCACCTGTTTGAACTTGTTATCAGTATAAAAGACACCTGTCCACAACCTCAAACAGTCACACTCCAAACTCCACTATGGCCAAGACCAAAGAGCTGTCAAAGGACAGCAGAAACAAAATTGTAGACCTGCACCAGGCTGGGAAGACTGAATCTGCAATAGGTAAGCAGCTTGGTTTGAAGAAATCAACTGTGGGAGCAATTATTAGGAAATGGAAGACATACAAGACCACTGATAATCTCCCTCGATCTGGGGCTCCACGCAAGATCTCACCCCGTGGGGTCAAAATGATCACAAGAACGGTGAGCAAAAATCCCAGAACCACACGGGGGGACCTAGTGAATGACCTGCAGAGAGCTGGGACCAAAGTAACAAAGCCTACCATCAGTAACACACTACGCCGCCAGGGACTCAAATCCTGCAGTGCCAGACGTGTCCCCCTGCTTAAGCCAGTACATGTCCAGGCCCGTCTGAAGTTTGCTAGAGTGCATTTGGATGATCCAGAAGAGGATTGGGAGAATGTCATATGGTCAGATGAAACCAAAATATAACTTTTTGGTAAAAACTCAACTCATCGTGTTTGGAGGACAAAGAATGCTGAGTTGCATCCAAAGAACACCATACCTACTGTGAAGCATGGGGGTGGAAACATCATGCTTTGGGGCTGTTTTTCTGCAAAGGGACCAGGATGACTTATCCGTGTAAAGGAAAGAATGAATGGGGCCATGTATCGTGAGATTTTGAGTGAAAACCTCCTTCCATCAGCAAGGGCATTGAAGATGAAACGTGGCTGGGTCTTTCAGCATGACAATGATCCCAAACACACCGCCCGGGCAACGAAGGAGTGGCTTCGTAAGAAGCATTTCAAGGTCCTGGAGTGGCCTAGCCAGTCTCCAGATCTCAACCCCATAGAAAATCTTTGGAGCTAGTTGAAAGTCTGTGTTGCCCAGCGACAGCCCCAAAACATCACTGCTCTAGAGGAGATCTGCATGGAGGAATGGGCCAAAATACCAGCAACAGTGTGTGAAAACCTTGTGAAGACTTACAGAAAACGTTTGACCTGTGTCATTGCCAACAAAGGGTATATAACAAAGTATTGAGAAACTTTTGTTATTGACCAAATACTTATTTTCCACCATAATTTGCAAATAAATTCACAAAAAATCCTACAATGTGATTTTCTGGATTTTTTTTTCTCATATTGTCTGTCATAGTTGACGTGTACCTATGATGAAAATTACAGGCCTCTCTCATCTTTTTAAGTGGGAGAACTTGCACAATTGGTGGCTGACTAAATACTTTTTTCCCCCACTGTATATATCAAAAATGCAATGCTACTCAAATAGCTATAAAAAGCAGCAAATGCTTTATTGCCATTCGCACAGACTTAACAAGAGTGGACATGGTAATTCAGCTGTACTGTTTAGCTTTACCTCATAGGGGAATTCTGCTGGAAATTACAGAAACAATATGCAGCAAATAAAGTGAAAGAGGCCATGTTACGGTTTTGCAGTGACGTACCAAAGTTTGCCAAAAATGTATACAAAACGATCTACACAAAGAAACACAATCCTTCTCTTCTTCAAATGAACATCCCTCACTTGTCAGAGACGCTTCAATACAAATACAATTAGAACAAATACAATTAGAACAATAGAAAATACAATTACTGCACTCTGCAGTAACGTGTTACAGCTTGTTGCATAGATAGCCATATGAGATAAACAGATAATGGCCAAACAGTAAACAGTGGTTTAAGTGGTCTTATGTAGCATTATGTAGTCTTATAAGCAGTGTCGTGTGTAACTGCGGCTCCTTTACTTCCCATCTCGGACGTCGAGGGCGGCAGGGCAGCTGTGAGAGCGGACATCCCCGTGTTTGACCTCTGCCAGGTCCAGGTCAACGTTGACACCCTGGATCTTGGCCTGGAGACAGCCGTGGAAGCTGGACACACCCTCTGGACACAGTCAAAGGTCAGAGAGAGGCCCCTTTCAAGTGATTGAATTGTGCATCTTTCCTTCCTCCCTTCCTAGAAGTAATCACTGATTAGACATAACTGGACAGGTGAAAGCCATGTAGTGCAGCCCTTGCAATCATAATTTAAAGGATGGAAGGAATGCTCTTTCTTAAAAATAAAAAATTACATCACCCTTTTTTTATTGGTTATATGTCGCCACATGACCTGGAAGCATATGGTCATTCTGGGGTGAAACGTGGAAAATGAGCTTATCTGATTTGTGAGGTGATCCAGGAAACATGAGCATGAACATTGAGAGATGAAAATACTGAAGAGGAGATGTGGGTTAAAATGATGCAAAGTGGGAGGACAATTAATAGTGGACAATAAATGGAGAGGAGGTAGAGAGAATGATTCTGGGACATGGTAAAGGAAATGTCCACAAAGGTGGGAAAGAATGAAAAAAGAATGAGTTGAAACGAAGGTGGGAGAGAGCTGAAAATAAGGGGAAAGATTGAGGGTGAGAGTGTGGGAAGAGTAGAATAGTAAAAAGGTGTGATGGGTCCACACTTAAAAATATGTTGCATAAAGCTTACTTCATTTTAGATTTTATTATTTTCAGGGATAGCGTACACAGACGTTTCGGCTTTGTGGCCTTCTTAAGTGTGTAAGAGTAGAATAGTGAAAGAGGAATAGGATCAGTTGATGTGGGAAGACTGCGCGGATAGGATTGGAAGAGAAAAGTCTCTGGCCTAAAGTAGTGCACTATGTAGGGAATAGGGTATCATTTGAGACTCAGTGCTCACCTGGCCCGCCCCCCAGGTACACCATGCTCCCTGGTTGGCTCAACACCCTCTTCAGGAGCTAGTAGTTCCCATCCGTCAACCTCATGGTTGCCTTGGTTACACCCATGCCAATCACCAGCAGCTGCAGGAACTGACTCTCACCTGAGCAGAGGGCCTGGGGGTAGCTGCGCAACCAGAATAGAGTCTCCCTCAAACGCATCATCATTTCCTAGGGCACAAGAAACACAAACCATGGATGAATCCAAACTTATCCAGGAGAGGTTGTTGTTGCATTATATCCCCCCATAAGGCTGTGTTTGGATAGGGATTGGAGGCAATGCTTCGTTTAGGGTTTAAAATACCTCTATTGGCCAGAAATTGTCAACACATTGTCATATGGAAACAAATGTAATAAAGAGAGGCAGCGAATGCCAGATCAACAATCGGTATCAACAGAACAATCTGCAACAGGAAACAGCAACACATCTGTTTGTGCCCTAGAAAGATGTAAAAGTCAGGGTTTGTTCCACACAGCACAAAGAATGTGTATAGACGGCCAACAGAGATCTGTTCACATAGATATTTGGGCGGATTTCCAGTAGTTAAACCATCTTAAAGTATGGCATGCTGACAGTGACATCATTTCAACAAAGCCTCTTTCGGAAAGTTTGACCTCTTCATGCTTAGCATTTTGCATGACATCACAACATGTGAGCATTGGGCTAATCAAGTCAGGTCCCAGACTCTATGGAGGCAGGAGTGTGTGTGTGACTTGTTTGTGACCTGCTGCTGTTTGAATGTGTATGTGTGTGTGGGTGTGTGTTTGAGTGACCCGTGTGAGTTTGTGTGTGAATGAGCGTGTATGAGTGTGTATGTGTGTGTGTCCGTGCGTGTGTTGACCATCTCTTTGCCATTGTGCCATTCTTAAAGATCATAAGCATTTCCAACGCAGTAATAGTGAAGGAATGAGAGAAGATAGACTATAACATAACAAAGAGCTGGTCCAGATCAGTTGGGTCGTGAGGCTGTATAGTTCCGGTGTGTTACCGGTGAAGGGTGGTTGAGTTTCAAGGAGAGGATGTAGTCGTTCTGAGTGTCTACAAGGATGAAGAGAAAGCCTCTGGCTGAAACTGTTCTGAGAGCTAGCTCCACATAGAGTCCAGTCTGCAACATCTGGCTCAGCTGAAGAGTTTCCCAGCAGCACTGCAGACACAAAGACAAACATCACATACATATCACTCTGCACCCTAACCTATGCACTTTCTTGTTCATACAGCCATGCAGTGTTCCTTTTACAGACCATTGAATGTCTTCACGCTTTTTACTTTACTGACAAAACAAGGCACCTGATCCAAGTACTTAAACTTCAGCTTCAGATGTTATTTAAGTAATGGCAAGAATGAAATACCATGGGACAGTAGCTACATTATGGGAGTCTGTGAGACTGTCTGTGGAGCCAACAGGCAGCCTAGCGGTTAAGAGCGTTGGGCCAGTAACCGAAAGGTTGCTGGTTCGAATCCCCGAGCCGGCAAGGTGGAAAATCTGTCGATGTGCCCTTGATTAAGGCACAACCTTAATTCCTCCTGTAAGTCGCTCTGGATAAGAGCATCTGCTAAATTATGTAAATGAGATGGGAGTTAACCAGCGATTCATTCTTAAAAGGGGTAGGTTTCCACATTTTTACACCAATCTTAATCATTTTCTTCCCACGAGAGTTCTGCATTCCGCTTAGAATTCAAATACAGGCTCTACGGAAAGCCCTGTGAAGATAAATATTCATGGAATGGGAGTATGAAAACTATGACAAAATATTGTTGGAAACTTCTTTACCAAAATCTTTAATTCGAAGTCAAACACATCTTTTGGAGTGATATTGGTGAAACATAAACATAACTTTTTCCAAAACTTTTCAGTCCCAAGTTTTCATTATTTCATTCTTTAACTCTAAGACCAACAAATAACATATATGTCACGATCGTTGGTTAGAGAGGACCAAGGCGCAGCGTGTTGAGCGAACATACTTTAATAGTAAAGTGCAAACACGAATACAAAACAATAAACGATACGTAACGTCCTCAGACAATGACTGACAAGGAACAAAAACCCACCAACACAAGGTGAAAACAGACATTATAAATATGGCTCCCAATCAGAGACAACGAGCCAAACAGCTGACACTCGTTACCTCTGATTGGGAGTCACTCATCCAAACAAAGAAATACAACCACATAGAACAACCCAACCAAACAGAACACAACGAAACGAACACACCCTGGCTCAACATACAAAGTCCCGGAGCCAGAGCGTGACAGTACCCCCCCCTAAAGGCGCGGACTGCGACCGCGCCTCAATAAGGGCTAAACAAGGGAGGGCTGGGTGGGCATACCTCCTCGGCGGTGGTTCTGGCTCCGGCCCTGATCCCCACCTCCTCTCCAACCCCCCAAAGTACCCCTGGTCCTGTCTAGCCCCGCTGGTCGGAGCCGGACTGACGACACGCGCCCCTGGCTTGGTGCGTGGAACAGGAACGGGCCTCACCGGACTGACGACTCCATTCCCTGGTTTGGTGCGAGTAGCAGGAACGAGCTGGACCAGGCTGACGACTCGCATCCCTGGTTTGGTGCGAGTAGCAGGAACGGGCTGGACCAGGCTGACGCCTCGCACCCCTGGCTTGGTGCGAGTAGCAGGAACGCGTTGGACCAGGCTGGCGACTCGCACCCCTGGTTTGGTGCGAGTGGCAGGAACAGGCCGGATCGGGCTGGCGACGCACACCGTAGGCTTTGTGCGTGGAGCAGGGACAGGCCGGGCTGGGCTGGCGACGCACACCGTAGGCTTTGTGCGTGGAGCAGGAACAGGCCGGGCTGGGCTGGCGACGCACACCGTAGGCTTTGTGCGTGGAGCAGGGACAGACCGGGCTGGACTGGCGACGCACCTCGTAGGCTTGGTGCGTGGAGCAGGGACTGGCCGGGCTGGGCTGTCGACGCACACCACTGACTTGGTGGGAATGGCAGGAACCGGCCGGGCTGGGCTGACGACGTGCACCACTGACTTGGTGGGAATGGCAGGAGCAGGCCGGGCTGGGCTGACGACGCGCACCACTGCCTTGGTGGGAATGGCAGGAACAGGCCGGGCTGGGCTGACGACGTGCACCACTGACTTGGTGGGAATGGCAGGAACAGGCCGGGCTGGGCTGACGACGCGCACCACTGACTTGGTGGGAATGGCAGGAACAGGCCGGGCCAGGCTGTCGACGCACACCACAGACTTGGTGGGAATGGCAGGAACAGGCCGGGCTGGGCTGACGACGCGCACCACTGCCTTGGTGGGAATGGCAGGAACAGGCCGGACCGTACTGGGGACACACACCACTGGCCCCACGCAGGGATCAGGAACGGGCCGGACCGGACTGGTAACACACCCCAGTACCTCTCGCCGTGCCTCCACACTTTCCCTCTCCTCTGTGCCCAGTGGCCCCCCTAACCTGGCGGCCTTCTCTGCCAACGCTTTGCACCGCTCTAACCCGTACACCTGCTGCCCCGACGTCGTGAGCCCCCCCCTAAAAATTTCCTGGGGGTCTCTCCTCCCCGTGGCCCAGGCCTCTCTCCCTCTTGCCAGACTCGCAATCATCTCCTCCCACGTCCATCCTCTCTCCTCGTCACGCTGCTTGATCTGGTTAAGGTGGGTTTTTCTGTCACGATCGTCTAATGAGGGAGACCAAGGCGCAGCGTGTTGAGCGAACATACTTTAATAGTAAAGTGCAAACACGAATACAAAACAATAAACGATACGTAACGTCCTCAGACAATGACTGACAAGGAACAAAAACCCACCAACACAAGGTGAAAACAGACATTATAAATATGGCTCCCAATCAGAGACAACGAGCCAAACAGCTGACACTCGTTACCTCTGATTGGGAGTCACTCATCCAAACAAAGAAATACAACCACATAGAACAACCCAACCAAACAGAACACAACGAAACGAACACACCCTGGCTCAACATACAAAGTCCCGGAGCCAGAGCGTGACAATATATTAAGGTAAACTACTGCTAAATGTTTCCAAGGACCTAAAATATAGGGCCCATAATTTTTCCCTGTCAGGGTGTGTGGTCAGAAAAAATTATTGTCCCTTGTCATGTGATGGGGAAGTGAGGTGGCCTACCTAATGGGTTAAAACCAACAGAGCCGACTCCAGGAAAGTAGGACCCGGGGGCGATATGTTCCCAGCACCTCTGCACCTTGGAATCATGCAGGGTCTGCTCCAGGATGCTGGAGTCCTGTCTGACCCAGTCCCAGCTCCGCATGCAGCCATCCAGAGGAGGGTTCAGCTAGATAGACAGACAGAGGAAATGGAATAGAAAAACAAGCCCCATGTGATTGCCCTTCACTACATAGCGCTGCTCTTTCTTGTTTTTATGTGTCCATTGCAAAATAGTCCAATTCAGATTATGAGGGACAGTGGGTGCATTCGAAGAACAGACATGTGCTGTTTGTGTGGGGTATAAAATATAGTGTTAAAATGATATGAACTACAGTTCATTCTCTCTCAGGAGTGGTTGGACTCTGAGCTTTGATCCTGTTGTTATTATCATGGTGAGAAAGTTGGTGTTTTAGGCTGTGCGGTCCAGCTGTGAAAATCATTATTAGAGTAGACAAGAGCACAGTGGTTATAACTGCACACAGATTAGATAAACAAATCTCATGTTATGAGAACCAGCCCCATCCCTGGTTAACTCCCAGCTCCACAGACAGTCTGACGTTCTACCATATAGTTAGTGTCCCACTAGCAAGCCTTCAATGTTCCACCCCATGCCCTTCCTCTTCTGCAATCCAGGCTATGTCCCAAATGGCACCCTATTCCATTTATAGGTCAAACGTAGTGCACTAAATAGGGTATAGGGTGTAATTTGGGACGTAACCCCAGTGTAATTATTGCAATGGTTCCCAAGCCCTCTGCAGACACACATCTTCCTCCATAATCCTCCCTCTTCACATTTTACCACTACCCCTTCACTAGTTCTCTCCATGTCCCACCACACTCCCACCCCATCTGCAACCGTGTGTTTTTATTACTATTTCTCCTAACCATGGAATGTAACCTTTACTGTGCAGACCCAAATTCCCTTCAAAAACCTCTCACTACCCCTTCTCCACCTTCATTATCTCTCACCCCCACCTCCAGCCTCTCTGTAACCCTGCTGTGTCCCTGTTAGGTCCTGGATTCAGAGCTATCTATCTAATAGAACTCAAAGGGTTTTCTTTAATGGAAGCTTCTCTAATGTCAAACATGTAAAGTGTGGTGTACCACAGGGCAGCTCTCTAGGCCCTCTACTCTTTTCTATTTTTACCAATGACCTGCCACTGGCATGAAACAAAGCATGTGTGTCCATGTATGCTGATGATTCAATCATATACGCGTCAGCAACCACAGCTAATGAAGACACTGAAACCCTTAACAAAGAGTTGCAGTCTGTTTTGGAATGGGTGGCCACTAATAAACTGATCCTGAACATCTCTAAAACTAAGAGAATTGTATTTGATACAAATCATTCCCTAAGTTCTAGACCTCAGCTGAATCTGGTAATGAATGGTGTGGCTGTTGGACAAGTTGAGGAGACTAAAATACTTGGCGTTACCTTAGATTTTAAACTATCAAGGTCAAAACATATAGATTCAATGGTTGTAAAGATGGGGAGAGGTCTGTCCGTAATAAAGAGATGCTCTGCTTTTTTGACACCACACTCCAAAAAGCAAGTTCTGCAGGCTCTAGTTTTGTCTAATCTTGATTATTGTCCAGTTGTGTGGTCCAGTGCTGCAAGGAAAGACCTAGTTAAGCTGCAGCTGGCCCAAAACAGAGCAGCACATCTTGCTCTTCATTGTATTCAGAGGGCTGATATAAATACTATGCATGCCAGTCTCTCTTGGCTAAGAGTTGAGGAGAGACTGACTGCATCACTTCTTCTTTTTATAAAAAAACATTAATGTGTTGAAAATCCCAAATTGTTTTCATGGTCAATTTACACACAGCTCTGACACACACACTTACCCCACCAGACATGCCACCAGGGGTCTTTTCACAGTCCCCAAATCCAGAACAAATTCAAGAAAGTGTACAGTATTATATAGAGCCATTTTTGCATGGAACTCTGTTCCATTTCATATTGCTCAAATAAACAGCAAACGTGGTTTCAGAAAACAGATAAAGCAACACCTCACGGCACAACACCTCTCCCCTATTTGACCTAGACAGTTTGTGTGTATGTATTGATATGTAGGCTGCGTGTGCCTTTAAAAAAAGTATGTAGTTCTGTCCTTGAGCTGTTCTTGTCTATTCATGTTCTGTATTATGTCATGTTTTATGTTTTGTGTGGACCCCAGGAAGAGTAGCTGCTGCTTTTGCAACAGCTAATGGGGATCCTAATAAAATACCAAAATACCTAACCCCTCTACAGACCCACATTCCTTCCCATCGGTCCTCCCACATGCTCCCATTCTCTTCCCTGATAGTCTGGTGGGGGGTAACAAGACTTAGACTCACCCCCAGGGTAACTCCGCTATCTGGGATCAGGTCTCCAATAGAGATTCTCAGGACGCCATTGCCCATCTCGGCCCTCTGGCTCTCAGCAGACTGCTACACTGTGATGGCTGCCTCCGAGCCCACGTGCACAGATACAGCTCCCTCCTGTTTCATCACTGCAATCTGCATCCACGGACAATGTACAGGTAAGATTTAGACTAGTTCAGGGGTCATAAGTGGTCATGGCTTTTACGTTGGCCCTTAGGTTATTACAGATATTACAAGACCAACACTATTATTGCATGATCATTACATTGGATAATACATTGGTATTGGATCACTAATACATAGCCCATGTGGGTATTACATTCTATTGACATGGTTATTACATGGCCCACATGGTTATTACATTGCTATTGCATGGCTTTCACAGGTAACTGACATAGAAAATTATAATGGAAACAGGGTATAAATGAGGGTATATAGTACATTTAAAGCAGTTGCTTCCACACAGGTGTGGTTCCTGAGTTAATTAAGCAATTACCATCCCATCATGCTTAGGGTCACGTATAAAAATGCTGGGCAGGCCATTATGTTGGTTACCATGGCTATGCCCCCATAGGATAACGATGCCCCCATCCACAGGGCACGAGTGGTCACAGAATGGTTTGATGAGCATGAAAACAATGTAAACCATATGCCATGGCCGTCTCAGTCACCAGATCTCAAACCAATAGCAGAGGTGCATAAAGATGGCGGCCCCCATGCACTTACCACAAATATCTCGTATTGTACATTGTTCTAAGTTACTCTTTTTTCCTGTGTGCTCATTAGCACAGTAAACATGATCCCAATTTTAGCTTCAAGACGCCGGCAATTAGAAAAAACTAAAAAGTAGATTGTGCTGATTTATTGGCACATTGAACAATGTTGCGCCGTAGTTAAAAAAGTCAGTGGATAGTGGTAAAACAATGAAGTTATATCTTTATGCACGTTCGCCATGTATTTATTAAGGATCCCCATTAGCTGCTGCCAAGGCAGCAGCTACTCTTCCTGGGGTCCAGCAACATTAAGGCAGTTATATACTATTACAAATATTACATGACATTACATTTCATAACACTTTACACAATACATTAAGTGTGTTCCCTCAGACCACTACATATCTACAATACAACATCCATGTGTACGTGTGTAGAGTACGTGTCTTATGTGTATGTGAGTCTGTGCCTGTGTGTGTCTCTTCACAGTCCCGCTGTTCCATAAGGTGTATTTTTATCTTAAAAAAAAAAAAATCTGATTCTATTGCTTGCATCAGTTACCGGATGTGGAATAGAGTTCCATGTAGCCATGGCTCTATGTAGTACTGTGCACCTCCCATAGTCTGTTTTTGACTTGGGAATTGTGAAGAGACCTTTGGTGGCATGTCTTGTGGGGTATGGATTGGTGTCTGAGCTGTGTGCTAGTGGTTTAAACAGACACCTCGTTGCATTCAGCATGTCAACACTTCTTACAAAAACATGTAGTGATGAAGTCAATCTCTCCTCCACATTGAGCTGAGAGATTGACATGCATATTATTAATGTTAGCTCTCCGTGTACATTTAAGGGCCAGCCGTGCTGCCCTGTTCTGAGCCAATTGTAATTTTCCAAAGTCCCTCTTTGTGGCGCCTGACTGAACAGTAGTCCAGGTGCAGTGCTGGACTTCAAATAAAATAAATCAATGTAGGCTACAGCAGAACACACGTAATATAATATACTGGCCTCATGTGATAATATGAAGCACATATTCAGATAACAAACTTGTTCTGTGCTGTGAAGGTAAAGGGAAAAAATGTCCTACCTTGGTTATAAAAACCTCTCACAATGACTCTCCCCATGTAAAGTCCATTGAACTCCTGAGAGTCAGCTTCTTGCTCCAAGCCATGAGCGGGCCTGTGGCTGTGATGTTTAGCCTCCTTCTAAGGCTGTTCTGAAGACTCTGGCTGTAGTGTCACATTTTTTTTTCTTCTTCATTTTAAATGTTAACCTGGGTGTCCTCTTCAGCCTTGTCTACAAGGCTTGCTGCCACCAAATGCTCCTTGGTTCAGGCATGTTCAAAAACCTTTTTTCTGAGGGCTCTTTGTTGTTGTTTTTATATGTCTGATGCATAGGATGTTCTTTTACTGTACATTCCACCCACTCTATTGCTAGTTTAATACCTCCAGTTGTTTCTAGACTGAAGCTCCCTACCTTTTTGCATGTTGTACAGACCAACTTTGAATTCTGCATGACAAGCCAGGGGTTATACGATTGCTTGTTCTTGAACTGCAAATTGCATCTGCTCCGAGCACTTTGTTGGTGGATGCACTGGCCCCCTCCCCCCCAGCTTCCAGTCTCCCGCTGAGTTTGACTCGCTAGTAGGCCTACTAGCTAGTGGCTGTGCCGGTGGTAATGCTGATCTGGCATCACCATCAGGAACATTAGCATCACCATCAGGAACAGTTCGCCCCATCACTCCTCTCCTCCGGCACTGACAGTTCTCTGGCTCGTTCTGGGTTTGATTCACCATCTTTCTCTGGATTTTTCTACTTGAAAAATGTAAAACTTGATTGCCTTTTCTTATCAATTTTTTATTTGGCTTTCCCACTATTCAAATTCAGTAGGGAGATGACAAGACTAGGTTACGTGATTACGTAGGGACCTCTTCACTAGCTGACCACCACTACCAAGACCTGTGTCAAGATCAGTTACTTACCCCACTGGCCCACCCCATAACCTCTATGTACAAATAAGAGAGCAGGTCTGGAATCAGTGTGGCAGGATAGGATGATTACATTGAAGGATCACCGCACTTTTACATGATGGTCTTTCTGGGGGGCGGGAGAAATAACAAGGAGGCAACTTGATTTAATGCTGATAGTTTTTATTAAGATGTCTACAGTGCAAACAGTGAAATAATTAATAAATCATGCCGCGAGAGGTACCGGATCTGGGCAAATAGGTGCCGGAACAAACAAAGTCAAATCTGAGAGGTGCTTTTTCTGTTCCGGCAGGATCCGGCTCAAATTAAGCACTGTCCAGGTGTAACAAAAGTAGAGCCTGTAGGACCTACCTTGTTGATAGTGTTGTTAAAAAGGCAGAGTAACGCTTTATTATGGACAGAATTCTCCCCATCTTAGCTACTGTTGTATCAACATGTTTTGACCATAACAGTTTACAATCCAGGGTTACTCCAAGCAGTTTAGTCACCTCAACTTGCTCAATTTCCACATTATTTGTTACAAGATTTCGTTGCGGTTTAGGGTGAATGATTTGTCCCAAATACAATGCTTTTAGTTTTTGAAATATTGAGGAAACGTATTCCTTGCCACCCATTCTGAAACTAACTGCAGCTCTTTGTTAAGTGTTGTAGTGATTTCACTCACTGTAGTAGCTTACGTGTATAGTGTTGAGTCATTCGCATACATAGACACACTGGCTTTACTCAAGGCCAGTGGCATGTCATTAGTAAAGATTGAAAAAAAGTAGGGGGCCTAGACAGCTGCCCTGGGGAATTCCTGATTCTACCCGGATTAATGTTGGAGAGGCTTCCATTAAAGAACACCCTCTGTGTTCTGTTAGACAGGTAACTCTTTATCCACAACATAGAAGGGGGTGTAAAGCCATAACACATACGTCATGTCAAAAGGTGCTCTGAAGTCTAACAAAGAGCTCCCACAATCTTTTTATCATAAATGTATCTCAGCCAGTCATCAGTCATTTGTGTAAGTGCCGTGCTTGTTGAATTCCTTCCCTATAAGCGTGCTGAAAGTCTGTTGTCAATTTGTTTACAGTAAAATAGCATTGTATCAGATCAAACACAATATTTTCCAAAAGTTTACTAAGGGTTGGTAACATGCTGATTGGTCAGCTATTTGAGCCAGTAAAGGGGGCTTTGCTATTCTTGGGTAGCGGAATTACTTTTGCTTCCCTCCAGGCCTGTGGGCACACACTTTCTAGCTGGCTTAGATTGAAGATATGGCAAATAGGAGTGGCAATATCGTCTGCTATTATCCTCAGTAATTTTCCATCCAAGTTCTCAGACCCCAGTGGCTTGTCATTGTTGATAGACAACAATACTTTTTTCAATTCTTCCACACTCACCTTACAGAATTCAAAATTACAATGCTTGTCTTTCATCATTTGATCAGTTATACTGTCAGCGTTTGTTGCTGGCATCTCATGCCAGTTTGCTAATCTTGTCAATGAAAAAATCATTAAGGTGATTGGAAATATCAGTGTGTTTTGTAATGAATGAGCCATCTGATTCAATGAATGATGGAGCCGAGTTTGCCTTGAACAATTATGAAAGATTCTGGAGCACGCCAGAAAGCGTTTTCCAGCACCATCAACAAAACATCAAATGATGGAATTTCTCATGGAAGAATGGTGTCACATCTCTCCAATAGAGTTCCAGACACTTGTCGAATTTATGCCAAGGTTCATTGAAGCTGTCGTGGTGGCCGTAGGCCCTATTAAGACACTTTATGTTGTTGTTTCCATTATTTTGGCAGTTACTTGTACATGCCCCACATGGTAATTATGTTATTATGGTTATAACATAGCCTACTGTCACAAAGTCATTTAGAGGATACGGTTCAGGACCTCACCTTCTTCCAATCCCCGTCACTGATCTTGGGCCCAGAGGTGACGAGGACCTGTCCGTCCCCGCGGCTCGTCTGGACACTCAGGTTCCCACGGACCACCGCCAGCAGGAAGTAGTTCTGCTGCCCGCCGATATCCCTGAAGAATATCACCCCCTCCGGGTCCAGAGTACGCAGCTCAAACTCAGAGTCAAAGCTACAGATGGAGAGACAGAGACAGACATGTCAAAACACACTGATCATCATAACAGCATTACATCTTATTGAGCATACACTGAGTGTACAAAACATTGCTCTGGGAGGGGTTGAGTGGAGCTGAAGAATGGGATTAAAAACAACAAGATAACTAATGTAAAATATACTGTGTCCGTAAAATGTATATACAATACCAGTCAAAAGTTTGGACACACCTACTCATTCAAAAAATAAAAACTGCTCTTTCAATGACATAGACTGACCAGGTGAATCCACGTGAAAGCTTTGATCCCTTATTGATGTCACTTGTTGAATCCACTTAAATCAGTGTAGATTAAGGGGAGGAGACAGGTTAAAGAAGGAATTTTAAGCCTTGAGACAATTGAGACATTAATTTTGTATGTGTGCCATTCAGAGGGTGAATGGGCAAGACAAAAATGGAAGTGCGTTTGAACGGGGTATGATAGTAGGTGCCAGGCGCCTGTGTCAAGAACTGCAACGCTGCTGGGTTTTTCACACTGAACAGTTTCCCGTGTGTATCAAGAATACTTCACCACCCAAAGGACATCCAACCAACTTGACACATATATTGGAAGCATTGGAGTCAACATGGGCAAGTATCCCTGTGGAACGCTTTCGATACCTTTTAGAGTCCATGCCCTGACGAATTGAAGCAGTTCTGAGGGCAAAGGGAGGGAGGGGGGGAAGGTGTTCTTAATGTTTTGTACACTCAGTGTATGTAAATTGGAGACTACGTGGGACCTGGTTCAGTCAGTGTGGTTCAGCCAGATGTGCCCCAGCTGGTTAAATGTTCTGAAAGGGGAGTGCTCAGTGGTGTCATGATCCCTATAGCCTACCTGGTCAACTCTGTGACCTTGTACTCCTGAATGGGGACATTCCCCACAGAGCAGTTCCTCGACAAAAGAGTAGCATTCTGGTGATGGCTATGGGGTTGAAACAACACAAAAATACTGTTCATGTAGGCAAGAATTGTGATGATAGGAAAGCTAGTTAAACCAACAAGCATGACATTTAAATAACCAAACAACAATTGGGGCACTAATTAGAAGATGGAGGAGAAAAAAATGTGCATGTGTATATGTACTCACAGTAACTGTGTTAGCAGGGTTGGGTAGGTTACTTTCTAAATGTAATCCGTTATGGTTACTAGTTAGCTGTCCAAAATCAGTAACCAAATATTTGGACCACCCAAACTCAGTAACAGAACCCGATTACTTTGTTTATTTTGTATAACTTTCCCCTTAAGAGGCACTAGAAGACAAAAAAGATCCATCGAACACATTTGGTGTGTTATCCTAGTGGTCTCTGACCTGTGGTCAGACTCGCTCAGGTGGAACAAACTTAAACTTGCACCTTTTTTCAATGCTGAATTTAATGTCATTGAGAAAAGAGAAAAGTGTTGTGCATTTTTTTTCACAAACATTCTTTCTGAATTTAGAAGTAATCGTCTAGTTTTTCAAAAGTATCTGTAATCTGATTTAAATGTTTTTGCTGGTAACGTAACTGAATCCGTTTTGTTATCAGATTACATGCAATCAGTTACTCTCCAACCCTGTGTGTTAGAGAGTAGAACCGTATAGTAAAAGAACGTCATTGTGTCGCCTCTTACCTCGTGTCCGTTCAAGCGTTGGATGAACCCACATCCCTAGGGTCAGCAGCGCCACCACAAACCTCTTCAATGCAAACATGATCTACTAAGGTCTACTTCTTCTCACTGTCCTTTGGGGTGCTTGCTTCTCTTAACCAGAAGTTCCTTGTGGGGTTTATGTTCTATGCTTGTCTCAGGTCCAATTCTTTGGTCCTTGTCCCACGTCTGGCCCTCTAGGCTCTGTACTGGCCTGGAGCATCAGCTGATGAGGCAAGAGGTACAGGGAGTCTGAGAAGTCTTAAGAAATCGGTCTCTTTCCCAGAGTTTCACAAACCTGGCCATGGCAGACACAACAGCAGATAAGGATGGAGACAAGACAACAAACTAAACAATGATGGGGAGGTCACTGTCTGGGTCAAGGAGGTGTGTGTGTCTGTGTGTGTCCAAATCACAGAGATCATATTATGTAATTCTTTGGTCCAAACACAGTGTGAACATTTTAAAGGCATTGCTCTTGACAGGTTACATTTTTGGGGGTTGACAGAAAAAGGATGGCATAGTAGAAACAAAATAATTTCCAAATCCATCGTAAGCTATGATGTGGCATCATAAAGAGATTGGTTTTTAGATGTTTTTGATATTACATGCTTCCTTTCATTTGAAAAGCAAGACTGGTATCAATCTGCAGGGGCAGGGTAGACTGTGTGAACTGCAGGTGGAAATTGAGAATCACACTAGGTGGTTCGACATCTAAGTAGCACATCAAAGCAATGTCAGATGATAGGGACAAAAGGACTGAAGAAATCTAGCCAGCATATGTTCTGACTTAAATGTTGACTTAAAGTCAATCACAACGTTGTTGTGTAAAGAGAATGGGCTGATGAAAGAGAATGGTCTTTGTCTTTCCACAGATTCATGTATTAAGATGTACTTTTTGGTCACGGAAGTTATCAAAAGTGAGAGTCCAATATGTGCCTTCAGGAGAATGCAGCTGGTGCTTGAAAAGGGTCCCAGGACTTAAGAATAATTGATGCTGTTGGGCACAGGGGCAGTCCTCGGTTAGGAGGACAGGAGAGGCGGGCTGTCACACTATTCCTCCTCCCTCATCTACAGCAGGGCCATCCAAAGTGGGGACTGCGGGCCAAACATGACCCCTGACAAAATTAGATTTGGCTTGCCAGAGGATTGTTTTTGGGGGGGATTTCCAAGCCCAAATGTTTGGGCACCCCTGATCTACACGGACTGATTTATGCAAAGAAAATCTAGAGGAAGAGACTTAAATCCAACATGCCACAGATGTTCTTCAAGTCATTCTTATTGAGACGATTCCACTGAAGTGACATCAGAGGCAATTACTGGGAAGGAAAAAAATAGCTTGAATGGTTTGTGGATGATTAGTTGTTCCATGTGAAGTGCTGCCAGTAGTAAAATCATTTCCCAAACTGAATAAAACTGTTTATACATCTCAGAGTTCAGTATACGACTGTTGGCTGGGTGACTCCACAGCTCTGGAACGGTTTCATGAAAAGGATAGCAGGTTAGCATTTTTCGTCATGAATCTTGTTCTGTAGGTAGCTCTGCAGTGGTCACTAGCTGTCACAGTCACAAAGTCATACAATCTGATTTTAAACCTAACCACACTGCTAACCCTAATGCCGAACCCTAACCTTAAACTACAACCAAAAAGCTCATTTTTACAATATAGCCAATTTTGACTTTGCAGCTGGCCCATCTAGCGGAAATCGCTCAGTTCTGCCTCGAGGACAAGACTCATCCCAATAAACGACAACCTGCTAAATAATATAGCCCCTTCTTGTATTCTCCCCCCAATGTCTCTATAGCTTGGTTCCAGATCTGTTTGTGCCATCTTACCAATTCCAATTCCAATAGGAGATGGTAAGGCGGCACAAAGAGATCTGGGACCAGGCTAATGTTTCTACTCTCCTCCGCCTTCCCTAGAGCTGACATTTAGTAAAGACCACACACCTCAAGTGAAAGGGTTGGCAACATTTTTATTGTTAATTATTTCAAATGAACAAATAAAAAACAGGAGATAAGATTTGACTTTCTGGTTGTGGAAAATAATAAAAAAGTGTTTAAATAACAAAAGCAACAACAAAAATATGTACTCCAGTCCTGTATGCAATGATACGTTTACGGGGGTGAAATATGAAAATAACCGATTCTCTTTGCAATGATTGATTTTAACATTTGAAAGGCTGCTGATGATGTCATGGCGATGACTTCACAGATACTGTTCACATGAAGGCCTGTCGAGGGAGACTGTTAACCATTACTCTTGACTTCCCATGTTTTGTTAAATTATCCAACTTAAAAAATTACTGGGCTACACACACACACACACACACACACACACACACACACACACACACACACACACACACACACACACACACACACACACACACACACACACACACACACACACACACACACACACACACACACACACACACACACACACACACACACACACACACACACACACACACACACACACACACACACACACAGACACACAGACACACAGACACACAGACACACAGACACACAGAGATAACCATGTTAGAAATGTTTCTGATTTAAGTTATACGTTCCCTGTTGACTGGTAACAGTGTCCCAGTGCCACTTGTACCTATACTGTGATCAAAGCAACAAAACCACTAGAACGTACAGTACCATCCCATTCGACCAAGCCAACCTGTACATTGTACAATTGTGTCACCCCAAGTTCCCTTTAGGGGTGAATGGGTTAGTAAGGCCACTGCATGTTTGGATTTGTGGGCCTAAAAAGGGTTCTGACAACGTTAAAGATACATTATGATAAAACATCTGACTGTTAGAGGTAAGGTGAGGAGATGATGCGGTGATTGAAAATTCCCTTATGATCGAAAAACATTTGAGATTGGTGAAAGAAAACCAATGAACCAACAAGCTCACTCATGATGACATCTTTACCTACGCATTAGAATAGGCCGGCAAAGGACAAGAACCACGAGGCCAAGAGCCTTCAGCAAAACCACTGACAAAGTCAGGTCGGACCTACCCTGGGTCGTGTTCATTAGGCACCAAATGCAAGAAAACAGACTGAAACAGGTATACGCACATTTTCTTTTTCCGTTGCAAAAAGTTTCCGCTGCATGCTCTAATGAACAAGACCCTGGTGTTCCAGACAAAGTTAAACTCGTTGCATAAGCTATAGACATAGACTCCGCAGCACACTACCATACATTAGACTCTGTGACATGAAGAAAAGCAGCAAGCTTCCTAGTACCACTGAAGACAAAGAACAAGGTACCGTAACACACCAACACAGATTTTTTTGCAGTGTTAATAAAAACATACATACAAAAAGGTACTCAAAAAAATACTGTTAAATATACAGACAGACCAAAGACAACTTCTGACAGCAAATATTTCCACAAGCCAAACAAAAATCTATACGAAACATGGTTAACCCTGTACTAACGGTGTTACACATTCCCTTCTTGTTGTTGATCCAAGTTCAAGTTTCTAGGCATCTGTTTTTACAAACTGTCGTTCCTACGGGTTGACTGATAAAATGATAAAGAACGGTGCGACTTTGTGGACTAATGCTGCGTTCATAACCAAGTGGGAAGGTGGTAGTATTAGGTAGTATTATTTCCTACAGCCCAAAATAACTTTGGGACATTAGCTCGGCGGTCACCAGAAATTCAATTTCCCCTTTATAAGCATTTTGCTGCATCTGCTTTAACATCTGCAAATCTTTGTGCGACAAATAAAAACTTTGATATTTACGACTGGGAAGAAAATCCACTTGACCGCCCCTCCAACTGGTAATTACACTGAACAAAAATATAAACACAACATGTAAAGTGTTGGTCCCATGTTTCATGAGCTGAAATAAAAGATCCCAGATATTTCCCATATACACAAAGCTTATTTCTCTACAATTTTCAGCACACATTTGTTTACATCCCTGTCAGTGAGCATTTCTCCTTTGCCAAGATAATCCATTCACCTGACAGGTGTGGCATATCAAGAAGCTGATTAAACAGCATGCTCATTACACAGGTGCACCTTGTGCTGGGAACAATAAAAGGCCACTCTAAAACGTGCAGTTGTCACAACACAATGCCACAGATGTCTCAAGTTGACGGCGCGTGCAATTGGCATGCTGATTGCAGGAATGTCCACCAGAGCTGTTCCCAGAGAATTGAATGTTCATTTCTTTACCAAAATGTTGTTTTAGAGAATTTGGCAGTACGTCCAACCAGCCTCACAACTGCAGACCACGTGTAACCACGTCAGCCCAGGACCTCCACATCCGGCTTTTTCACCTGCGGGATGGTCTGAGACGAGCCACCCGGACTGCTGATGAAACTCTGGGTTTGCACAACCGAAGGATTTCTGCACAAACTGTCAGAAACCATCTCAAGGAAGCTAATCTGCGTGCTCGTCGTCCTCACCGGGGTTTTGACCTGACTGCAGTTTGGCGTCGTAACAGACTTCAGTGGGCAAATGCACACCTTCGATGGTCACTGGCACGCTGGAGAAGTGTGCTCTTCAAGGATGAATCCCGGTTTAACTATACCGAGCAGATGGTATCATGTGGGTGAGCGGTTTACTGATGTCAACGTGTGTCATATGGTGGAGGTGGGGTTATGGTATGGGCAGGCATATGCTACGGACAACGAACACAATTGCATTTTATCGATGGGAATTTGAATAGACAGAGATATTGTGACGAGATCCTGAGGCCCATTGTTGTGTCATTCATCCGCCGTCGTTACCTCATGTTTCAGCATGATAATTCACTGCCCCATGTCGCAAGGATCTGTACACTATTCCTGGAAGCTGAAAATGTCCCATTTATTCCATGTCCTGCACAATCACCAGCAATGTCACCCATTGGGTATGTTTGGGATGCTCTGGATCAACGTGTACGAAATGGTGTTCCAGTTCCCGCCAATATCCAGCAACTTCGCACAGCCATTGAAGAGGAGTGGGACAACATTACACAGGCTACAATCAACAGCCTGATGAACTCTATGCGTAGGAGATATAGTTGAAGTCAGAAGTTTACATACACTTACAGTGGGGAGAACAAGTATTTGATACACTGCCGATTTTGCAGGTTTTCCTACTTACAAAGCATGTAGAGGTCTGTAATTTTTATCATTGGTACACTTCAACTGTGAGAGACGGAATCTAAAACAAAAATCCAGAAAATCACATTGTATGATTTTTAAGTAATTAATTTGCATTTTATTGCATGACATAAGTATTTGATACATCAGAAAAGCAGAACTTAATATTTGGTACAGAAACCTTTGTTTGCAATTACAGAGATCATACGTTTCCTGTAGGTCTTGACCAGGTTTGCACACACTGCAGCAGGGATTTTGGCCCACTCCTCCATACAGACCTTCTCCAGATCCTTCAGGTTTCGGGTCTGTCACTGGGCAATACGGACTTTCAGCTCCCTCCAAAGATTTTCTATTGGGTTCAGGTCTGGAGACTGGCTAGGCCACTACAGGACCTTGAGATGCTTCTTACGGAGGCACTCCTTAGTTGCCCTGGCTGTGTGTTTCAGGTCGTTGTCATGCTGGAAGACCCAACCACGACCCATCTTCAATGCTCTTACTGAGGGAAGGAGGTTGTTGGCCAAGATCTCGCGATACATGGCCCCATCCATCCTCTCCTCAATACGGTGCAGTCGTCCTGTCCCCTTTGCAGAAAAGCATCCCCAAAGAATGATGTTTCCACCTCCATGCTTCATGGTTGGGATGGTGTTCTTGGAGTTGTACTCATCCTTCTTCTTCCTCCAAACACGGAGAGTGGAGTTTAGACCAAAAAGCTCTATTTTGTCTCATCAGACCACATGACCTTCTCCCATTCCTCCTCTGGATCATCCAGATGGTCATTGGCAAGCTTCAGACGGGCCTGGACATGCGCTTGCTTGAGCAGGGGGACCTTGCGTGCGCTGCAGGATTTTAATCCATGACGGCGTAGTGTGTTACTAATGGTTTTCTTTGAGACTGTGGTCCCAGCTCTCTTCAGGTCATTGACCAGGTCCTGCCGTGTAGTTCTGGGCTGATCCCTCACCTTCCTCATGATCATTGATGCCCCACGAGGTGAGATCTTGCATGGAGCCCCAGACTGAGGATGATTGACCATCATCTTGAACTTCTTCAATTTTCTAATAATTGCGCCAACAGTTGTTGCCTTCTCACCAAGCTGCTTGCCTATTGTCCTGTAGCCCATCCCAGCCTTGTGCAGGTCTACAATTTTATCCCTGATGTCCTTACACAGCTCAGTAAAACAAGTCCTATATCGACATAACCTGAAAGGCAGCTCAGCAAGGAAGAAGCCACTGCTCCAAAACCGCCATAAAAAAGCCAGACTACGGTTTGCAACTGCACATGGGGACAAAGATCGTACTTTTTGGAGAAATGTCCTCTGGTCTGATGAAACAAAAATAGAACTGTTTGGCCATAATGACCATCGTTATGTTTGGAGGAAAAAGTGGGTGGTTTGCAAGCCAAAGAACACCATCCCAACCGTGAAGCACGGGGGTGGAAGCATCATGCTATGGGGTTGCTTTGCTGCAGGAGGGACTGGTGTACTTCACAAAATAGATGGCATCATAAGGAAGGAAAATTATGTGGATATATTGAAGCAACATCAAGACATCAGTCAGGAAGTTAAAGCTTGGTCGCAAATGGGTCTTCCAAATGGACAATGACCGCAAGCATACTTCCAAAGTTGTGGCAAAATGGCTTAAGGACAACAAAGTCAAGGTATTGGAGTGGTCATCACAAAGCCCTGACCTCAATCCTATAGAACATTTGTGGGCAGAACTGAAAAAGCGTGTGCGAGCAAGGAGGCCTACAAACCTGACTCAGGTACACCAGCTCTGTCAGGAGGAATGGGCCAAAATTCACCCAACTTATTGTGGGAAGCTTGTGGAAGGCTACCCAAAACGTTTGACCCAAGTTAAACAATTTAAAGGCAATGCTACCAAATACTAATTGAGTGTATGTAAACTTCTGACCCACTGGGAACGTGATGAAAGAAATAAAAGCTTAAATAAATCATTCTCTCTACTCTCTACCATTTCACATTCTTAAAATAAAGTGGTGATCCTAACTGACCTAAGACAGGGAATTTATACTAGGATTAAATGTCAGGAATTGTGAAAAACTGAGTTTAAATGTATTTGGCTAAGGTGTATGTAAACTTCCGACTTCAACTGTATGTACCGATGCATGAGGCAAATGGTGGTCACACCAGATACTGACTGGTTTTCTGATCCACGCCACCACCAACAGATGTATATCTGTATTCTCAGTCGTGAAATCCATAGGTTAGGGCTAATTTATTTATTTCAATTGACTGATTTCCTTATATGTACTGTAACTCAGTAAAATCCTTGAAATTGTTGCATGTTGCATTTATGTTTTTGTTCAGTGTACTATTGGGAAACTCATCTATCATCCCTGAGCTCAGACTTCTCCCACATGCTGACCTCTGATGTCACCTACTAAGGAAATTACCTTGATAATAGCGTTTTCAGCAGTTAAATGTAACAAAACATTATTTATAAAAAGCAATCAATTTCTATGGTTTTTGAACACTATCATTTGTTTTACAAGCATGACAGCTATACTTTTAGTTAATGGTTGATGCAGCTTGTCGGCCATTAGCCAATTGGCGTTTCTCAACTAGTTCAAAGCACGTGAATGCATCCAACTGGTTTTACGACTTCACACTCGGCTATAAACACAGCAATAGTTCTCAGTCTAAAACACACAAACAATGGGGTTCTAACTAATATGTGTGTGTTTGATTGATTGTAGAGCTATCCAATCCCATTTGACTACCAGTTAATGTGGGCCAGTGATGAGGATCTTAGGGGCTAGATTGGCAAGTGAAGGGGATTGTCTAGCTTGTTGTGATTGATTTGCAGTGACATCACTACATGGTGATGCGGTTGTCACAGACATTTCTAGACTACCAACCACGGTCCCTCTGCATTTCCAGAGAACATTAGAACGTTACTCAATCAAATCGTCTAAATCGTTAAAAAGAGGAACAATGCAGTTACCAAAATGTACATTAACAAAATATATACTGTACTTCTCTCCATTAAAAAAAAGTCTGTATTCAAAATACATTTATACCCTTTTTTCCCCCAAGTCGATCCTACAGTATTGTTGTCTTTGGTGTAAGAAAAATAGCTATTAAAATCTACAGGCTATAAATGTTATTGTACAGGAATGGAAACGGGAATGTACGCGAGATCATTTAACTGATCGATATGGGGGGGTATACTGATACCACGTATCTAAAATGACGCCATCTGGAATATTCCAAATATGTAAAGTGCTTCGGCATTATTCCCTAACCCGAGGATGCGAGAGATTGTTACACATACATCCATTAAGAAAAATAAGGCAGATCGGTTTCATCCACTTAACTGTACTCTGAAACAACTACATTTGCTCAAAGCACAAAAGATAGAGGTGGGTAGAGGAGGAAGAAGAGAGTAAAGTTAAGTGGACCCTTTTAGAGAAAATAAGATAAACAAAGTCAGCTTGCTGTTTAGTCGTAAACGGACGTCAAACAGTGAAACCCCAAGAGATTGTGAGAGCATCGTCTTGATTGTTGACGATCGAGATTGAAAACATTGAGTGAATAAAAGGGACGATTTTAGCAGCCTATTCACACACACCAATTCATGTTGTCTGGTCAGAAAAAGGTTTCAATGACATGATTGAGTGGTTGTGCAAATCAGGTAGAGGACGAGCGCAAGCACATACTCTTCTGATTAGGGCAGTGGTGTGTGAGAAAGAGAGAAGGATGGAGACAGACGGGGAGAGCAAGAGAATAAAACTCAACCAAGGTTCTCCTCTTCTGAACCAATGCGAGCTTCTGGCCAGGGTCAGGTGACACTTCTAACTTCCTCTATTGGACCATCCGTCCAGTCACACGGTGGTGGAGGGGGAAGCGGGGGCGGAGCGCGACCTTGGGGATGTGCGTTCTTGGTCCTCACGAGGCAGGCAGCGTTCTCAGTGCCAATCCCGACTGTGCCACTCTGGGGCTCCAGTATAGAACTGTGGCAGGTGGCATACCGCCATTTGCTGGAATGGCTGTCTCAGGCCAGACAGACCCACCTAGACTGGTTAGGATGTCTTCCCAACTATCGGATTCTCTCTAGAAAGACACAGAAAAACAAAGAGGAGAAATATTTACGTGGCTGGCTATGCATGTGTGTATCCATCCGTGTGTGTACAGGTGTGTGAGTATAGACATATGCTTGTGTATGTGTGTATACTTACTGGCTGCCGTACTGCGCAGTGCCGCTGCGGGTGTCGTGCTCTCTCTGCAGCTCCTTCAGAGTGTGTCTGATCTTCCGCACTGTCTGGAATGTCTCCTTGGGGTCCTGGATGGTGAACAGGGAGTAGTCGTCCTGCTCCCTCAGAGGACCCTGGTACACAGCGATGCTGGCACACGCATCTGACCGCAGCAGACATAGATACATGAGGTCATCATCACAGGCTATCACACCAAGCTACTGTTGCCCGATTCACACTAAAAAGGGCCAAACCGAGCCAAGCCAATCAGAGCTGTACTGGGCTGGCCTGGTCAATCATACACAATAGTTGCTGGAAAGGACAATGTGAAAAGAAAATATCAGAGCCAGCAGGGTACGGTTCAGGTGTGAATCAGGCATCAAAGTGCCATGCATGCTGCACAAGCACACATACAGTGAGGGAAAAAAGTATTTGATCCCCTGCTGATTTTGTACGTTTGCCCACTGACAAAGACATGATCAGTCTATAATTTTAATGGTAGGTTTATTTGAACAGTGAGAGACAGAATAACAACAAAAAAATCCTGAAAAACGCATGTCAAAAATGTTATAAATTGATTTGCATTTTAATGACGGAAATAAGTATTTGACCCCCTCTCAATCAGAAAGACTTCTGGCTCCCAGGTGTCTTTTATACAGGTAACGAGCTGAGATTAGGATCACACTCTTAAAGGGAGTGCTCCTAATCTCAGTTTGTTACCTGTATAAAAGACACCTGTCCACAAAAGCAATCAATCAGATTCCAAACTCTCCACCATGGCCAAGACCAAAGAGCTCTCCAAGGATGTCAGGGACAAGATTGTAGACCTACACAAGGCTGGAATGGGCTACAAGACCATCGCCAAGCAGCTTGGTGAGAAGGTGACAACAGTTGGTGCGATTATTCGCAAATGGAAGAAACACAAAAGAACTGTCAATCTCCCTCGGCCTGGGGCTCCATGCATGATCTCACCTCGTGGAGTTGCAATGACCATGGGAATGGTGAGGAATCAGCCCAGAACTACACGGGAGGATCTTGTCAATATTCTCAAGGCAGCTGGGACCATAGTCACCAAGAAAACAATTGGTAACACACTACGCCGTGAAGAACTGAACATCCTGCAGCACCCGCAAGGTCCCCCTGCTCAAGAAAGCACATATACATGCCCGTCTGAAGTTTGCCAATGAACATCTGAATGATTCAGAGGAGAACTGGGTGAAAGTGTTGTGGTCAGATGATACCAAAATGGAGCTCTTTGGCATCAACTCAACTCGCCGTGTTTGGAGGAGGAGGAATGCTGCCTATGACCCCAAGAACACCATCCCCACTGTCAAACATGGAGGTGGAAACATTATGCTTTGGGGGTGTTTTTCTGCTAAGGGGACAGGACAACTTAACCGCATCAAAGGGACGATGGACTGGGTCATGTACCGTCAAATATTGGGTGAGAACCTCCTTCCCTCAGCCAGGGCATTGAAAATGGGTCGTGGATGGGTATTCCAGCATGACAATGACCCAAAACACACGGCCAAGGCAACAAAGGAGTGGCTCAAGAAGAAGCACATTAAGGTCCTGGAGTGGCCTAGCCAGTCTCCAGACCTTAATCCCATAGACAATCTGTGGAGGGTGCTGAAGGTTCTAGTTGCCAAACGTCAGCCTCGAAGATTTTGCAAAAAGGAGTGGGACAAAATCCCTCCTGAGATGTGTGCAAACCTGGTGGCCAACTACAAGAAACGTCTGACCTCTGATTGCCAACAAGGGTTTTGCCACCAAGTACTAAGTCATGTTTTGCAGAGGAGTCAAATACTTATTTCCCTCATTAAAATGCAAATCAATTTATAACATTTTTGACATGCGTTTTTCTGGATTTTTTTGTTGTTATTCTGTCTCTCACTGTTCAAATAAACCTACCATTAAAATTATAGACTGATAATTTCTTTGTCAGTGGGCAAACATACAAAATCAGCAGGGGATCAAATACTTTTTTCCCCTCACTGTAGATGCAGAGAAAATGCCTCATGCAATAAGCCACTATAGAAACAATCTACTGTGATAAGAATACATTTCATATTAATTTGTGTGAGAGTTGGGCGATTGACAGGTAGAATCCCTCTTGCCTTCCATCTTCTGTAGCTTGGAGTAGCTGGAGGTGAGGAGGGAGAAGATTCTCTCTGTCTCGCGGTCACAGTCGATGTCCAGCTGCAGGTTAGCCAGCAAGGTACTGGGGGAGGAGATAGGGTCATGTTCATTAGGCACCAAATGGAAGAGAACAGGAATTGTCCAATAACGCTTCCTGGAATTGTCCAATTTCGCTACGGTGCTCCCTATTGAATAAGACTCAGGTGTCTGATACAAGTAGACAGTGATTCCAATACGGTCCATTTCTTGGTTGAAGCAGCCTCCATCTCCTAGGAACTTGTGTCAATCTGAGAGGGAAGGATAGCACCAGTACAACAAATATGGCGAAATTGCCACCTGGCCGATCAGAGTGTAAGATAGAACTATGAACCATATAAAATGCTCTATGCTCAACTCTTACTAAGTTCTATAAATTAGTCTTTGGGTGCTGTATCCCAGGAGTAATCAGGCTTTTTAAAAATAACTCACAAATAAATAATTACTTTGATTTATTTTCCGCAGTTACAAGATTTATTTTTAGCCGTCACAATGAATTGACTGAAAATAAATCAAAGTAATACTTAATTTGCGAGTGCTGGCTGTCTTTTTCATACTATTAACCATACATATATCCAAACCTCTCCGATCTACACAAGCACCTAGGGCAGGGGTCCCCAATTACATTCAGCTGTGGGACAATTGTTCCTTGAGCGGATGGTTGGGGGCCGGAACATAGTTATAAATAATTTGTACAATGCATAGTGTTCCAAACAGATATAGTATTTGACAAAAAAAGAAAACATTATTTCAAACCGTGATTACATTGGGATACATTCACATACAGTTCGCTCCAAAAGTATTGGGACAGTGACAATTTTGCTGTTGTTTTGACTCTGTACTCCAGCACTTTGGATTTGAAATGACTATGAGGTTAGAGTGCATACTGTTAGCTTTCATTTGAGGGTATTTTCAACCATATTGAGTGAACCGTTTAGAAATTACAGCACTTTCTGTACATAGTCCCCCCCATTTTAGGGGACCAAAAGTATTGGGACAAATTCACTTATATGTGTATTAAAGTAGCCAAACGTTTAGTATTAGGTTCCATATTCATAGCACGCAATGTTTACATCAAGCTTGTGACTCTACAAACTTGTTGGATGCATTTGCTGCTTGTTTTGGTTGTGTTTCAGATTATTTGGTGCCCAAAAGGAATGAACAGTAAGTAATTGTGTCATTTTGGAGTCACTTTTATTGTAAATAAGAATTGAATATATTTCGAAACACATCTATATTAAATGTGGATGCTACCATGATTACGGATACCCCTGAATGAATCGTGCATAATGAAGAGTGAGAAAGTTACACAAATATCATACCACCAAGACATGCTAACCTTCTCAATCATCATCACGATTCACTCATGGTAGCATCCACATTTATGTAGAAGAGTTAAGAAACATATTACATTTTATTTACAATAAAAGTGACTTTAAAATGACACAATGCATTATTTACCATTTCATTTCTATTGGGCACAAAATAATCTGAAACACAACCAAAACAAACAGCAAATGCATCCCAAAATGTTGTAGTCACAAGCTTGATGTAGTCATTGCGTGCTATGAATATGGGACCAAATACTGAACTTTTTACTACTTTAATACACATAAAAGTGAATTTGTCCCATTTCTTTTGGTCCTGTAAAAAATGGGGAGACTATGTACACAAAGTGCTGTAATACCCTCAAATTAAAGCTGACAGTCTGCACTTTGACCTCAAAGTCATTGTATCATTTCAAATCCAAAGTGCTAGAGTACAGAGCCAAAACAACCAAAAATGTGTCACTGTCCCAATACTTTTGGAGCTCACTGTATGCCTCTATATTTATGCGTGGTGATACTTGGGAACAAATTTCCTCAATTAAAATCACTTTGAGGTAATTTCCTGGTGATTATACAACATTTAATAAAATGTTATTGGAGAACACCTATTGGGGAGCCCTGATCTAGGGACTAGTAGAGGTTGGTTTGGTATTCAGGGGTGAGTACTCACGGTGTGCAGGGCTTGCAGCCCGGCTGGCTGTCGCTCAGGCTCCTGCAGCAGAGCCAGGCTCCGGCCAAGTAGGCTGAGGGGTGGAAGGTGCCCAGGCGGTCCGGGTTACAGCGGTTCACTTGGCTCAGCACCTCCACCCACTCACTGGCCTCCACACAGTTCCCCGCCTGCACGTACAGCGGCTTCTCACTGTGGAGCACCTGGAACATCTAAAAGGGGAGAGCAGAGAGGAGCTGTCAATAACACACACACAATATCTGACAGGCTGTCAATATGGTGCAAATGAATTGCCCTTTGCAGACAATTAAGATTTGTATTTATTTAGTAACAGACACTCATAGTCCACATATGCATCTGTTCAAATTCAATGTGTAAACTCAAATAACTTCCCTCACAACTTACATAGGACCACAGGAGTTTTTCCTGATCTGTTGACCTGACCAGGAAAACCTCTGGGCCCTTGCATTAGCCTATAGTATAACTGTGCTTTACCATTTACTGGTCAGGTAGGTGGCCAGGGAAAACTCCTGGCTCTAAACAGACAAAGACAGTCATGAGAGAGGCTGAGGGGACCCAAGTCCTGCTTACATTTTTGCGGTTAAAGGCATTTTCTTCCAGTTTCTCCACAGCCCGGATATTCTTCACAGGGATAATGCAGAGTGCTTCTTTCCCTTGGAAAACAGAAAGAAAATGAAACGTAAACACACACAAAATGTCTACATTGGACTAAGGTGGCTTAGTGGTTAAGAGCGTTGTGCCAGTAACCGAATGGTCGCTGGTTCTAATCCCCGAGCCGACTAGGTGAAAAATATGTCAATGTGCCCTTGAGCAAGGCACATAACCCTAATTGCTCCTGTAAGTTGCTCTGGATAAGAGCGTCTGCTAAATGACTAAAATGTAAAATGTAAATAAACAGGCTACTGTAACATGTTACAAGGATAGTAGCTAGTCTCAACAACAGCAAGAATCCTGTGTCTGGTTCTATTAAGGCTGTCCAGATGTTCAGACCTCACAATGCATGGAGAAGTGTTTAACGTCTTAGGGTTGCAAATTTCCATGAACTTTCAATAAATTCAGTTTCTCTCGAAATCCCGGAAATGTGCAACCCAACCACCCATGCCTTGGTCAAGCTGCATCACTAGGAGGAACATTGAGGTCTTACACCATGTGACCCCTGACTACTAGAAGACGTGCAGCATTACACTTCACACAATCTCTCCCAACGAGATATAGAGAACATTCTTTACACTCGATAGACGACCATTTCCAGCGCTGTCTGACAAAAGCCGGGCCAAAACACACAAACAGTTATAAAAGCAGTCTCTGTATCAGCTCCTGCTATTGGACTCTCTTCAGTCTCCACCTATCAGCTCATACTCCTTCCCCTTATCTAGCTGATAAGAGTGAAGTGTCTGATCCACTGATGATACTTTACTTCACTGCACACACACACACACACACACACACACACACACACACACACACACACTCACAACTCCCCTCCCCCCTTTCAAATCAAATCACATTTTATTTGCCACATGCGCCGAATACAACAGGTGTAGACATTACCGTGAAATGCTTACTTACAGCCCTTAACCAACAATGCATTAATTTTTTTATAAAAAAGTAAAATAAAACAACAAAAAAGTGTTGAGAAAAAAAGAGCAGAAGTAAAATAAAATAACAGTAGGGAGGCTATATACAGGGGGGTACCGGTGCAGAGTCAATGTGCGGGGGCACCGGCTAGTTGAGGTAGTTGAGGTAATATGTACATGTGGGTAGAGTTAAAGTGACTATGCATAAATAATTAACAGAGTAGCAGCAGCGTAAAAATATGGGGTGGGGGTGGGGGGGCAGTGCAAATAGTCTGGGTAGCCATGATTAGCTGTTCAGGAGTCTTATAGCTTGGGGGTAGAAGCTGTTGAGAAGTCTTTTGGACCTAGACTTGGCGCTCCGGTACCGCTTGCCGTGCGGTAGCAGAGAGAACAGTCTATGACTAGGGTGGCTGGAGTCTTTGACAATTTTGAGGGCCTTCCTCTGACACCGCCTGGTATAGAGGTCCTGGATGGCAGGAAGCTTGGCCCCAGTGATGTACTGGGCCGTACGCACTACCCACTGTAGTGCCTTGCGGTCGGAGGCCGAGCAGTTGCCATACCAGGCGGTGATGCAACCAGTCAGGATGCTCTCGATGGTGCAGCTGTATGACTTTTTGAGGATCTGAGGACCCATGCCAAATCTTTTCAGTCTCCTGAGGGGGAATAGGCTTTGTCGTGCCCTCTTCACGACTGTCTTGGTGTGTTTGGACCATGATAGTTGGTGATGTGGACACCAAGGAACTTGAAGCTCTCAACCTGTTCCACTACAGCCCCGTCGATGAGAATGGGGGCGTGCTCAGTCCGCTTTTTTTTCCTGTAGTCCACAATCATCTCCTTTGTCACGTTGAGGTAGAGGTTGTTATCCTGGCACCACACGGCCAGGTCTCTGACCTCCTCCCTATAGGCTGTCTCATCGTTGTCGGTGATCAGGCCTACCACTGTTGTGTCGTCGGCAAACTTAATGATGGTGTTGGAGTCGTGCCTGGCCATGCAGTCATGGGTGAACAGGGAGTACAGGAGGGGACTGAGCACGCACCCCTGAGGGGCCCCTGTGTTGAGGATCAGCGTGGCAGATGTGTTGTTACCTACCCTTACCACCTGGGGGCAGCCCGTCAGGAAGTCCAGGATCCAGTTGCAGAGGGAGGTGTTTAGTCCCAGGATCCTTAGCTTAGGTGATGAGCTTTGAGGGCACTATGGTGTTGAACGCTGAGCTGTAGTCAATGAATAGCATTCTCACGTAGGTGTTCTTCTTGTCCAGGTGGGAAAGGGTAGTGTGGAGTGCAATAGAGATTGCATCATCTGTGGATCTGCTGGGTCGGTATGCAAATTGGAGTGGGTCTAGGGTTTCTGGGATAATGGTGTTGATGTGAGCCATGACCAGCCTCCCTTCTCTCTCCCTTGCATATGTGAATCCAGGTGCATTGGGTGTGTGATGAATGTTGCCATATCAATCTCTCATTTAAGAGGGAGCTCCTTTCTCTGCCTGCCACCTTCCTCCTCTGCATTTCCAGTCCGATTGACCCCCTGACCTCGCCCCTCATACCTCCAGCTCCATCAGATTATCTGCATATCTCCTGCCTTCCAGTTCAGTGCTCGCTCACACACACACGTCTTCAGTTCATCTCCGGACAGCAGGCTACAAATCACTTAAGTTGTAAACATGAAGCGTCACTACTCGCTACGTTATTGCATTCTGATACATTATTCATGTTGTTCCGCTCTCTCTGAATTGTTTCCAATACCCCACAGGAGTCCCAAACCTAGAGCAGAGCTAGACTCCATCACTGATCTAAATCCCAATTAGAAATGCACTTTATTACAATGGGATGTTCAAGGTGCAGCGTTGTTGCCAGAAGCATTATATGTCCAGGCAATCAGATGCAGATCTGAACATTCTGATCTATGGTTCTCGTCACAATTTACTGACACCTCAATATGAGAAAAACATGGACGAATAATCACGCACACATCCTAGGGTTGCCTAGGGTGACAAATAACTAGACTACGTCCCAAATGGCACCCTCATCACTACATAGTGCACACTACATTTGACCAGAGCCCTATGCAATTGGTTGCCATTTGAGATGTTGTCCTAGTGGTTAGTTCCATCTGCACGGATCATCATGAAAATGCTCAGACCAAACAATCATGATCCCTGGAAACTCAAACCCTGTCCTTCTCCCTTTCATTAGAAATTGAAACCCATATTAAAGTTATGAGTCACATTAAAACACTCACAGCAACATGAGACTTAGTTCAAAACCTCCCGAACGCCTTTCAAACCTTTTGGCACCGACTATTACTAACCTCCAGAACAGCACCACCAGAGCCCAAGAGGTGCCTGCTGTCATGGTGCTTCAGCTGCACCGCCCAAACCCTGTTATTGTTACTGTTTATTTAGAGTGACGCCAACCAAGAGGCCCCATCTGTCTGCCTGTTCTGCTGTAGGAGAGCCAGCATTGTAGTGGCAGGGCACAGCTCCAGAGACCACTCCAATACATGAACACACACACATAAAAAACACACACAGACGAACACACATAAATGAACATGAACGTGCATGCACAAAACAGTCGTGGTCAAAAGTTTTGAGAATGACACAAATATTAATTTTCACAAAGTCTGCTGCCTCAGATGGCAATTTGCATATACTCCAGAATGCTATGAAGAGTGATCAGATGAATTGCAATTAATTGCAAAGTCCCTATTTGCCATGAAAATGAACTTAATCCCAAAAAAACATTTCCACTGCATTTCAGCCCTGCCACAAAAGGACCAGCTGACATCATGTCAGTGATTCTCTCATTAACACAGGTGAGAGTGTTGATGAGGACAAGGCTGGAGATCACTCTGTCATGCTGATTGAGTCAGAATAACAGACTGGAAGCTTTAAAAAGGAGGGTGGTGCTTGAAATCATTGTTCTTCCTCTGTTAACCATGGTTACCTGCAAGGAAACACGTGCCGTCATCATTGCTTTGCACGAAAAGGTCTTCACAGGCAAGGATATTGCTGCTAGTAAGATTGCACCTAAATCAACTATTTATCGGCTCATCAAGAACTTCAAGGAGAGAGGTTCAATTGTTGTGAAGAATGCTTCAGGGCGCCCAAGAAAGTACAGCAAGCGCCAGGACCGTCTCCTAAAGTTGATTCAGCTGCGGGATCGGGGCACCACCAGTGCAGAGCTTGCTCAGGAATGGTAGCAGGCAGGTGTGAGTGTATCTGCATGCACAGTGAGGTGAAGACTTTTGGAGGATGGCCTGGTGTCAAGAAGGGCAGCGAGGAAGCCACTTCTCTCCAGGAAAAACATCAGGGACAGACTGATATTCTGCAAAAGGTACAGGGATTGGACAGCTGAGGACTTGGGGTAAAGTCATTTTCTCTGATGAATTCCCTTTCCGATTGTTTGGGGCATCCGGAAAAAAGCTTGTCCGGAGAAGACAAGGTGAGCGCTACCATCAGTCCTGTGTCATGCCAACAGTAAAGCATCCCGAGACCATTCATGTGTGGGGTTGCTTCTCAGCCAAGGGAGTGGGCTCACTCACAATTTTGCCTAAGAACACAACCATGAATAAAGAATGGTACCAACACATCCTCCGAGAGCAACTTCTCCCAACCATCCAAGAACAGTTTGGTGACGACCAATGCCTTTTCCAGCATGATGGAGCACCTTGTCATAAGGCAAAAGTGATAACTATGTGGCTCGGGGAACAAAACATCAACATTTTGGGTCCATGGCCAGGAAACTCCCCAGACCTTAATCCCATTGAGAACTTGTGGTCAATCCTCAAGAGGCGGGTGGACAAACAAAACCCCACAAATTCTGACAAACTCCAAGCATTGATTATGCAAGAATGGGCTGCCATCAGTCAGGATGTGGCCCAGAAGTTAATTGACAGCATGCCAGGGCAGATTGCAGAGGTCTTGAAAAAGAAGGGTCAACACTGCAAATATTGACTCTTTGCACAAACTTAATGTAATTGTCAATAAAAGCCTTTGACACTTATGGAATGCTTGTAATTATACTTCAGTATACCATAGTAACATCTGACAAAAATATCTAAAAACACTGAAGCAGCAAACTTTGTGAAGACCAATACTTGTGTCATTCTCAAAACTTTTGACCACAACTGTACATTGGGTAACAACATCTATGCTTATCTAAGGCATGTGGTTGTGGAGGAATGAGCGAGAAGTGAAGTGAGAGTATGTTGTGGGAGTATATAATACAATCTACAATCTCCCAAACCTACACACCCAATGCTAAGACTTGATAAATGAACATCAGGAAGTTGGCTCCTTCACCAAATATGTACTTTCTGATGATTATCAAATACATTGTTTACATTGCAGCTGTTTGCATGCCCCAGGTCAATGAAATTATGGAATTAAACCCAGCTAACTCCCTATGGAATCCAATATTGATGCACACTCTGACAGCGGGTTTTCCACTTTCCAATAAAAACAAAATAAATTGATAATGAAATGTGTCCAGACTGACCGTTGACATGGTGGTGAAGGGGAGCACACTCAGGAGACCAATATCTATATATATATAAATAATGGATCTAGACAGGATTCTTTCTTCAAAGAGTTCATGTGAGTTTACATTGCTCCAAGACTTGAGAAAGAGTGAGACAAGGAGTAGGAGAAGGAATGGCTGGAGCTGTAGGGCCCGTTGCCCTGAGTCCATCCCGGGATTTACATAAATAAAGTTTAAAAGAGAGTAAACCGACAGACACACAAACAAGCAAACAAACGTTAACATTCACAAACTGACACACATACAGTTGCAAGCAAAGATACACACATTTTAGGCAGGCCCAACCCCCGACCTCACTTTTATCAACACTCTATGCAAAAAGTTTTGTTTTAGGAATCCAGCCTCTGTGTTGCTCTCCACATCCCCCATTCTGTTAGCCTGAATACTCATACTAAATTATTCCGCTGCCCTGTCGTTCGCTACCTACTTTAGTCTGACTGCCATCATTGAAGTCGCTACCTACTTTAGTCTGACTGCCATTATTGAAGTCGCTACCTACTTTAGTCTGACTGCCATTATTGAAGTCGCTACCTACTTTAGTCTGACTGCCATTATTGAAGTCGCTACCTACTTTAGTCTGACTGCCATTATTGAAGTCGCTACCTACTTTAGTCTGACTGCCATCATTGAAGTCGCTACCTACTTTAGTCTGACTGCCATTATTGAAGTCGTTTGTTGTGACAAGGGGAAGGAGGGGCGTTGTACAAAACAAAGTAATCAGCGATTGGATCGTGTCTAACCAATCAGAGTATCAAAGCCAATTAAGAATGTTCAAACCGCCGCTTTACCCACATGTGTTCTGGCTTTGGCCCAACCCATTGGTTTCTGGACCAATCAGACGGCCCAAATGTGTTCGCAGTCGGTGAAGGGTCAGGTGCGTACTCAGATCCAGACTCATTGCGGAGAAAGAACTAACATCCGTGGGCGTGGTGTAGCGTTTGGCCGGAGCAAGGAGTCTGGGTAGCCAGGCAACCATTCTGTCACACCCCTGTGAAGCAGTAGGTGCTGTTGTGGTGACATCATGTAGGTCTGATGATGTGATTGGAAGTTAACTGTACAGTAATGCTATTGGTCAAAAGTCTCAAGGTCTCACTCTCTCCCCTCACTCTCTCCCCTGGTTCTAGATGAGGCGCTGCAAGTCCTCTACTTATTGGATATCAGGAAGATACAAACCCACTGCCTGAAAGACAAACGAGATTGATTAAATATACAACTAAAAAACTAACTTGTTTCCTTTTTATCTGTGGATTAATCGGAGTAGAGAAGCCTTCGATTTTGTATAACTCCGGGTCTAAATTCTACAAAGAATCACCTAAAAAGAGGACCATATGCATGTCAGGTAAAATAACAACCCAATGTTCTTTTGCCAAGATAAACTAGCTAGCCGTTTCTAAATGTCCATGATTGTTTTGTTTTGACCTGCCCCGAAATTAATATAATTGATTCACAGTTGATTTTGGTATTTTAACCTGCTTGTCATGATCACGTCTGTTGGGGATAGACAAATTCAACATGTGCATGATGGCGCACACGGACACACACGTGGCCGCTGTAGTCAGCATGTCAGAGACCTTTCTTGATAGTCAATTTGTGTAACGTTAACTCAACAAAAGTCTTGCTTGCAGACATGGCTAAATCATATTTCTATAGTCAGATAAACATTTGAATAGACTTTGTTCATATTAATTGCATAGTCTTATGGGTCGCATATATAGATATACAGTATCTCACAAAAGTGAGTACACCCCTCACATTTTTGTAAATATTTGAGTATATCTTTTCTGAAGAAATGACACTTTGCTACAATGTAGAGTAGTGAATGTACAGCTTGTATAACAGTGTAAATTTGCTGTCCCCTCAAAATAACTCAACACACAGCCATTAATGTCTAAACCGCTGGCAACAAAAGTGAGTACACCCCTAAGTGAAAATGTCCAAATTGGGCCCAATTAGCCATTTTCCCTCCCCGGTGTCATGTGACTCGTTAGTGTTACAAGGTCTCAGGTGTGAATGGGGAGCAGGTGTGTTACATTTGGTGTCATCGCTCTCACACTCCCTCATACTGGTCACTGGAAGTTCAACATGGCACCTCAAGGCAAAGAACTCTCTGAGGATCTGAAAAAAAGAATTGTTGCTCTACATAAAGATGGCCTGGGCTATAAGAAGATTGCCAAGACCCTGAAACTGAGCTGCAGCACGGTGGCCAAGACCATACAGCGGTTTAACAGGACAGGTTCCACTCAGAACAGGCCTCGCTATGGTCGACCAAAGAAGTTGAGTAAACGTGCTCAGCGTCATATCCAGAGGTTGTCTTTGGGAAATAGACGTAGGAGTGCTGCCAGCATTGCTGCAGCGGTTGAAGGGGTGGGGGGTCAGCCTGTCAGTGCTCAGACCATACACCGCACACTGCATCAAATTGGTCTGCATGGCTGTCGTCCCAGAAGGAAGCTTCTTCTAAATATGATGCACAAGAAAGCCCGCAAACAGACTAAGGACATGGATTACTGGAACCATGTACTGTGGTCTGATGAGACCAAGATAAACTTATTTGGTTCAGATGGTGTCAAGCGTGTGTGGCGGCAACCAGGTGAGGAGTACAAAGACAAGTGTGTCTTGCCTACAGTCAAACATGGTGGTGGGAGTGTCATGGTCTGGGGCTGCATGAGTGCTGCCGGCACTGGGGAGCTACAGTTCATTGAGGGAACCATGAATGCCAACATGTACTGTGACATACTGCAGCAGAGCATGATCCCCTCCCTTCGGAGACTGGGCCGCAGGGCAGTATTCCAACATGATAACGACCCCAAACACACCTCCAAGACGACCACTGCCTTGCTAAAGAAGCTGAGGGTAAAGGTGATGGACTGGCCAAGCATGTCTCCAGACCTAAACCCTATTGAGCATCTGTGGGGCATCCTCAAACGGAAGGTGGAGGAGTGCAAGGTCTAACATCCACCAGCTCTGTGATGTCATCATGGAGGAGTGGAAGAGGACTCCAGTGGCAACCTGTGAAGCTCTGGTGAACTCCTTGCCCAAGAGGGTTAAGGCAGTGTTGGAAAATGATGGTGGCCACACAAAATATTGACACTTTGGGCCCAATTTGGACATTTTCACTTAGGGGTGTACTCACTTTTGTTGCCAGCGGTTTAGACATTAATGGCTGTGTGTTGAGTTATTTTGAGGGGACAGCAAATTTACACTGTTATACAAGCTGTACACTCACTACTTTACATTGTAGCAAAGTGTCATTTCTTCAGTGTTGTCACATGAAAAGATATACTCAAATATTTACAAAAATGTGAGAGGTGTACTCACTTTTGTGAGATACTGTATATATATATATATATATATATATATATACACATATATATATACATATATATATACATATATACACACACATACACATACACACACACACACACTACCGCTCAAAAGTTTGGGGTCACTTAGAAATGTCCTTGTTTTCGAAAGAAAAGCAATTCTGTCCATTAGAATAACATCAAATTGATCAGAAATACAGTGTAGACATTGTTAATGTTGTAAATGTCTATTGTCGCTGGAAATGGCAGATTTTTTTATGGAATATCTACATAGGCGTACAGAGGCCCATTATCAGCAACCATCAGTCCTGTGTTCCAATGGCACGTTGTGTTTGCTAATCCAAGTTTATCATTTTAAAAGGCAAATTGATCATTAGAAAACCCTTTTGCAATTATGTTAGCACAGCTGAAAACTGTTGTGCTGATTAAAGAAGCAATAAAACTGGCCTTCTTGAGACTAGTTGAGCATCTGGAGCATCAGTAATTGTGGGTTCGATTACAGGCTCAAAATGGCCAGAAACAAAGAACTTTCTTCTGAAACTCGTCAGTCTATTCTTGTTGAGAAATGAAGGCTATTCCATGCGAGAAATTGCCAAGAAACTGAAGATCTCGTACAACGCTGTGCACAACTGAGCAAGAGGACAAATACATTAAAGTGTCTAGTTTGAGAAACAGGCGCCTCACAGGTCCTCAACTGGCAGCTTCATTAAATAGTACCCGCAAAACACCTGTCTCAACGTCAACAGTGAAGATGCGACTCCGGGATGCTGACCTTCTAGGCAGAGTTGCAAAGAAAAAGCCATATCTCAGACTGGCCAATAAAAATAAAAGATTAAGATGGGCAGTCTGATATATGGCTTTTTCTTTGCAACTCTGCCTATAAGGTCAGCATCCCGGAGCCGCCTCTTCACTGTAGACGTTGAGACAGGTGTTTTACGGGTACTATTTAATGGAAGTATGCTTGGGGTCATTGTCCATTTGAAAGACCCATTTGCGACCAAGCTTTAACTTCCGGACTGATGTCTTGAGATGTTGCTTGAATATATCCACATAATTTTCCTTACTCATGATGCCATCTATTTTGTGCTGTGCACCATTCCCTCCTGCAGCAACACAGCAGGATGCTGCCACCCCCGTGCTTCACGGTTGGGATGGTGTTCTTCGGCTTGCAAGCCCCCCCTTTTTCCTCCAAACATAACGATGGTCATTATAGCCAAACAGTTCTATTTTTGTTTCATCAGACCAGAGGACCTTTCTCCAAAAAGTACAATCTTTGTCCCCATGTGCAGTTGCAAACCGTAGTCTGGGTTTTTTATGGCGGTTTTGGAGCAGTGGCATCTTCCTTGCTGTGCACCCTTTCAGGTTATGTTGATATAGGACTAGTTTTTACTGTGGATATAGATATTTTGTACCCGTTTCCTCCAGCATCTTCACAAGGTCCTTTGCTGTTGTTCTGGGTTTGATTTGCACTTTTCGCATCAAAAGTACGTTCATCTCTAGGAGACAGAACGAGTCTCCTTCCTAAACGGTATGACGGGCGTTCTATTGTTTGTACAGATGAACATGGTACCTTTTGGAAATTGCTCCCAAGGATGAACCAGACTTGTGGAGGTCTACCATTTTTTTCTGAGGTCTTAGCTGATTTCTTTGGATTTTCCCATGATGTCAAGCAAAGAGGCACTTAGTTTGAAGGTAGGCCTTGAAATACATCCACAGGTACACCTCCAATTGACTCAATTAGCCTATCAGAAGCTTCTAAAGCCATAACATCATTTTCTGGAATTTTCCAAGCTGTTTAAAAGGCACAGTCAACTTAGTGTATGTAAACTTCTGACCCACTGGAATTGTGATACAGTGAATTATAAGTGAAATAATCTGTCTGTAAACAATTGTTGGAGAAATTACTTGTGTCATATACAAAGTATATATACATATATAGTACCAGTCAAGAGTTTGGACACCTACTCATTCTAGGGTTTTTCTTTATTTTTACTATTTTCTACATTGTAGAATAATAGTGAGGACATCAAAATAACATGAAATAACACTTATGGAATCATGTAGTAACCAAAAAGTGTTAAACAAATCAAAATGTGTTATATTTTAGATTCTTCAAATAAGCTACCCTTTGCCTTGATGACAGCTTTGCACACTCTTGGCATTATTTCAACCAGCTTCACCTGGAATGCTTATCCAACAGTCTTGAAGGAGTTCCCACATATGCTGAGCACTTGTTGGCTGCTTTTCCTTCACTCTGCGGTCAGACTCATCCCAAACCATCTCAATTGGGTGAAGGTCGGGGGATTGTGGAGGCCAGGTCATCTGATGCAGCACTCCATCACTCTCCTTCTTGGTAAAATAGCCCTTACACAGCCTGGAGGTATGTTGGGTCATTGTCCTGTTGAAAAACAAATGATAGTCCCACTAAGCCCAATCCAGATGGGATGGCGTATCGCTGCAGAATGCTGTGGTAGCCATGCTGGTTAAGTGTGCCTTGAATTCTAAATAAAATCAGACAGTGTCACCAGCAAAGCACCCCCACACCATAACACCTCCTCCTCCATGCTTTACGGTGGGAAATACACATGCAGAGATCATCCGTTCACCCACACCGCGTCTCACAAAGACACAGCGGTTGGAACAAAAAAATTCCAATTTGGACTCCAGAAAAAAATTACAAATTTCCACTGGTCTAATGTCCATTGCTCGTGTTTCTTTGCCCAAGAAAGTCTTCTTATTATTATTGGTGTCCTTTAGTAGTGGTTTCTTTGTAGCAATTCGACCATGAATGCCTGATTCACACAGTCCCCTCTGAACAGTTGATGTTGAGATGTGTCTGTGACTTGGGCGGCAGGTAGCTTAGTGGGTAAGAGCGTTGGGCCAGTAACCGAAAGGTCGCTGGTTCTAATCCCCGAGCCGACTAGGTGAAAAATCTGTCGATGTGCCCTTGAGCAAGGCACTTAACCCTAATTGCTCTTGTAAGTCGCTCTGGATAAGAGCGTCTGCTAAATGACCTATTATTATTATTACTTGAACTCTGTGAAGCATTTTGGGCTGCAATTTCTGAGGCTGGTAACTAATGAACTTATGCTCTGCAGCAGAGGTAACTCTGAGCCAGTTTCATCATAGCGCTTGATGGTTTTTGCGACTGCACTTGAAGAAACTCTTGAAATGTTCCATATTGACTGACCTTCACGTCTTAAAGTAATAATGGACTGTCGTTTCTCTTTGCTAATTTGAGCTGTTCTTGCCATAATATGGACTTGGTCTTTTACCAAATAGAGCTATCTTCTGTATACCCCCCCCACCCTTGTCACAACACAACTGATTGGCTCAAACACATTAAGAAGGAAATAAATTCCACAAATTAACTTTTAACAAGGCACACCTGTTAATTGAAATGCATTCCAGGTGACTACCTCATGAAGCTGGTTGAGAGAATGCCAAGAGTGTGGAAAGCTGTCAAGGCAAAGGGTGGCTATTTGAAGAATCTCAAATATAAAATGTTTAACACTTTTTTGGTTACTACACGATTCCATATGTGTTATTTCATAGTTTTGATGTGTTCACTATTATTCTACAATGTAAAAATAAAGAAAAACCCTTGAATGAGTAGGTGTGTCCAAACATTTGACTGGTACAGTGTATGTGTGTATATATCCATCTCTCTCATGAATATTACCTCACTACACACACACACACACACACACACACACCTCCCCAGCCCCCGACACACACCAAAACCAACACAGAGTGGATGAGGACATTTGTATTGGTAATTCTTGAGAGTACTGCTGAGGGAACAGTCTTGGTGGAGTGACCCATGGAACTGGGAGCAACAGTAAATTAACAGAAGTTTGGATTTGACTGGGGCCCATTCCAAGCAAATTAAGTAACCGATAGAAAAATCACTTGACATTTCAACAATAATTAGATGGGGGGAAAACACAGTGTTACACAAGACCTTCGGCTCGTTTCTTTATGCAACGTCCAGGCTTTCACACCATGTACAATATGGCTTGAAACATCTGACCGCTATTGGCTTTCGTAGGACCTAGAGATCGGAGAGGTCTGATAAAGTCCAAGCAGATCAGAAGACTCGACTTGATCACTGTTTGGCTTTGCAGTCCCAACTTGACAGACCCCAAGGATGCAAGGTATCCTTGACTTGCACTGGAGGTATACAGTGCCTTGCAAAAGTATTCATCCCCCTTGGCGTTTTTCCTATTTTGTTGCATTACAACCTGTAATTTAAATGGATACTTCATGTAATGGACATACAAAAAATAGTCCACATTTGTGAAGTGTAATTTAAAAAATAACTTGTTTCAAAAAATTAATAACGGAAAGTGGTGCGTGCATATGTATTCACACCCTTTTCTATGAAGCCCCTAAATAAGATCTGGTACAACCAATTACCTTCAGAAGTCACATAATTAGTTAAATAAAGTCCAACTGTGTGCAATCTAAGTGTCACATGATCTGTCACATGAACTCAGTATATATACACACCTGTTCTGAAAGGCCCCAGAGTCTGCAACACCACCAAGCAAGCGGCACCATGAAGAACAAGGAGCTCTCCAAACAGGTCAGAGACAAAGTTGTGGAGAAGTACAGATCAGGGTTATAAAAAAATATCCAAAACTTTGAACATCCCACGGAGCACTATTGAATCCATTATTAAAAACTGGAAAGAATATGGCACCACAACAAACCTGACGAGAGGGCCGCCCCCCACCAAAACTCACGGATCAGGCAAGGAGGGCATTAATCAGAGGCAACAAAGAGACCAAAGAACCTTGAAGGAGCTGCAAAGCTCCGCAGCGGAGATTGGAGTTCCTGTCCATAGGACCACTTTAAGCCGTACACTCCACAGAGCTGGGCTTTACGGAAGAGTGGCCAGAAAAAAGCCATTGCTTAAAGAAAAAAATAAGCAAACACGTTTGGTGTTTGCCAAAAGGCATGTGGGAGACTCCCCAAACATATGGAAGAAGGTACTCTGGTTAGATGAGACTAAAATTGATATTTTTGGCCATCAAGGAAAACGCTATGTTTGGGGGGGGGGGTGAATAGTTATGAACGCTCAAGTTCTGTATTTTTGTGTTATTTCTTGTTTGTTTCACAAGAAAAAATATTTAGCATCTTCAAAGTGGTAGGCATGTTGTGTAAATCAAATGATACCATCACCCCCAAAATCCATTTTAATTCCAGGTTGTAAGGCAATAAAATAGGAAAAATGCCAAGGCGGGTGAATACTTTCGCAAGCCACTGTACTGCTCCTGAAACCTAGTGTCTTAAATTAAAACAAACAATGTAGCCAACACAGAAGTCTTGTGTATGATCCTAAATTAAATTGAGGTGGTCGCAATGAAACACATATTTTTCTAGATTACATTTAGGGGTAATGATTATTCTAATTAATAAGTGTCATATGTGGATAGTCTAGTGAAAATGTAAACTGGCTTCTTAATTTTGTTTGGGGATTTACTGGATGCAATGTTGTAGTCTACTTTATTGTAGGCTATTTGGAATATGAAACAACTGAACTATGCCTATATGAGCTTATTACAGATCTCCATTCCTGACCTAATCCATCAAGTTAGGTCTGATTACTAGGCTTTATTTCAACATGCCTTGTTGTCATTGGTGACAAAGTGGAGAGCTAGAGATTTTTTTGGTCCTCGCTTAAATCCTCTGATTGGCTCAGCTTCAACTTCAGACGGTCGAGTCAAAAACCAATGCGCCAACTCGAAGCCTATTTGTTGCGTACTTTTTGGGTCGTTTTTCGTACCAGCGTACTTTGACCGCAAAATGCGTGCAGGTTGTTAGGTCTGGTGTGTATGTGATACTGCTATGGCAGCAGCCCCCAGTGTCTCATAGCCGCCCTCTCTTCAAGAACTACAGGAGCCTGGCAGAGAAACCAGGAGCCTAGCGTGTGTGTATGGCTGTACTCCTCTGAGGTGAGGAGTAGAGTACTGGACACCCGCCAGGTGGGCCCCACTATAACGACCAGGGTTCTCACTCTCCCTCCTCCTCTTCTGCCGCTCTCTGGCTCTTTCTCCCTCATTATAATGAACAGGGCTCTCTTTCTGCATTCCTCCCCCTCTCTGTGGGAGGCCCGTGGGTAGAGTTCCATATATTCACCATCTCCCCTGGGAGATAAAAGCTCAGAGCCTTGTCCCACACGCTCACACAGTGTTACATGTCTAGAAAATCCACCGTTTCAAAACAACTGGCTAACCTGGCCCATGGAGGGATCAAGTCCAACATTGCCCCCTATGGGGGGCTCAGTGGTTATGGTGGTATATGTGTGCGAGTGTGTGTGTGCATGTCTCACCTCTGTGCTTGTGGTAGGAGAGCTCCCTGTTGGTCAGTCTGAGCCACCTCTTCTTGAAGTTCCTCTTGCCGATGAGTTTCCTTCCCTGGGCCCGCTTCTGTACCTCCCTGTAGTAAAATAAATATAGACTTGACATTGGCCCAATAAGTTTAACTTTACAGCCAACAACCCATATTTATGTGTAGCTTTCTTTATGAACCAGAAAATCTATATATATGGGACTGTTTATTAGAGTTAGTTCGCTAGCTAAGTTAATGATCCCGCTTAGTGACAAACCCCTCTGGTCAGGTCAAAATCAAGTCATGTCACCTAACTTTTTACATAAAGTTTAAAGATTTAGTCCTGGACTAAAAAGCATTTTCATTCCAGGAAACGGGCACAAAATCTTTACCCCACTAGCTATAACCAGTAACTGGATGTGAGCCACTCACCCCTCTTTGAGAACCACAGAGTCCTCCACCCCGCTGGACTCCTTACTGACGTTGGAGGAGATCTCATCTAGGAACTACACACACACACACACACACACACACACACACACACACACACACACACACACACACACACACACACACAAGGCCACAATGTTAGAGGGAAACCCCATGCTAAATCAGCAATGCAAAAATGATTTACCAACATGTGGTTGGTAAAACCTTGAGTTTGACACGTGGTCTACAAAATCTAAATCTACAAAATCTAATGTAATAGGAAGGTCGCTTCACAACCAACAACTTACCTTTTTTACTTTTTCAATACATTTGTCTTCTTGGAATGATTTGAAGAAATCGTACATGTAGGATTCTTTAAAACTAGACTAAAGACAAAACACAGACACAAAAGGTGTTAGTTTAGCTCAGAGCAGACCTTCAGACAACCCACTGGGCAAAAACGGGTTAAATCAACATTGTTTCCATGTCATTTCAACCCCCCAAAAAAATCTATATGATGTTGAATCAGCATGGAAAACTAATTGAATTTTCAAAAAGTCAATGTAACTAAGGGCATTGTCTTTTTTTCACCCAACTTTTAACCTAAATACAATGACATGGTGAAATGTTTTGTTGATTTCACATTGAAGTCACGTTAGTTGACAACTCAACCAAATGTAAATTAAAAAAAGACCTTGAACTGACGTCTATGCTCAGTTGGAATTAATTATATGATACGATACTGACAGACACGTTGACTAACTGATAGACAAAAGGGAAGACTGATAAATTGATTGGTGAGCATGTTGACAGGCTGATCAGACATACATACATACATACATACATACATACATACCAGTTTGTTTTTGGACAGGCTACCCCAGCTCCCCAGAGTCTGGATGGTCTTGGAGATGAGAGTGAGTGTTCGGGAGACCTCTAGGTCCTGACAGATGAGTGTACAAAAGGCGGTCAAATACCAGGGTCATGTTCATTAGGCACCAAACGGAATAAAAACAAACAAACAGGGAGGGAGGGATGGACTAGCGGTGCTTGTAATTGACAATAAGTTATTGGACAAACACTTATTATCATTTTCCATTGCAAAATGTAAAACAAAAAAAATCTCTGTTGCGTGCCCTAATGAATACGACCCAGTTTATATATCACAACAGCAGGGCACCACTGCTAAATTTGTCACGATCGTCAGGGAGAGACCAAGGCGCAGCGTTGAATGCGAACATTATATTTATTAGAATGATCACACGATCAAAATAACAGACGAAAACGTGATGTCTCTGGTTACATAAACAAACCAAATAAGAACAAGAAACCACAAACACAAAGTGAAAGACAGACAGTTAAATATGGCTCCCAATCAGAGACAACCAGCTGACACTCGTTGCCTCTGATTGGGAGTCACTCAGGCCAACATAGAAATACAAACATAGAATTACACACCCTGGCTCAACATAACAGTGTCCCCAGAGCCAGGGCGTGACACCCCCCCTAAAGGCGCGGACTCCGACCGCGCCAACTAAATACCACAGGGGAGGGACCGGGTGGGCACTCCGCCTTGGCGGCGGATCCGGCTCCGGGCCTGATCCCCACTCCCTCTCCAACCCCCCAAAGTACCCCTGGTCCGGTCTGGCCCCGCTGGCCGGAGCTGGACTGCACACTGATGGAGCGGATTGCTCTAGCTCCGGCGTAACGCATCTGACCGGTGCCGAACCAGGCACCAGTGGAACAGGCACGGGCCGTGCCGGACCGACGACGCACACCACTGGCTTGGTGTGGGGAACAGGCACGGGCCGTGCTGGACTGACGACGCACACCACTGGCTTGGTGTGGGGAGTAGGAGCGGGCCGGACAGGGCTGACGAAACGCACCACTGACTTGGTGCGGGGAGCAGGCCGGGCCGAGCTGGCGACACGCACCGTAGACTTGGTGCGGGGAGCAGGAACGGGCCGAGCCGGGCTGACGAAACGCACCACAGACTTGGTGCGGGGAGCAGGAATGGGCCGGACTGGGCTGGCGACGCGCACCACAGACTTGGTGCGGAGAGCAGGAACGGGCCGGACAGGGCTGACGAAACGCACCACAGACTTGGTGCGGAGAGCAGGAACGGGCCGGACAGGGCTGACGAAACGCACCACAGACTTGGTGCGGGGAGCAGGAACGGGTCGAGCCGGGCTGACGAAGCGCACCACTGACTTGGTGCGGGGAGCAGGAACAGACCGGACCGTACTGGGGACACACACCACTGGCCCTACATCGGGATCTGGAACGGGCCGGACCGGACTGGTAACACACCCCAGTACCTCTCGCCGTGCCTCTCCACCTTCCATCCCCTCTTCGACCAGTGGCCCCCATAACCTGGCGGCCTCCTCTGCCAACCCGCTGGACCGCTCTATCGCGGCCTCCTGCTGCCCCGACGTCGTGAGCCCCCCCCTAAAAAATTTCTGGGGGTCTCTCCTCCCCGTGGGCCAGGCCTCTATCGTTCTCGCCCAACTCTCGCTCTTCTGTCTCCAACTCCCGCTATTCAGCTCCTCAATGGGCTTGACCCAGTCAAAGCTCTTCCTCAACTGTTCCCAAGTCCACCCTCTCTGCTCCTCACTAGGCTTGACCCAGTCGAGGTTGCCACGGAGATCTGCTAGCGATGGCTCCTGGACACGCTGCTTGGTCTGGTTTTGGTGGTTTCTTCTGTCACGATCGTCAGGGAGAGACCAAGGCGCAGCGTTGAATGCGAACATTATATTTATTAGAATGATCACACGATCAAAATAACAGACGAAAACGTGATGTCTCTGGTTACATAAACAAACCAAATAAGAACAAGAAACCACAAACACAAAGTGAAAGACAGACAGTTAAATATGGCTCCCAATCAGAGACAACCAGCTGACACTCGTTGCCTCTGATTGGGAGTCACTCAGGCCAACATAGAAATACAAACATAGAATTACACACCCTGGCTCAACATAACAGTGTCCCCAGAGCCAGGGCGTGACAAAATTATTATTGGGAAACACTTGACACAGAGAGTCTCGTGTGTACAAATTTTTTCAGAAATCTGTGTAAAAACAGTCAGCTTATGTGAATATGCATCAATAAAAAATTGGAATCTATTCCAGTTTCTCAAATCAATCATGGGGGACCCTCATTTGTTACGCAGTAATAACACTCCTAACTCTATAAATGAAGGGTTTAATGATAGGTTGATTATTCGAATCAGGTGTTATTGCTGGGTTAGAATAAAAATGTGCTCTCCCGAGGGTCCCCCAGGAATTAATTCAGAAACACTTATCTAATCTACCCTACCAAATATGTAATTTTTGAGATGGAAGAATTACTAAGCATTTTTATCTTGTTCAGCCTTTGATGTCATCACTTATTTTTGTAAGATTTTATTTTACTAAACATAAATCATTTCTGACAAACATAGGAAGTTTGTGGTAGCCTACACACCATTCCGTCATTGGAACATCACATTTTGGAAATAAGTGAAATTACAATGTAGATTTGACATTTAAAAGCCACTGCTACTTTTTCTGCTGTGCTATATGGGTTCTTTGCATGCTTTTTAGTCAGCCCTGGTTTGGAAGGAGGTCCAATCTCTCCCTTCAGCGCCATCTGTAGATGACGTTCTGGGAATGATAGAAGGAAAATGTCCATCTCCTCAGAGGTGTAATAGCCTCCAGCATCAACAAGACTTAATACGCAAACACTGGCTGGCAGAACACACACCCCCTTCCTAAATCGATGACAGATTCTCTAAACTTACTTATTTTGAAGCATGTACTTCTGGAGTAAATATCATTCACACTCTTACTGTATTTAAATGGTCTGAAATGCTTTGAGCGATGCTCATGTTCAACCACAGATCCCTTAAAAGAGCTAGGGTATGGGTTTACTGCAGTAATCTAAGTGAAAGGATTGTCCTGGGATTTTGCAAAGAAATAGACCTATCCCCTGTAGGACCTAATTCTAACATTTAGGCTACAGTACAGATACATTTACTAATAAATGACATGGTAGAATGCTAATTAGGCCAACACAGTAATATCATAGGCTACATGGGATTCATTAGAATAACTTGGCTAACAATTCAGTTCGGTTGTAGGCTAGGCCTAGCGCAACTTTATTATAAAACAGTTGACTAGTGCTTCGCGCTTGGTTTAGCCATTGTTGGCAACCTAGCCTACTTTACAAAGGTGTTGTTGGATTTCAATGTTTGTTTTTCTTTGTTGCCTCGGTGGTCCCTGCTGGTGCCATTTGTTAATGGAAGAGTCTAAGTGGGATATTTAGGATGTTCAACTCTGACTTCTTTTTTTTTGTAGACTGACTGAGAAGGTCACTTCTTGTGATTTTTTTTTTAAAGGACATCTTACTCCAAAAAACATAAAAAGGGATAGTGGGATAGTGCAAGATTTAGGCAATGAAGCCCTTTTTCTACTTACCTAGAGTCAGATGAACTCATGGATACCATTTTTATGTCTCTGTGTGCAGTTTAAAGGACGTTTAAGGTAGTTTCGCAAGTCATTTCTAACTAGCGTTAGCACAATGACAAATTTATAGGAATAGCTAGCAGTTCCTATAACTAGCTGCTTCCAAAGACTTCCAGTCATTGCGCTAATGCTAGTTAGCAATTGCTAACTTCAAACTGCATGCATAGACATAAAAATGGTATCCATGAGTTCATTGGACTCTTGTTAAGTAGAAAAAGCGCTTAATTGACGAAATCTCTCACTATCTTAAAAGCACATCTCTGAAGAAATATTTTGTACAAATAAAAATACAATATTTTTTAAATCATATTTATGGGAGTGGTGGCAACGACTTAGCAGCAGCGAGGCGTCGCTGCTAAATGAATATAGGGGGAACACTTTCACTTCTAAGTAGCTATACAGTGTAAACACTTGGGATACCTCCTGTGACACAAATGTAAAAAATATATGTATATGGGTGTACTCACAGGATGGTGTGGACGGAGCTGGAAGGTGTGTGGCGAGAGAACGGCGACGGCGAAGAAGCGCAGGAACACGAAGCTGCTGACCGCTGAATACTGGACGTGAGGATCATCTGCAGGGGAGAGGAGGAAGGGAGAGAAAGGAGGGGACAGGTGAACCAAAAAGAAAACTAATGCTCGGATTGCTCCCTGTCCTTGTCCATTGACTGCTCACAAAGTAAGAAAACAAGGATGTCCTTTTTTTATTTGGGTGAACTATCCCTTTAAGCATGTGGCTTATGAGAACATGACTCGTACCAAGCTCCAACACTACACATTAACAGGACCTTCTCACAGATTCAGTAGCATACATACTACGAGACAATCTCCTGCACTTTAGTCAGGCTTCCGGCTCCACCTCATGGTGGACATGGTCTCTAGAACATGCTGCTTACTGATGGAAGATTCATTACACTTCCTTTTACAGAGTCTTTTTTTTATAAAGTAACTAGATAATACTTGGGAAAGACTGGCATAATATTTCTGTATCTAATCTAACATATATTTTCCTTTGGATAGAGACCTGGACCTTTCTACACTAATGCTTATAATGGGATTTACACAAGATCAGCTCTATATTTGCGGTATGAAAACATCTCAGAAGCTTTGATTTGTGGTTAGTGGACATTCTCTCTAATGTGATGAGGCACAGTGAGTATCGATGAGAGAGCTGTGACTGAGGAACAGGGTTGCAAAACTACAGAAACTTTCCCGGAAAGTTCGGCAAACCCCCAAATGGATTTATTTTTAAACCCGGGAATTTTGGAAAGGTTTTCGGAATTTTGAAATCCTGCTGAGGATGAGGAGGTAGGATGAAGGTGAGGAGAGAGGAGGAAGATGTGTGTGATGCCCTGCTCACCTGGGAACCGCTTGGAGGCCAGTTGACGCAGTGAGCGGAACACGTCACACATGAGCGGGGGACAGCTGGAGCTGGACTGGGTGATGGACGAGAACACCTTCTGAACGTACCCCTGCAGGTTCTCCTGGAGAGAGGACGGACACACACACGTCGTGAACACACACGTTTATTAACACTTCATTCTGTATACCCCCCCCCCCACTACTAGACAATACACTGATAGCCAGCTTGCGATGCACCAGACAAATGTATACTGTACCTTGTTCACCTCAACGTTATCTCCCTCTTTCAGTTTGATCGGATCAATCTCACAGGTTTTGTTTGATTCACAAATCTACAAAGAAAATTGAGAACTTTGTATTTAGATGTTATGCAGTTTTGAATGCATTTTCAAACATGTTGTTCCTAGGTTAATGAGCTTCTATGATGTGGTTCATAGCATGGCTTACTTCTTAGGATCAGTGTTAATCTATGATATAATCAATTTGCTCACATCATTACCTAGGTAACATATGATGTACATTACCTCATCCAATACAGGCTTCAGGGTAACCGTCAGGTAGCTCCGCCCTACAATCTTCATCATGTCGTCGATGCAGCGCGTCGCCAGGGAGTTGCCACGGAAAATGGTGTTGGCCTCCCTAGACAGACAAGACGGGGTTCAGAGGTCAGGATGCCTATTCACTATATCGAGCACTACTTTTGTCCAGAGCCCATAGGGCCCAGGAGAAGTGTGTGTACTACTCACTGAGTGTTCTCCAGCTCCAGGGCAACGATGGCGGAGACGAAGGGCACCAGGCGGCTGTGGTGGAGCAGCAGGCGGACCACGGGCAGCACCGCCTCGTACCTCTCCCTGCAGATGTCCACCAGAATGTGGGCCGCTGACGCCGATATGGGCTGAGAGGGAGAAGAGAGATAGACAGAGATAAAGGCACCATAATGTGAGCGTTGATTCGTCAGCCACTAATGGTTATTGGTTGACTGCAATTCCACATGTAGACGGCCACCACTCACGACAAACTACTGGCAGCGGTGTGGAATACACCGTGGGGATTGTGGCCGATGGTTGGCCACTGACAGTTTTTGACCGATTGTCGGTCCTATGCGTCCTCTATTGTACACTCATAACTTCCTTCCTTAAAGGGATACTTGGGGATTTTGGCCCTGTATCTACTTCCCCAGAGTCAGATGAACATGTGGATACCATTTTTATGACTCTGTGTCCAGTATGAAGGAAGTTAGAGGTAGTTTCGCAAGCCAATGCTAACTAGCGTTAGTGCAATGACTGGAAGCCTATGGGTATCAGCTAGCATCCCTTTAAGTTCCTTAATGAGCATAATGTACCATTCAGACAGACAGGAGCAGGTGTGTGAACAAGGCAGGTCTGAGGTTAATACCTTAATGTCTGGGGACTTGAGCAGCAGCGTGCGGAGGGGTGTGTAGCAGGCGGAAGGCAGCACATTGTCCTCTGTGTAGGTTACGTTGAGCCTCAGAGAGCCCAGGTCGTCTGTCTTGGACTTCCCGTTCCCTTTGGGCTGGAGGAGATACCTGTGAACCAGGGGAAAGACACACAACAAAACACACCCAGTCAGCCATATAGAGTGATGGCCAACCGACACATTTGTTTTTGACAGTGATGAGTAGTGAACATTTTGGAAAAGTTACCAGAATTTCGCAACCCTAGTGGTGAAACGCAAATGATACACTCCCTCTACTGTCAATGCTGCCTGCTACATGGGTCATGAAATATGGGATGTTTTCAGCCATATAGTGCTTTTTCACTTTCAAATCATCACTACCCGGTTACTCAACCCTGCACCTTAGAGGCTGCTACCCTATGTACATAGACATGGAATCACTGGTCACATTAATAATGTTTACATACTGTTTTACTCATTTCATATGTGTATACTGTATTCTAGTAAATGCCACTCTGACATTCCTCATCCTAATATATATATATATTTCTAAAAATTGTCAGACTCCAGCCACCCTAGTCATAGACTGTTCTCTCTGCTACCGCACGGCAAGCGGTACAGGAGCGCCAAGTCTAGGTCCAATAGGCTTCTTAACAGCTTCTACCCCCAAGCCATAAGACTCCTGAACAGCTAATCATGGCTACCCGGACTATTAGCATTTTATTTTTTACTTAACACTTATTTTTCTTAAAAACTGCATTGTTGGTTAAAGGGCTTGTAAGTAAGCATTTCACTGTAAGGTCTACACCTGTTGTATTCGGCGCATTTGGCAAATAAAACTTGATTTGATTTTGATTCCATTCTTTTACTTTTAGATGTGTGTATTGTTGTGAATTGTTAGATACTACTGCACTGTTGGAGCTAGGAACTCAAGCATTTCGACTACATTTGCTAAATATGTGTATGTGACCAATAACATTTGATATGTTTAAGCTGTGTTTAAGCAGTGTGTAAATGAGCTTGGTGGGCCTGCATAGCCACCAACAGATGGAGCAGTTTTTACTGAGTTACATCAGGATTGAACTCTGCAGCTATGTTTGTCTCTAATCTGCTTGCACTGTAGTCATACTGCAGTACACAGACACACAGAGACTTGAGCTGAGCCTGTGTATTCTGGGACAGAGTCAATAGATCAGTATACATTTTGTTCAGCCGAGTTGTGGGTCTGTATGTTACAGCGTGCATGTAATGATCATCCCACCCTCTCACTACAGGAGAGATTGGGTGCTGCTGGCTCCATGCAAACTGACGCCCACACACTAGTCTCACGGCCCTCATGCAAAATGCATAGATCGGTATCTGCACAATTCCTTATCACCTAGATCCTCGCACACACACACACACACACACACACACTCTGTTTACAGAACACCGCCATCGCAGTGTTCAAAGCAGTCTGAGGACACAAAGGAAGCAACCGGTCCAAAAAGTTATCAGATATAGAGTTGCTAGACTGGGGGACAGGATCTGGCACAGGTTAATCTCCAGGTGCTACACACAGAATTTTCGAAAAAGAAACCACTGTTTAAAGCTGGTGGACCAAAACTGAAAGCAACTTTCGGCTTTGGTCTACCAGCTTCAAACAGCTGTAAAAACGATATTTTGGTACAATGATTCCCTACATGATTCAGTGCTTGTTTTCTCACAAATTGAAATTGAGCGAACAGTATCGAATTTTAGCAACCAGGAAATGACCGAGCGATTTCAACTAGATAACAAAGCCACAATGTCAGAAAAGTTTTCCCAGTTTGACAACAGATGCCGCTCCGGCGGGAGAAATCAATAGGATAATTTTACAGCCAATCCGTGCTGAGGAGTATTTCTGTCTGTAATCAAGCCCTTTTGTGGGGAAAAACTCATTCTGATTGGCTGGGCCTGGCTGCCAAGTGGGTTGGCCTATGCCCTCCAAGGCTGACCCATGGCTGCACCCCTGCCCAGTCATGTAAAATCCTAATTAATTTATTTCAATTGACTGATTTCCTTATATGAACTGTAACTAAGTAAAATCTTTAAAATTGTTGCATGTTGCATTTATATTTTTGATCAGTTTAATAATGAATAAGATTATATGGAAAGGGGGGGACCTGATCCAAGATCAGCAGTCCTCCTACTCATATTATTTCTGAGTATGGGCCCAGCTCTTTTTAAAATCCGTCCCACAATGTGAAGATCTGATCTAGCATCCACGGATCTACGCGGAAGGAAAGTCAGCACTGTGAGGGATGTGACGTCAGCGCGACGGATTCTGGTGGCTGATAAAACGAGGCGAGTAGCAGCGGAGTACGTAAGAGCCTCTGTGTCATTCCTGTCCTTTTCATCTGCTAATCAGTCCATTCGTTTCAGCTAGCTAGCTAGCGCTGCAGTCAGATTACATTCTTCAGGTTGAATGCAGCAGCAGCAGCAGGCGTGTGGCTGCATGCAGTGAGTGCACAACGTGTCCATGTGAGAGAAGTGTGTCAATGTCACCCGATTTCCCTAGCAGACTATGTGGCTCTGGTACAAAGTAGTGCACTATTATAAGGAATAGGGTGCCATTTCGAATGCAGTCAGTGTGTTTCCGAATACACGCACAGCAGTGTCTGAGTGTGTAGTTAGAAGCTAGAGCTGTGGGCTGCTATGGGCATGCAAATGCTACATGCACCTATGCATATTGGTGCATCGGTATGTGAAATCTCACGACTTAGCGTGAGTAACCTGGCGCGGAAGCACCAGGAAGAGAATGTGCGAGGTGAACCTGTGATGTGGTGTGTCACCGTTCTTACCAGGCCCTGTGAATGTGGTCATTTCGCAGGATCTTGACAGATACCCGCGTCTCCCCAAGGAAAACATCCTGCGCCAAATTCCCATTGTTCCACAAGTCAACTCTGCACAGGAACATACACACACAGAGAGAGCGAGAGAGAGCGAGAGAGCGAGAGCGAGAGAGAGAGAGAGAGAGCGAAAGAGAGCAAGAGATCAAAATAAACACTCAATCACACATACAAATTGAATGTGATATTTGCAAATACACCTTCAAAATCTACAAATAAGGGACCAATGCTCCTTCCCCTTCCAAACATACCACTTCACCATTGGCTGACTGATACACTCACAGAAAACACAACCACATATATATCTCAACACTTAACACAAGATACACTGAAGAGTTAGTCCTTACCTGTGTGAAGTATACAAATTGCAGTACACTTAAAAAGATACACATGCAAATAAAATCACCTCAAATCCAAACCTGAAAGTCATGCATGTGTGTTTACCTCTCTCGGCCCAGCCTAGTCTTACCCCACTGTAAACCCTGTGAGCTATGTAGCTAGGAGTCAGTCCGCTGTAAGTGACGCAAACAGAGACACAAACCCCACCATCTTTGCATTACACACTACACCTGTTGTGACTAACACAATCCAATCAAATCTGGTTTAATTCAAACATACTGAAAATCCTCTCCCGCCTACAGGAGGTATGGTGGTCTGTGTCAGTGTGGGGAAAAAACCAACCCACAAATGTTCTGTCAAAGGTTGGAAAGAAAATAGGAAAAAAAGAGAAGTAAAAGAAGTGAAGAGAAAAGAACAGGGAAAAAAGAGAAGAGGGAAGAAGAGAAGAGAGAAAACAAGAGACGAAAGATAAGAAGCAGAGAGGAAAGAAGAGGGAAAAGGAAGAGGAGAGTAAAGGGGAGATGACTCACTTGATCTCCAGCTTTTCAATGTCTTCCTCCTCTACTTGGAAATGAGACTTTTTTGTGTAACTGTTGGGCCTTGTGACCTGGGGACAACAACAAAACGGAATTTACATCAGTCTTCTCCAGCAAATACCAACTCGGATGACATGAACTGTCAAAATCAGCCAGACACCTAGGTTGCGTTGATTAAGGCACGCAACAGAAAATGGTTGACATTTTTTTTGAATGGAAAAGTCCTGGTAGTTTAGTCAGTTTTCTTCCATTTGGAAGAAAACTGAGATGACATGAGCTGCCAGATGTAAATTACGTTTACCTCAAAATAAAATGTTTCCTCAAACTGAGGGTCGCTGGTCTTCTTTTTCACCTTTGTTTTCTTCTGATCAGACCTAAGGAGACAGAAGAGTCCGAAATATACTCAAACCTTTCTCATGGGGGTCTATATGAAATAATGTAAAAAATGATATAATGCCTAAAATTGAAGTGAGCCCATAATCATGTTCCACTGCAGAGGACGGTAGTCTAGTCTTACCTGGCAGGCCCAACGAGCGAGACAGTAGCATACGGGTCACAGTTCTGTCCGCTGATCAGAGGCAAGCCCTGGCATTCTATTATCCTGGGGGAAACAAAAGTAACGGGAGATTGACCTTAGTGTTTCTCATATCAATTTACGGTGTTCTGACAATCTGACCTACCACTCACAATGTGCTACATAGATGAAATATGCATGCTACAAAAACTGTAAACATACACACAATAAACATTTTGTATATTCATTAAAAAGGGACATTTCAAAAATGTTCAACTTCCTATTCATCATCTCCAGCATCCCCCCAAAATGAACATGTGAAAATGGCGCGTTTCTATGTTTTATAGTAAAAAAGATAGAGGAAGATATGTTTCCAATGCATCATGTGATTTTAACCAGTTATGAGTAGGCATTGCCTACAAATGGTCTAATAATTGGTTGTTGATGTCATTGGAAACACTTATCTTCCTCAATCTTTTTTACTACAAAACATAGAAACATGCCATTTTCACATTCACTACATGACCAAAAGTATGTGGGCACCTGCTCATTCCAAAATCTGCTCACTCCAAAATCATGGGCATTAATATGGAGTTGGTCCCCACCTTTGCTGCTACAACAGCCTCCACTCTTCTGGGAAGGCTTTCCACTAGATGTTGGAACATTGCTGCAGGGACTTGCTTCCATTCAGCCCCACAAGAGCATTAGTGAGGTTGGGCACTGATGTTGGGCGATTAGGCCTGACTCGCAGTCGCCGATGGGGTTGAGGTCAGGGATCTGTGCAGGCCAGTCAAGTTCTTCCACACAGATCTCGACAAACAATTCCTGTATGGACCTCGCTTGGTGCACGGGGGCATTGTCATGCTGAAACAGGAAAGGGCCTTCCCCAAACTGTTGCCACAAAGTTGGAAGCACAGAATAATCTAGAATGTCATTGTATGCTGTAGCGTTAACATTCCTTTCATTGGAACTAAGGGGCCTAGCCCAAACCATGAAAAACAGCCCCAGACCATTATTCCTCCTCCACCAAACTTTACAGTTGGCACTATGCATTTGGGCAGGTAGCGTTCTCCTGGCATTCGCCAAACCCAGATTGGTCCGTCGGACTGCCAGATGGTGAAGCGTGATTCATCACTCCAGAGAAGGCGTTTCCACTGCTCCAGAGTCCAATGTCGGCGAGCTTTACACCACTCCAGCCGACGCTTGGCATTGTGCATTAGGCTTGTGTGCAGTTGCTCGGCCATGGAAACCCATTTCATGATGCTCCCGACGAACAGTTCTTGTGCTGACATTGCTTCCAGAGGCAGTTTGGAACTCGGTAGTGAGTGTTGCAACCGAGGACAGACGATTTTTACATGCTTCAGCACACGGGGGTCCCGTTCTGTGAGCTTGTGTGGCCTACCACTTCATGGCTGAGATGTTGCTCCTAGACGTTTCCACTTCACAATAACAGCACTGACAGTTGACCTGGGCAGCTCTAGCAGGGCAGAAATTAGACGAACTGACTTGTTGGAAAGGTGGCATCCTATGACGGTGTCACGTTGAAAGTCACTGAGCTCTTCAGTACGAGCCATTCCACTGCAAATGTTTGTCTATGGAGATTGCATGGCTGTTTGCTCGATTATATACTCTATCAGCAACAGGTGTGGCTGAAATAGCCGAATCCACTAATTTGAAGGCGTGTCCACATACTTTTGTATACAGTGCATTTGGAAAGTATTCAGACCCCTTGACTTTTTCCACATTTTGTTACGTTACAGCCTTATTCTAAAATGGATTCTACACACAATACCCCATAAAAACAAAGCGAAAACAGGCTTTTAGAAATTTTTGTAAATGTATTAAAAATACAAAAACTGAAATACCTTATTTGCATAAGTATTCAGACCCTTTTCTATGAGACTTGAAATTGAGCTCAGGTGCATCCTGTTTCCATTGCTCATCCTTGAGATGTTTCTACAACTTGGCGTCCACCTGTGGTAAATTCAATTGATTGGACATGATTTGGAAAGGCACACACACCGGTCTATATAAAGGTCCCACAGTTGACAGTGCATGTCAGAGCAAAAACCAAGCCGTGAGGTCGAAGGAATTGTCCGTAGAGCTCCGAGACAGGATTGTGTCGAGGCACAGATCTGGGGAAGGGTACCAAAAAATGTCTGCGGCATTGAAGGTTGTTGGTTAGGGAGGTGACCAAGAACCCGATGATCACTCTGACAGAGTTCCAGACTTCCTCTGTGGAGAATCTTCCAGAAGGACAACCATCTCTGCAGCACTCCACCAATCAGGCCTTTACGGTAGAGTGGCCAGACAGAAGCCACTCCTCAGTAAAAGGCACATGACAGCCCGCTTGGAGTTTGTCAAAAGGCACCTAAAGACTCTAAGACCATGAGAAACAAGAATCTCTGGTCTGATGAAACCAAGATTGAACTATTTGGCCTGAATGCCAAGCGTCACGTCTGGAGGAAACCTGGCACCATCCCTACGGTGAAGTATGGTGGTGGCAGCATCATGCTGTGGGGATGTTTTTCAGCGGCAGGGACTGGGAGACTAGTCAGGATCGAGGGAAAGATGAACGGAGCAAAGTACAGAGAGATGCTTGATGAAAACCTGCTCCAGAGCGCTCAGGACCTCAGACTGGGAGGTTCATCTTCCAACAGGACAACGACCCTAAGCACACAGCCAAGACAACGCAGGAGCTGCTTCGGGACAAGTCTCTGAATGTCCTTGAGTGGCCCAGCCAGACCCCGGACTTGAACCCGATCGAACATCACTGGAGAGACCTGAAAATAGCTGTGCTGAGACGCTCCACATCCAACTTGACAGAGCTTGAGAGGATCTGCAGAGCAGAATGGGAGAAACTCCCCAAATACAGGTGTGCCAAGCTTGTTGCGTCATACCCAAGAAGACTCAAGGCTGTAATCGCTGCCAAAGGTGCTTCAACAAAGTACTGAGTAAAGGGTCTGAAAACGTATGTAAATGTGATATATATATATATATATATATATATACACATACATACACATATACAGTGGGGAGAACAAGTATTTCATACACTGCCGATTTTGCAGGTTTTCCTACTTACAAAGCATATAGAGGTCTGTAATTTTTATCATAGGTACACTTCAACTGTGAGAGACGGAATCTAAAATTCCAGAAAATCACATTGTATGATTTTTAAGTAATTAATTTGCATTTTATTGCATGACATAAGTATTTGATCACCTACCAACCAGTAAGAATTCCGTCTCTCACAGACCTGTTAGTTTTTCTTTAAGAAGCCCTCCTGTTCTCCACTCATTACCTGTATTAACTGCACCCGTTTGAACTTGTTACCTGTATAAAAGAGACCTGTCCACACACTCAATCAAACAGACTCCAACCTCTCCACAATGGCCAAGACCAGAGAGCTGTGTAAGGACATCAGGGATAAAATTGTAGACCTGCACAAGGCTGGGATGGGCTACGGGACAATAGGCAAGCAGCTTGGTGAGAAGGCAACAACTGTTGGCACAATTATTAGAAAATGGAAGAAGTTCAAGATGACGGTCAATCATCCTCAGTCTGGGGCTCCATGCAAGATCTCACCTCGTGGGGCATCAATGATCATGAGGAAGGTGAGGGATCAGCCCAGAACTACACGGCAGGACCTGGTCAATGACCTGAAGAGAGCTGGGACCACAGTCTCAAAGAAAACCATTAGTATCACACTACGCCGTCATGGATTAAAATCCTGCAGCGCATGCAAGGTCCCCCTGCTCAAGCCAGCGCATGTCCAGGCCCGTCTGAAGCTTGCCAATGACCATCTGGATGATCCAGAGGAGGAATGGGAGAAGGTCATGTGGTCTGATGAGACAAAAATATAGCTTTTTGGTCTAAACTCCACTCGCCGTGTTTGGAGGAAGAAGAAGGATGAGTACAACCCCAAGAACACCATCCCAACCGTGAAGCATGGAGGTGGAAACATCATTCTCTGGGGATGCTTTTCTGCAAAGGGGACAGGACGACTGCACCGTATTGAGGGGAGGATGGATGGGGCCATGTATCGCGAGATCTTGGCCAACAACCTCCTTCCCTCAGTAAGAGCATTGAAGATGGGTCATGGCTGGGTCTTCCAGCATGACAACGACCCAAAACACACAGCCAGGGCAACTAAGGAGTGGCTCCGTAAGAAGCATCTCAAGGTCATGTAGTGGCCTAGCCAGGACCCAAAACACACAGCCAGGGCAACTAAGGAGTGGCTCCGAAAGAAGCATCTCAAGGTCATGTAGTGGCCTAGCCAGTGTCCAGACCTGAACCCAATAGAAAATCTTTGGAGGGAGCTGAAAGTCCGTATTGCCCAGCGACAGCCCCGAAACCTGAAGGATCTGGAGAATGTCTGTATGGAGGAGTGGGCCAAAATCCCTGCTGCAGTGTGAAACGTATGATCTCTGTAATTGCAAACAAAGGTTTCTGTACCAAATATTAAGTTCTGCTTTTCTGATGTATCAAATACTTATGTCATGCAATAAAATGCAACTTAATTACTTAAAAATCATACAATGTGATTTTCTGGATTTTTAGATTCCGTCTCTCGCAGTTGAAGTGTACCTATAATAAAAATGACAGACCTCTACATGCTTTGTAAGTAGGAAAACCTGCAAAATCGGCAGTGTATCAAATACTTGTTCTCCCCACTGTATGTATGTATGTATGTACAGTGGGGAAAAAAAGTATTTAGTCAGCCACCAATTGTGCAAGTTCTCCCACTTAAAAAGATGAGAGAGGCCTGTAATTTTCATCATAGGTACACGTCAACTATGACAGACACATTTAGAAAACAAAATCCAGAAAATCACATTGTAGGATTTTTTATGAATTTATTTGCAAATTATGGTGGAAAATAAGTATTTGGTCACCTACAAACAAGCAAGATTTCTGGCTCTCACAGACCTGTAACTTCTTCTTTAAGAGGCTCCTCTGTCCTCCACTCGTTACCTGTATTAATGGCACCTGTTTGAACTTGTTATCAGTATAAAAGACACCTGTCCACAACCTCAAACAGTCACACTCCAAACTCCACTGTGGCCAAGACCAAAGAGCTGTCAAAGGACACCAGAAACAAAATTGTAGACCTGCAACAGGCTGGGAAGACTGAATCTGCAATAGGTAAGCAGCTTGGTTTGAAGAAATCAACTGTGGGAGCAATTATTAGGAAATGGAAGACATACAAGACCACTGATAATCTCCCTCGATCTGAGGCTCCACGCAAGATCTCACCCCGTGGGGTCAAAATGATCACAAGAACGGTGAGCAAAAATCCCAGAACCACACAGGGGGACCTAGTGAATGACCTGCAGAGAGCTGGGACCAAAGTAACAAAGCCTACCATCAGTAACACACTACGCCGCCAGGGACTCAAATCCTGCTGTGCCAGACGTGTCCCCCTGCTTTAGCCAGTACATGTCCAGGCCCGTCTGAAGTGTGCTAGAGTGCATTTGGATGATCCAGAAGAGGATTGGGAGAATGTCATATGGTCAGATGAAACCAAAATAGAACTTTTTGGTAAAAACTCAACTCGTCGTGTTTGGAGGACAAAGAATTCTGAGTTGCATCCAAAGAACACCATACCTACTGTGAAGCATGGGGGTGGAAACATCATGCTTTGGGGCTGTTTTTCTGCAAAGGGACCAGGACGACTGATCCGTGTAAAGGAAAGAATGAATGGGGCCATGTATCGTGAATTTTTAAGTGAAAACCTCCTTCCATCAGCAAGGGCATTGAAGATGAAACGTGGCTGGGTCTTTCAGCATGACAATGATCCCAAACACACCGCCCGGGCAACGAAGGAGTGGCTTCGTAAGAAGCATTTCAAGGTCCCGGAGTGGCCTAGCCAGTCTCCAGATCTCAACCCCATAGAAAATCTTTGGAGGGAGTTGAAAGTCCGTGTTGCCCAGCGACAGCCCCAAAACATCACTGCTCTAGAGGAGATCTGCATGGAGGAATGGGCCAAAATACCAGCAACAGTGTGTGAAAACCTTGTGAAGACTTACAGAAAACGTTTGACCTGTGTCATTGCCAACAAAGGGTATATAACAAAGTATTGAGAAACTTTTGTTATTGACCAAATACTTATTTTCCACCATAATTTGCAAATAAATTCATTAAAAATCCTACAATGTGATTTTCTGGATTATTTTTTCTCATTTTGTCTGTCATAGTTGACGTGTACCTATGATGAAAATTACAGGCCTCTCTCATCTTTTTAAGTGGGAGAACTTGCACAATTGGTGGCTGACTAAATACTTTTTTTCCCCACTGTATGTATGTATGTATGTATGTATGTATGTATGTATATATTTGTAAACATTTCTAAAAACCTGTTTTTGCTTTGTCATTATGGGGTATTGTTTAGATTGATGAGGGAAAAAAAACAATGTAATTAATTTTAGAATAAGGCTGTAACGTAGCAAAATGTGGAAAAAGTCTGAATACTTTCCGAATGCACTGCATGTTGATGTTTGGGTGGTGCTGGAGATGTTAAGTTGTCAAGTTATCCCTATCATTTCCTATTGTTAAAGTAAGGCTAGTACACTTTTACAACATGTCTCCAACTGACAAAACAAATCTCGATTGAGGGGTAGCAGCACATCCTGAGTGGGCAGATCAGATTACCTAGCCGCTGTTCTGGCAAACACTAGACAGGATGCAATGCAAATTAGTAGTACAGGACGCAACCAAAATTGTGAATGAATGAACAAAATCAGCCAACTGTCAGAGAAGAGACAGGTTGAAAGTGTAGGCATGGTTTGTCTAGGGCGTCATGACGATATTTCCTAACCACTCACTCAGCCGTGGGACTAATAAACAGCTATCTATGATGCTGTATGCTGTAAGAATGACGTCGCCATTGCCCAGTCAGTGTGTGTGCATGTGTAGCTGTGACACAGACAACGACAGTGCACCAAGTGACGCCAGTGCGTGTGTGTCCTCCTTAGGGTTGCAAAGGGAGGGTATATTACTGTAAACTTTCTAAGTTTACCAGTAAACTACCAGAATTTTGTTAACTTTCAAGTTTTGGGGGGGAATATTATAAAATGACATTTAGTGGCGTTTTTGGGTACTTCAGATTATCACAGGTGTCTATCTCTGGCCCTGTGTGGCCTTATTACATGTAAAATAATTAAATAATAAACAAAAACATTTGAATGACATACTTGTAAAACATTATCCTAAATAAACCATAACCTTTAATAGCATTGGTGTTTAACGAGGGTTTCAGCATGAGATATCCTTTATATTATATTTTACACACTTATTTCACTATGTCAATATGTATTTGTTTAGTCAATATTTTGCCGTCAAACTGGTGGCAGTTGTGAAAAAAGTCAAAAGCTGGAAGAGCTGCAGAGTTCTTTGAAAATAATGCCATTGTTGATTAGATGCTTCTTTCATTAATTAGGCAATTTTCTCTTGAACCATATGGTCTATCCATTAGACACTCATGGACACACACGGAGTGTACAAAACATTAAGAACACCTTCCTAATATTGAGTTGCGCAAATCTGACCCTGGATCAGTATACTCACCGGACCAGTAGCTGCTGGCACATGGAGCCGTTCTCAATGATCAGTTCATTCAGACGCATCTCCAGGTGGACCTTTCCCTGAGAGGAGAAATGACATCAGAGCATACTGACAGTCAACAGGATTTATTTAGTGTTTCTCCTATCAACATTGGTGGTATATGCCAGACCCTATGCAAATGAGTACTGTAGGAGAACAAAAGGAGAGTAAGTGCGTCCCATTCATTCATTCACTCACATAGGGAGAGGTACAGGTAGCACACAATATTTTGTAAGTCAAAGTTATCGAATGACTCAAATTAATCTATTATATTAATCTATTCACAAGACATTCTAAATGAGCCATGGCTGCTGTAACAAGGGTCCTAGAAAAGAGAGGCACGTTTATAATTGACTTTTAGAGGTTAGATTACATTCATAGAGTAGCCTACTCTATGAATGAGTTAAAAGTTAATTCTAAAGTGGTGGATATGAGTAAGAGAAGGTCCTCTAACCTCCCCAGTATTTCTCTATGGTGGCTTCAGGTTAGTAGTGGTTGTGTGTGCATCAGGGTGTGCGATAAAGGCACAGCTAGCTGTCATGTGAACCAACGCTCAAAGTCTATCAGGTCGGATGTGGTGAAGGCTGCTGCCTCACCTTCGGAAGTGTCAGAGGGAGGCAGAGACAGAAAAAAATAAACAAAATACATTACGAGTTGAGCTCAGATAGTGATTGTTGTCGCTAACGGAAGATAAGCCTTGGCCGACATGGTGAGAATTACCCTGGCATGCCTGCTGGGCTGAGCGAATGTCACCAGGGTTGTGCTCATTAGACACCAAACGAAGGAAAATGGACTGTAACAGGGAGGAACTACCTGGACTAAGAGCACTCGTTTTCATTTTCTGCTGCAAAGCGTTTTTCGTTGCGTGCCCTTATGAAAGCAACAGAGCTCACTGGCACTCACCTTTAAAACATGTCTTGGCCTGTATTGTACTATCAGGTTCACGTACAAGTAGCCACTTGGCACAGATCTAGGAACAGATTACCCTCCCCAAGCCCTAACCTTAAGAATTAGGCCGGAAAAACCCTAAAACAGTCAACTTCAAAAAGGGCAACTTCAACATATTCCAATCTGTACCATCAACAACCGCATAGGAGATACCACCTCTAACCCACTCCTGCTCTTCTCAGCCTATTGCACTCACAGTTGCTGCATCAATTTTAACCCCTTTCTCAGAGAGAACCCCAGTACACACACACACCGCAGTCCATCACTGATGTAACAAGACTTAGAACACCTACTTCGGAGTGAGTCACTGTAGCAAACACTCCTCACAATAGCCTAGACTAGGGCCACTCTGCTACAATTGTTTTCACATGACAACATTGTGCAATGTGACTGCGGCGGGAGGCAACAACCTTGGGATTCTGCAAAGAGAGAGAGAGAGAAAGAGATTCTTAAAGCCATATGAAAGGCCATGCATCTGCAGAGAGGTAGAGGTAGAGAGAGAAGTAGAGAGAGAGAGAGAGAGAGAATGAGAGAGACAGGGGAGAGCGTGGGAGGATACACTTCCTTAGACACTGTAAAAGGAGCCCTTTGAACGGCGGGTTTGCAACAGTAGATTAAATAAACAAAAAACTGCTGTGCGTTGTGAAATACCTAGAGACGACGAGCACCGTGTGTTTACAGTGAGATGAACGAGACTGGAACCAGAAACATTAGGTTCTACCCATGTCCATCTCCCCCACACATCTCTCTGAATGGGGAGCTTGTAAGCAGCATAGTTAGTTTCAAATCAAATACGGCTGCTCTCTTCGTAGAGGATTTAGCCTAGCTAACAGTGTCCTCGTCTGGTGTTGCCCAATTGACACTACGCCCACCGCACACAAACAGCCAACTCAGTGTCCTTCCGTTCTTCCTGGACTCAAGCTGTGTCTCTAGTTGAGAGGCAGCCCTGGTCATCTTCAGAGTGAGTCAGTGTAGCAAAACACTCCTCAGAATAGCCCAGACTAGGGCACCCCTAGACATGAAATGCTACAACTGTGGAGTGAAATGGGGTTAAATGGAGCTGTCCTACACTGCTTACTGTGAGTGGGTAACATGTCTGTGGGCTTAGCTCAGTTCAGGATGGTGTGGCAGTAGGACACTGGGTTATTTCAGCCCGTTCTCCGACAGATTTCAGTGTCCTAAAATCTGCTCATCACTCAAGAACAAAACGGCCACCACCAGGTTAAATGTTAAGGACACCATTATGTAACCGAGAGGCATCTGACCATAGCTTTTCAGCCCGGGCAGACGCTTAAAGATTGACTCGATATGAGGCTATTTTAGTGTAAGAAGACCAGCAAATGGATACATCTTGGAGAGCGGAAGTCCTCTTTTTTTCCAGTTTTTCCTTATTCCCCCTCCCCATTCTCACTTGAGCCAGAAGTCCTGACATCAGAAAAACAGCAGAGCTCCTGGTTCTTTCTCAATTTTATAAAAAGTGCATCCCCTCCTCACTGAACTGACCAGGTGAAAGTGTGAGCTTCCACCATATTGTTTTCACCAGTCATTTCCAATCAGTGCAGATGAAGAGGAGGAGATGAGGTGAGAACAGATTTTTTAATCAATTGAGCTAGAGCCTCAGTGAATCAGCCCGGTTGCCAAGCCTCTCAGCATAGAGAAAATACAACAACAGGATGTGAGGAGGAGGTGTCTGCTGCAGAGACAGTTGGACCAAGCCAAATGTCTGACTGGTGACTAACCAGAATCAATACTATTGGACAGCCTTATGGTGGCGGAATGACCACCTACAGGAACTAGCACATTGACTAGAAGGTGAACCTTTCTCCCCAGACCAACTGGGTACACATAAAGATGTCTGAACACCGTCTGACTGATACCCACCTGGACTTCAGAGTTAGGGTCCACGGGCTGCAGTCCGAACCAGTGCTCCTTCCCACTGAATTTACACAGTTCCTCCTTCCGGATGGACACTTTCCCTGAAACCACACATGGACAGACAGACAGAAGTCAACATACTTGGAAATCATCCAGCTGAAAGCATAGTGTAACTGTGTGTGTGTGTCAGTCCCTACTCACCGACAGGCAGGTCCCTTTGAAAAACACCCTTGGCGAATACGTAGAAGGACAAACACTGAAATGGTCGTGGGATCTCAAAGTAGAAGTCCTCGCTGTAGAAAGGGCTGGAAAACAACCACACAGGAAGTCGTTTTAGTGAAGACATCTTAGGCTACGTTCAGAGAACATGCTAACCTGTGGAAAGGGAACATTTACTGAAAACTTGGTTGGCTTTTGATTGGGAAGGGTTTATGACTGATTAGCCTGATTCCAGAACTGTTTATGCAGTCTTGCCAAACAACTCATATGACAAGGAGTTGGCAAGACAAACAGATCTGGAACCAGGCTACAATTGGAAGGGCAGAAGACAACACAAACCAAGGCCTTATCCATAGACCGCCCTCCATCAGCAATCATTAAACAGCAGGTGTTAAATATAGCCTAGCGCTGTGGTGGCAAGGCCTCCTCGGACTGACTGGCTGACTGACCAGCATACAAGTGGCTTGGAAGAGCAGGCAGAGAGAGAGAGGGTGCCAAGCAGCTGTACCATCCAGCTCTGACCGGGGTCATTTGAGTTCAGTACAAGGCATGGGTCGACAGGAGAGAATGTTTTGAAAAGGAGCTGGTGCAACCTAACCTTGTCCAATTAGATTTTATTTTTTCCATTGGGTTAAGTGTCTCGCTAGCAGTCCTGAGCCCAATCTTAACTGCTTAAAAATCTATTCTCTCCTCCCCATCACTTTCACAGATGGGAAAAGAGTTGCAAGGTAAAAACAATATGGTGGAAGCGCATCACTAGGCTGGCTTCACCAGGTCAGTTCTTTCAGATCAGTACAATGAAGTAGGAGGCGAGGACAGATGTTTTTAGACAATTGAGAAAGAGCCCTTCTGAGCCTAACAGACAGTTACATACTTGCCACTTATTAATCTTTTCCAAGAAAATACAATTATAGTAAAACATAATTTTAAGACCCTTGCTCCCTTCGGTCTCAATGTAGACTTTGATCTGAAGCCATTCTTGTGATTTTGCTATTGTGCGTGTCCTTTGGCACTATATAAACTAGTGACCCGCAGTGTTTGTCATTATACCATGATGAAGACAGCTTGTCTGTGGAAACATTGGTTATTAAGTTATTAAATGATTGCATCTGAGCTCCTAGAGTGTGCAGCTCTCCATAACTGCACATAGTTACTAGCCTGTTACATGGTTATTATGCTACATTGTTACTTTGGTAGTTACCTTGGTACGAGGCCTATTTTATGTCAAGATTGGCTGTTGGCTACACCATTATGCAGCCTTCTCAAAACAGTAGAAGCTAAGCAGGTTTAAGCGTGGCTAGCAGGTGTATGAAAACCAGTATGAAAACAGGACAACTGACAGGTTTTTTGTTCCATTATCTTAAAAGTCAAGAAACAGTGCTAATAACATTATGATCTGTTCAAAAAAGCAGTGTTCAAGTATGGCTACCCTCTATGCAGTACTGCATGGTTGGTGAAATGTGTTGCCTGTCACTTCCACAGTGAGGGTTTGGCAACACTTCCAGGCCGCAGACACCCACGCGTCCTCCAGTTTGTGCACATAATAACATGGAATTACGCACTTGTAGCCTCCACACACACACACACACACAGTACCTCCTCTTTCGATCTCCCGTTCCCTCCCTCTCAGACAGAACACAGGTGTAAGCATTAGTCCAAACAGTTAGATTTTTTTTATTTCTTTTGAAAAACCTATTGAACAAATTCAGGTAGGTCTCTCCCCGTTTCTCCCCAATCTTTTGCTATTGTCTTCAATAGTTCACTTTTGATACAGTCCCAAATGTTTTGCATTTCAGCAATCAAGATATAGAACTTTCAAAATGCAGAGAGTGTCACAGTATCATCATACTGTGCCACTTTCTGTATTTTGAAAGTTCTATATAGTTTTGGAGTTGTATTTTCCTTTAACCTCCCCATAAATAGTGTAATGTTGTACCGGTATAGCCACTCTACTACAATTGTTTTCACATATGACAACGTGACAGTGGCGGGAGGCAACAACCTTGAGATTCTCTGCAGAGAGAGGGAGAAAGAGAGAGACAGGGGAGAGCGTTGGAGGACACACTTCCTTAGACACTGTAAAAGGAGCCCTTTGAACGGCGGGTTTGGAGCGGTAGAGAAAAATAACCGCTGTGCTTTGTGAAATACCTAGAGAAGACGAGCACTGTGTGTTTACAGTGAGATGAACGAGACTGGAAGTAGAAACATTAGGTTCTACCCATGTCCATCTCCCCCACACAGCTCTCTGAATCCGGAGCTTGTAAGCAGCATAGTTAGTTTCAAATCCAATATGGCTGCTCTTTTCGTAGAGGATTTAGCTCAGCTAACAGTGTCCTCGTCTGGTGTTGCCCAACTGACACTACGCCCACAACTCAGCTCCGTGTCCTTCTGTTCTTCCTGGACTCAAGCTGCGCCTCTAGTTGGGCAGTCCTGGTCGTCTCCAGGTTACAATAAACATATAGGCTAAAGGGTTACGTTTTCAAATGGTGTTACATGACACCTCCACATCGATCATGAAGAACACATTTCAACATTAGGAGAGATGGTAAGGAAAGGATACTGTTATGTCATGCCTGATGACATCTGACACAAAATGATCAATGCAAAAAGATCTGGGCCCTGCAGGAAGAGGATGTTACACATCATATGATATCACCTCATGTCAGCAACCATGGTAGTATTGCAATATAGGCTAGGCTAACATGACAAGAGCAATGTCTTCACTGCGCTGTTCTTGCATGGGGTGATGTGAGGTACTTTTGAACATACAGTGCATTCGGAAAGTATTCAGACCCCTTGACCTTTTCCACATTTTGTTACGTTACTGACGTATTCTAAAATTGATTAAATAAATAAAACTCCTCGTCAATCTACACACAATACCCCATAATGACAAAGCGAGAACAGGTTTTTAGAAATCTTTGCAAATGTATTAAAAATTAAAAACATAAATACCTTATTTACATAAGTATTCAGACCCTTTGCTATGAGACTCGAAATTGAGCTCAGGTGCAACCTGTATCCATTGATCCTCCTTGAGATGCTTCTACAACTTGATTGGGGTCAACCTGTGGTCAATTCAATTGATTGGACATGATTTGGAAAGGCACACACCTGTCTATATAAGGTCCCACAGTTGACAGTGCATGTCAGAGCAAAAACCAAGCCATGAGGTCGAAGGAATTGTCTGTATAGCTCCGAGACAGGATTGTGTCGGGGCACAGATCTGGGGAATGGTACCAAAAAATGTCTGCAGCATTGAAGGTCCCCAAGAACACAGTGGCCTTCATCATTCTTAATTGGAAGAAGTTTGGAACCACCAAAACTCTTCCTGGAGCTGGCCGCCTGGCCAAAAAGAGCAATCGGGGGAGAAGGGCCAAGGTCAGGGAGGTGACCAAGAACCCGATGGTCACTGACAGAATACTTTCCGAGTGCACTGTATGAAGGTAGCCTACATGTGCCCATTTTTAAGGTGATCACTAGATGGCCATGCTACAAAGAACCAAATTGGCTAGATTATTGGGACTGATAAGCATGTACATGAATGGTTTATTCAGGCCTAGGTCCTAAGGGTTAGGCCTAAGGTTAAGGGTTAAAATCAGATTTTATGTAGCAAGGCCAGATAGTGACTACCTTCAGTCTGAGGATGATAATGCAGGGAGATTGTGGCTCAGTTGGTATAGCATTGCCATAGCAACGCCAGGGTTGTGGGTTTGATCCCTGGGCCACCCATACATAAAATGTATGCACACGGCTGTGACGCTTTGGATAAAAGCATCTGCTAAATGGCATAGGCTGTATAATATTATAATACTACTACTACACTGTTGTTACCTGAGGCTTTTGTCAAACACCTTGGTCCGGAACACCTCCTCCTGGTCCAGGCTGATGGTGCAGAAGGTGCAGAGGTCCCGCTGTCGGTTGGGCCCCGAACACGGACCCAGGTTCTTGCCTTCACCTGCAGGATAGGGAGGAGAGAGTCAGAGAGGCAGGTGGTGCTAACGTGCAAAAATAGACTTCAGTCAAATAATTGCCAAGGTCTCTTTTCTATTGACCTGCTGTTACTATGGTTGATAATACTAATGTGAACATTTAAAATCAGCGCTGTTCAATTCCGGTCCTGGAAGGCCTAAACACTTCTGGATTTTGTTTTTCTACTTGGTAGTTCATTGCACTCACCTGGTGTTCCAGGTCTGAAATAGTCCCTTATTAGGAGATTATGAAAACCAGAAGTGTTTTCGTCCCTCCAGGACCAACATTGAACAGCCCTGATTTAAATAATAAAAACAGTTCAGTTAGGCCTTCTTTGAAGATTTGTTTTCATTTTGACAACTTCATGATGTGGCATGTAGGGGCCTAGTAATTTCATTTATGTATTTAGCCAGAATACAGAGGATAGTTCACTCAGTAACACTTGCCACTGTTTTCCAGGGAGTCCTGGGGTCCATAAAATCGATTGTGTCAGTGACAGTGAGCATGGTTGGGGTGGCAAGGAGCGGGGCGCACAGGGCAGATGTGGCCTAAATTGAGTTGAGCATAACGTAAGATGTGGTCAAAGATACAGCGCATCAGCTTCCTCCCAGCATGCTCCTGGCTCTGACAGTGGTGCGCTGATTCACAAATGTGAAACAACTCGGAAATCTCCAGCCAGGTAAACTGCTTGCACCTGGATCAGCAGCACAGCAGCGAATGCCCTCTAAAATATTGATATACTACTGCACACTACCTGTAATAGAGCAGTCTGTCTACATCTGCTATATGGAGCACTACCAGGTTCATGTTTGCATGAATTTACAATTAACACTGTACTTTCATTCAACCCCAAAAATACTATGACATACATAAAATAAATAAATATTAGCCTCTCTCTCACAACTTTCATTCAGTCCCAATGTGTGAAGTTGTGAACCACATGATTATTCAGTGTGAAGTGGTTGAGAGCGGTCTAAATTGGTCCGAGAGGGAGGGATATGTAAGGGTGAGCAAACTTGAATGGGGAAAAGCCAGTCGGGGATCAGGCTCTTTAAAGGTCTATTAATATGTCTAATCCCAGAAAAGGGCTGTGAAAACCTACAGCAGAGCCCTGAGCTGCCACTAAACCCTGGTGAGCCTGACCTGCAGGGGAGTTCAAGCCCTCACTAAGCCCATCCTCCTCCACGCCACCTCACAAGAAAAAGCACTGGTCGCCGTGGAAACACAGAGGCAAGAGGTCAAAGAGCAAACGTCACGCTACTACAAACTTCTCTGTTTGTACTGAATAGACTACAACTTCCATTGACAATTTTTCGTTTAAGACATAAAGAGAAACCCCAAGAGGAAGAAGAAAGGTTTCGTAAGATTGCAAACAGTTCCTCAATTTTTTTTAATCTTGCTTCCTGGGTGCTCATCAATGCATGGTAGTGAAACTGCCATTTGTTTTGCAGCCGACGTGTGTGCACGAGTGCATAATGCGTTCATTTATTTTGTTTATTTGCACGTGTATGATGACTTTGTGCTGGTGTGCATGTCAATGTGTGTGCTTGTTTGTACACACATGATAGCATCTGCAGAAGTGAGCATCAGAGCCAGAGAGAGGGGGAGGAGTACTGGTAGAGTAGTGATACAGTAGTCTATAACCAAGGGCTTCTCATGATACAATTACTACAATTAGCCCTTTTTATTTTCCAAGTGAAAACACTGATCAAAAGAGGAGTCCCATCTTTCAGACCATTGAGAACCTGACATGTTTGCAAAATTCATACTTTACTAGACTTCCTGATATCAAGACAGGTTTATGTATGCAATGCTTAGTGTGTTGTTTTCTCATTTTGCAGTAGATGGACAATGTGAATGGTCTTGTTCTCTCTCACACAGCTACCCTTACAAAGCTGACAGTATTGTTTGTGTGCCAGTAACATTCCATCAAAAGATCCTGTTGCGGTACTGTGCTCATTCAAAACGAACAAACTGCCTGCATGAAAGCCAGGTGCATGTTTATGAACTCAAGCTAATTCTTTATCAAATGGACTTTGACAAAGTTACTTAAATATCTGCCTATAGGCTAGCTGTTAATCATTGACGTAAGTCATGAAATTACATCCTTTACAGAGGATAATGATGGATGACCATGTGGAATTGTGTTTAGGACCTCAAGTCTCTTAATTGCAACAAAAATGCATGCACCCGACTTTCATGGGAAAGAAGCCATTTCAGTAATCCACCTGTCCTTATGATTTTATTTTTGAGGGCCACACAGAGCTCAAATAATGTATTATGGAACTTTTATTAATTCCATTGCAATTCATGTTATTTTCCTGCTCAAAGAATGATGGACAAGGATAAGGATATTTGTGACCAAATATATCCTGAAAGTGTAAAAGTTCCACTCAAATAAGAATACCTTGTATTCATGATCTTTGATGAAATTAATCATGTTTTAAATTCTGGGTAAATTCATGATTTTTTCTTAGAAATATGAAAGCAACGAAAACCAGCAATTAGCTAACCCTGCTGGAGAAGGGTATGGTTTAAAATTCCAAAATAATTTATCAAGTGATGACTAATCTGGAATAGTGTAATATCGTCTGCTAAATGACTAAAATGTAAATGTAAATCGAAACTAGTTAGCTGTTTCAACACAATTAATTTCAGCAGCTAACCAACACACGGAGACAACTTCCTGCCACGAGCGTTTCGCAAGATGAGAACAGAGACGCAAGGTAACTAACTAGCTATGAATTACACATTCTGATTCGATGCTATCTAGGTAAGATAAGATACATTGAAACAAATTATCTGTATAGGGAGTGGCACAATTTCACTGAAAACACATTACGTTTGCTAGTAAGATAGACAGCTAGCTTAGCTACGTAGCTAACTAGCGCGAGCCAGCTAACACAGCTAGCCAGTTCTAGTTAATGTGTTTTGATGTGTGTGTGGATAGCTAGCCACTGACTGTACTAGCTAGCTAGCCCGTCTTTGCCTATGTTTTTGTCAGGAGCTAGCCTAGCTGTATTAAAGCTGACGTCGGATGAGGAACTGATTAAAATAAATCGCTACATTGTGACAGTGTTTTCTGAAAATATAAAACAAGTTTGATTGGGCCCGGGCAACATTCATTCACAACAATGTCTCAATCTATCTTCATGAGCTGGCTGTGTTGATCGTACCGCGCCCCTTTTTTCTCTCACGTCGTTTACTTTTTGTTAGCCCCCCCTCAATTGAAGAATGCCGATACAATAAAGACATTGTTCGCACTTACATATCTTTCCCCGCAGGCTTTGTAAAATCCGAATTCTCGTGTCGTCTTCTTCCGCCATGGTCCGACTTGACTGTGTATCTGTAGCTACAGTAGTACATTCAACGCTTAGCTATCATATCCGTTTATGAATGCAAGCGAAGGGCCAACCTACTGCAGCGTCACTACGAGCGCTATTGGCCGTACGCTGACATTAGACTAGCTGGAGAGACTTGTGTGAATAGTCTTCACTGCACGGGCTCTCACAGTTTGTAAAACAAACGGAAGCTCTGTTCAGGATTTACAAAAAAAAGTATAAAAGATGAGAGGATGCTCCTCTTTCCCACCTCTCTCTGATGCTAATATTTTGGTACCCGACATCCGGACACACAGAGCTTGCACAGACAATACATTTACATTTACGTCATTTAGCAGACGCTCTTATCCAGAGCGACTTACATGAGCAATTAGGGTTAAGTGCCTTGTTCAAGGGCACATCGACAGATGTTTCACCTAGTCGAATATTTTAACTTCTATGCTTGCACTAGGAGCATATCTTGATATTTTGTTATTTGAAAGTTAACAATGTTCAGGTCTACTGCTGATCTAGTTTTGTATAGTCAGATTGTGTTTTTTTCAGTAATACAGGGAACTGGCTATGTTCACTTCACTCATCTCTTTCTTATTTCAAGGTAGTCACAGTTTGGATGGTGGATTGCTGATCCAAGACTATTCAGGACATTCACAAGGACAGAGGGAATACAAATGTGTATTTTACAGTTATAAGGAAGGTGAAATCTTATAGTAAGTGATTATCATTTGATTATAAAGCATATGTCATTTCAAGCCTTATTCATACAGTTTTGTTGAATAGGAATACGTCATATAAAATATTTCATATTTTCCTAATATTTGTACTGTGTACTTGAAACATTTATAAGAATTTTTACCAGAAAGGTGAGATTTGAACCTTTCTTTGATTATGACGCATTACTAGTTATTGTTTATGGTCCTCTCATGATTAATAATATGATTTTCGGGGATTACTTAGATTACATGTAGTTACTGTACATTTAAGAGGCTATTAGAGCGACTGAATGCACAGATTCTGCATGTGTTTCTCTGTTGCTCATTAAGAAAAACGAGATTTCAGTCTTTGGGGTGTGGTTCGATGTGGTAGTTGCTGATGTTTGTCCCCCATGAGACACCATAGCAACAAAGCCAGGATCACTTCCTCAAAATAGTTAGAATGAATCTAAGATAAATCAAGAAATCTATAAATGATTCTAAAGTTTTTGCCTAGAAGGTTTTATTATCGCAATTTGGTGCTGTATTTCTCAAGTAAAAAAAATGGCAACGTGTTGTCTTGATGTAAACAAAGTCCGATCCGCGGCCCTGCTGGGAAGTCTCTCACTGTCTGAGTTTTGCGGTAGGATTGGATAGAGTGCAATCACCGCAGCTGTGTATCCCGTGTTAGTGGGCAAGTGAGCATTGTTGAAATCAAAACCCTACCCTCAAGTAAGTCATGATGAACTTACTTACAAAACTCTGTTTTGGACGAGACTGACTTTATGACCAAAATGATCCTATTTACACTTTGTAGTCAATTTTGACACTAGAATACATTTTTCTGACTAATATTGATGCCACATAGGCCGTTTTCTATCAGAGAAGTTGTTTATTGCCTTCAGTTGCGCTTTAAAGCATAATTGAGAAATAATTCAAGTTGGAACATTTGTGACATTTTGGCCTTACCCAGGCCTCCTTTAAGGCTCCATCATGTTTCATCTGTAGGTGCTACAAAGCAAAAATGTGTGTCATTTGAAGCTTTACCGCTTGCTCTGTAATATGAGTAGTATTTTGACTTCAAAACAATGATCTATTAATTTATGAATATAGAAAATAAAACATTTTTGATTAGGCAAATGTTTTTAGATATTGATGAACATAATATACAGTGGAGAAAAAAAGTATTTAGTCAGCCACCAATTGTGCAAGTTCTCCTACTTAAAAAGATGAGAGGCCTGTAATTTTCATCATAGGTACACGTCAACTATGACAGACAAAATGATTTAAAAAATCCAGAAAATCCCATTGTAGGATTTTTTATGAATTTATTTGCAAATTATGGTGGAAAATAAGTATTTGGTCAATAACAAAAGTTTCTCAATACTTTGTTATATACCCTTTGTTGGCAATGACACAGGTCAAACGTTTTCTGTAAGTCTTCACAAGGTTTTCACACACTGTTGCTGGTATTTTGGCCCATTCCTCCATGCAGATCTCCTCTAGAGCAGTGATGTTTTGGGGCTGTCGCTGGGCAACACGGACTTTCAACTCCCTCCAAAGATTTTCTATGGGGTTGAGATCTGGAGACTGGCTAGGCCACTCCGGGACCTTGAAATGTTTCTTACGAAGCCACTCCTTCGTTGCCCGGGCGGTGTGTTTGGGATCATTGTTATGCTGAAAGACCCAGCCACGTTTCATCTTCAATGCCCTTGCTGATGGAAGGAGGTTTTCACTCAAAATCTCACGATACATGGCCCCATTAATTCTTTCCTTTACACGGATCAGTCGTCCTGGTCCCTTTGCAGAAAAACAGCCCCAAAGCATGATGTTTCCACCCCCATGCTTCACAGTAGGTATGGTGTTCTTTGGATGCAACTCAGCATTCTTTGTCCTCCAAACACGACGAGTTGAGTTTTTACCAAAAAGTTCTATTTTGGTTTCATCTGACCATATGACATTCTCCCAATCCTCTTCTGGATCATCCAAATGCACTCTAGCAAACTTCAGACGGGCCTGGACATGTACTGGCTTAAGCAGGGGGACACGTCTGGCACTGCAGGATTTGAGTCCCTGGCGGCGTAGTGTGTTACTGATGGTAGGCTTTGTTACTTTGGTCCCAGCTCTCTGCAGGTCATTCACTAGGTCCCCCTGTGTGGTTCTGGCATTTTTGCTCACCGTTCTTGTGATCATTTTGACCCCACGGGGTGAGATCTTGCGTGGAGCCCCAGATCGAGGGAGATTATCAGTGGTCTTGTATGTCTTCCATTTCCTAATAATTGATCCCACAGTTGATTTCTTCAAACCAAGCTGCTTGCCTATTGCAGATTCAGTCTTCCCAGCCTGGTGCAGGTCTACAATTTTGTTTCTGGTGTCCTTTGACAGCTCTTTGGTCTTGGCCATAGTGGAGTTTGGAGTGTGACTGTTTGAGGTTGTGGACAGGTGTCTTTTATACTGATAACAAGTTCAAACAGGTGCCATTAATACAGGTAACGAGTGGAGGACAGAGGAGCCTCTTAAAGAAGAAGTTACAGGTCTGTGAGAGCCAGAAATCTTGCTTGTTTGTAGGTGACCAAATACTTATTTTCCACCATAATTTGCAAATAAATTCATTAAAAATCCTACAATGTGATTTTCTGGATTTTTTTCTCTCAATTTGTCTGTCATAGTTGATGTGTACCTATGATGAAAATTACAGGCCTCTCTCATCTTTTTAAGTGGGAGAACTTGCACAATTGGTGGCTGACTAAATACTTTTCCCCCCCACTGTACTCTACGGGCATATCAAAGTTCCAGAGTGGGATCTCTCCTAGTTTTAAAGTTATGAACCATTTTATACAGATAAATTGGCATAGCAGGCAATGTAACCAATCACAGCCCTCCTTTACTTGTATCATTACACATCCTGCAAATCAGCAGCAGAGGGAGACCATTTTCACATTCACTCTGTTGGTAATTCTTACAAATTGGATCATAACTCCAAAAGTAGCAGAGATCCCACTCTGGAAATGTGATCTTATGCCTGTAGAGTATGTTATAATCAACAATATATTGAAATATTAGCCAAATCAAAAATGGAATATTTTAAATAATCATGTTTAAAATAATAATAATAATACTCATATTACAGAGCATGCGGTTTTATATGACAACAACTTCTGCTTTGTAGCACCTACAGATGAAACATGGAGTCTTAAAGGAGGCCTGGGTAAATGTCACATATTCCAGCTTCAATTAATTATTTCTCAATTATGCTTTTAAGATACAAATATGTCAACAATCCTTCCACCAAGGAACCTTATATAGACTACATTTCGTGAAAACCCCCAAAATCATGCTCTTCTTTTTGTTCTAGTTTTGTGAGGAATCACCCATATGGATGTTTTATCTGTGACCACTTACCTCATTGAAGGAAGTAGATTAGATGGCCAGATGCTTGTCAGGAGAGGAGACCAGTGTGATTCAATTAACTGTTTCCATAAACCAGAGGAAGTTTCAATGTACAAACCTAACCTGCTTTGCATTTGGTTATAGGCATACATGTGGTCCTTATGGGTATCAGCTTTGAATTGTCAAATATGGATTATTCATCAATAACTATTATTTAGACTGTGTAGCTAATTGTAAATAGTCAAACTCTCATGGCCTGTGACTCAACAGCCACCTCAATGGTTTATCTTCATTAACACAGTCAACTTACTAATTGAAGGAGCAGAGAGTAGTAGTTAAGGTTTATCCAGAAGCTGGTAGCATTGGGTAACAAGGGGGTTGTGGAGGAGAAGGTAAGTACCGTAGTACCTAATAAACCTGTTACCAGATCAGAGCCAGTCCCGACTCTAGGGGGATGGAGAGAGGGGAACATCTGGATATTGCGTCATGTGGGCCAGACTCTAAAATGTTGCTGGGTTTTGTTGAGGGATGATGGGAAAGGAATTAACTTCTCAGATGGGCTGACCCCGAGGCCACCAAGTGACTGTAGAACTGAATCCAACAGAGCACCAGAGTAAACAGACAGTCAGATTTACAAAGCATTTGCACTTTTGCAAAGTCTACACACTCTTTATTTACCAAAGGTAATACAACTGAGAAGTTAGGTAAAACATTTAACACAAAGGTAAAGAGAAGCATTCAGTAAAGTAAACCGTAAAAATATTTGATGGCTTTGATTTGTTTTTATTTCTATTTGCCTTATGAAAGTAACAGCTGCAAACTCTGCATCAGTGCAAGGACTTACCAATTATGGCCTCCTGTTATGGAGCCAGATAGCTGCCAAAAGGTTTAACGTACGTATCGTTAGATCATAAGAAAATCCATACGTGAAACATGAAACGTAACTGTTAAATTAGATCTGTAAACGTACAAACCCTATGTCATGACTATGAATGAACATTTACACGTTAAATTCTTACTTTAAGTCTCCCTTTACTCGGTTACAGATCTTCTTTATACGTACACACTTTTGTCAGGAATGTGGCATCTGCAAAGGACATGAACCGAACGTAGCTAGTCGAAGTTAGCTAGTCAATCAAGCAACTCTAGCCCAGACGTTAGAGTTGCTTTGCAGCTTCCGGTTTAATTTCCAAAATAAAGTCTGGAGCTTGTTTTTAGAACGGCATTCGATAATGACGTTATACCAGTAGATGGCGTAGTATAGGCTTGGGCCTTCAGCAAATGACTTGTGTGAGAATGATACTATAAAGACACAGAAGAGCCTTGTCTAGAATAACCGCCTGAGCTGCAAAATAGAAAGTAAATATGATTTAGGCTAGGCCTATTCCACTATTATAAATATGCCATGCTGTTGTGTGTTATTTAATGGCCATATAATTGCATAATGTATTTTTATAGCCTCGTGGGGCTAGTGGTAATCATGTAACCTAACGAATCACACTTTTTCCAGTATTTGGGAGCACAGACTGTAGGCCTTATATTAGGCATTTTGACTGTTGTATTTGCGAATTCCACTCTATGCAGGCTTGTTATAGCCATTTGCGTTGCACAATCCCATCACGCAGAGGCTATATCCATATCAATAAATGAGACAAAACAAAATATTGATTAAGTCTTGGCTATAACCTGTCCTGAGTGAAATAGCCAAGGGGTCCCAAATGGTCAAGACTATCTATAGACTATTCTTATTGCCAGATCTGTTTTCCCTATCAGCCACTGCATGTCCTTCTTCAACTATTTTGTTTCTAATGTATTTAGAGGCCTGTGAGCTAGGGTCTCTTCTTAAGGGGAGGCCCATAATAAAAACAGTTATAAAACACAAATCGAGTTCTACAATTATTCCGCAAGACACCAGTACCCAAAATGATAGCCTAAATTGCAATGCCAACAAGTTGAAGGCCTATATATTTTTTTTTGGGGGGATAGGCCTAAATTAGACACTGAATTATTGAAGTGATAGGCTAAAGAACTTTGGAAAATTTTGATAATTTTTGAGTACACACATGGATTTCAATAAACAAATGGATAAGGCTGTTCTATTCTCTTTGATTTAGTTCCTATTGCAACTCAGACAAATGACAAAATGGATGACATACTGACTGACTGAACTGAATGAAGAATTAATTAAATGTTAAAATATGTTGGCATCATGCATGCTCTGCACTTTATTTGGCTACTAGGCAAATAGGCCTACATTAGGGTATAATGACTCTGGCTGCATGCCTCCAGAAGGGCATCTTCTGAGGCTGAGGGGTGCTTTTCCGAAGGTGCATGGTGCTGTGGTGCTGCATGGCGATCACAAGCTCTTCAACTGGGCAGCAGTGTCGCGATGGAGGGAATAGCCTATACGGAGACTGCCTAAGACCACTGCAACAGAGTTATTGTAAAGTGTGGGAATAAGCAAATGCCAGACTTAGCCTACGTTTAACCTCTTCCTTGTTCATTTCAAATTCCATATGTTCATAAATCATGTCAAATTATTTTAAATTCATATTAACCCCTCCTACAGAATTTGCTTTGGCAAGATTTTGAGTGATGAAATACATTTCAAAATATTCTATAAAAAAAAAGAAGACTCCAGTGGTCATATATAATTCATAGATTCACCATACAGCTATTATTATTCTATGTTTCATTATTCCTGGTATATACTACTGGTTATGATGCAAGACAGAGCCCAGAAAACGGAATGCTGCAATATTTAATTAGTCATATTTTGATAAGGTGCATGCATGGGGATGTCGACGTCACCCAGAGATATGCCCATGCTGTAGAGATACACCTAGCGGACTGAAACTTCACTGTTGTAGGCATAATACAGCTAGTACTATCTAGACTTGTGCTGGCAAACAAATCCATTACATTAGCTACCTAAATGTGAAGTAAACTCAGCTGAGGAGTAATAGAGAATGGAGACTTTTAACTTGAAAACATGCAGGATACCGCTTTCCGGTTTCCCTGACTTTATTTTTATTTTTCTATACTGTGTTATGCTTGTTCGCGTAGCACTCCTCATAGGCCGTTTGGTGTACGTTTATTTTGTTGGTGAGATGAAACTGCCAAAACTCTGAAAGGTATTATTGTACGTTAGAATTGCAACACAATATTTGTTCAAGCCTAAAATGTTAGTCCGTAATCGTACCATGGTGTTTGTATGTTCACAGATGAAATTTCACGTTTACGTTTCACGCATGGCTTTTCTTACGATCCTAACAATTGTGTATGGATTTTCTTACGATCCTAACGATACGTACACTACCGGTCAAAAGTTTTAGAACACCTACTCATTCAAGGGTTTTTCTTTATTTTGACTATTTTCTACATTGTAGAATAATAGTGAAGACATCAAAACTATGAAATAACACAAATGGAATCATGTAGTAACCAAAAAAGTGTTAAACAAATTAAAATATATTTTATATTTGAGATTCTTCAAATAGCCACCCTTTGCCTTGATGACAGCTTTGCAGACTCTTGGCATTCTTTCAACCAGCTTCACCTGGAATGCTTTTCCAACACAAACTGCAGTTTGTCAACTTTGTAACAAGTCATGTATATTATTTTAAAAGACAGACATGGGGATTGTCATTCATTTTGATGGTGCACATGGTGCTGTCAGTGGTAATGACACTACCAAAATGGTGGACATACTATTTATATGAATGGTAGCCTATACAGTCAAATATCAATTATTATAAAGTGCAAATAACTATGCACAGTTAGCATATGTATAGAATATGGACAGCACAATAACTATGAACTAGTCTCAAAAAGCAAAGAATATAGTACAAAAATAAATCACCTTTTTTAAAACATGAAAAATTACCGATTGTGTTATAAGAGTGAAGAAAATGCCATTTAGGTCCTCATATTCAATATCTGCTGTCCATTGGCAGATCTATCCGTTTTCCAGACCCGGGTCAAAAACATAATGTCAAATAATGTTTTCAAAGTACTTGAGGTGCGCTTGATTTAGTTTGGGTCAATTCCGTTGGGTCCATTATTTCGGGCAAACTAACCTAAATCAAGCACAACTATGAAATGTATTGACATATGTATTTGACTGTAGGTCTGCAACTTACTACATAAGCATATAGTCACTTAAAAGTATTTCCCTCCTGAATGATAAGTAGTATGTTTGTAAAGAGGACTCCTCTTTTCACTGTATGTACACATCTCTGACTTGGGCGAGGAGGGAGTGGTTCCCCTAGTGACTGAGTCTCTTTTCAGATATGTAGAAGAAGACTGCCCATAGCTAAAATGACTGTCTTCTCCTGGTGTGGTCATAGGGGCCTTATGGCTGGGTGTCTCTCTACCCGTATAGTCTACTCGCTTCTGCCTTTTGGAAGTGAGGCTTGTCTGATGTTGCAGTTTGTGTTCAAAGCGCTTTTTAGGCTTTCTATACTGCATCTCTGAAGGGGAAAGCTTTCTATACTGCATCTCTGAAGGGGAAAGAGAAAAGACGGTGTCAGTGTAGGGGGGTGACATTGGAGTTTTCATGTTGGAGTTTCTCTCTTTCTGATAGTGTCCATCACTGTTTATTCTAAATGGATGCTCTTTCTTGGGTGCCACTGACATGTAGTCGCCTGCGTCCTCCCATTCCTCATGCTTAGGCTCTATCTTCTCTGTTGAGAAACTGCTTAGTGATCCCACTGTCGCTTTGCTCTCCTTGTCTATGCTATATTGATCCTCCCCTTCCTCTGTTTTGATTACAAGCTTTTGCAAAGTTGCTGGGCGTTTTGGGACTGTGGGGTAGTCGTCGTTGCTGTACCCCTTTCTTGCTGTCTCCTGGTGTTTTTTTTCATGGCTCTTCTTGGTTGCAAGGTAGAGGAAGCGCTGGGGGCAAAAGGAGCAGCGATACCGCTTCTCTGTGCTGGGGCTGCGGGCAGAATTGTCAAAGCAGGAGCCATTTTCCATACAGCTCTTGCATATGTAATCCCTGCTGTCCTCAGCGGTCTCGCAGCTGGCACTGGGAGTTTCCCCGGGGGGACACTGCTTTGCGCAGGTCAGACAGAAAGTTGGGTGGCAGCCAATGACATGCGCTCTCAGACCAGATGCCGTTATGAAGGTGCTTGCACAGATGTCACAGGTGTACGTCGTCTTTGGGCTGCTGTTTCTGAGACGTTGTTTCAGCTCTGTGCCCTCGCTGGAGATGCTGTCTTCAGCACTTCTGCATCCTTTATCCAGATAGTCTTTGCTGGCCTTGGGCACTATTGAGGATGTCATGGAATAGCGTAGATGACGTCTCTCTTTTCTGTGTTTGGATCTCAGTTTCTTACCCTTCTTCTTGGGTTTGTAAGAGTAATAGGGACGCCAGAGCTTGTCAGCTGTGTCACGGTCAGTGAGGTCATCACATGGCTCTGGCTCTATGACCGAAGTGACCTCTGTCCTGAAGCGGAGGCTGGAGCTCTCCATGCTGCCCTCTGCAGGCCGTCCCTGGTCCCGACACCTCTCCTCTACCTGGCTCCAGCTGCTTCTTTTCCTCTTCCTGGGGAACAGTTTGGAGCCCTTGATCCTCCGGCGAATGATGGCCTCGTTGCCAATTTTCACTGTGATCTGGCAGAGGGGCAGAACGTGACCATCCACAGAGGGACCTGGACAGACAGGCTTGGCAATGTACGTTTCAGTTCCCCCCCCTGCAGTCTTCCTAGGCGCCAGGCTCTCAGCCCCTGGCAGAAAAAGCTGACTGGTCATGGCTTCAATTTTCTGTGCTGCAGCTGAGAGCTCACATAGCCTGTTCAGAGAGCTGGGTGGGTTGATTTTTAGGAACGGTAGATTGTGACTGTTGCCCTCCGGGTTCTTAAACCCTTGGAATGCGGCACCATCTTCATAGTCCAGTTCAGGGGACTCCCCACCTGCCTGCATTATGGCCAATGGGGTTGTATAGCTATATGGTGGCCCATTACGTTCGGAGTGAGAGGCCTGTTTTCCTGTGCCTGCATCTTGGTCACAGGGCTGATCAAAACTGATGCGTGGCATTACTGATGCTATCACTTTTGGAGTGGCCATGAATGTCACAGGCATTGAGAATAAAGCAGCATCTTGGTTACTCATAGCGCCACCATCCTCAAATGGAGGGATGGGAGAGCTGCTGCCCAGCGGGGCCTGCTCGCTGTCCTCCAGCTCTTCTGAATAGGTCTGACTGTAGGTCTTATACCGTCTCTTTCTAAACTTCATAGGCAGAAGCCTGTAGAGTTTGATGGGGTAAACGCTGCCCTTAAATCCACCATTTGCCGACTTCTTATTCACAGACAATCTGGGATCGATCCCGTGGAAGGCCTTCTGGTGGTTCTTTAGGATATAGTAGGTCATGAAGGTCTCTAAGCAGAAGATGCACTGGTAGCGGCGCTCACCTGTGTGCCAGATCTCGTGCTTGGTGCGATACTCGGCTAGGGCAAACACTTTATTACAGTAGTGACAGGGGTACGCCCTCTGCCAGGAGTGCACATTCTCGTGGCGCTTCAGGCTGGAGACGGTCACATATGCCCGTTTACACACACTGCAGTTATAGACCCCCTGGCCTCCACTAGGTTTCACTAACTTATCTACAGCCTGCTGTGTTTTTGAGGTGGGGTTCATTTGGAGGCTGGTTGGAAGGAAAGGGTCAGGGAGTTCAGGAGGAGATAACTGGACATCTGTTACTGTATTGTCCATGCTTGGCATGCTGTCTGAATAATGGTCTGCCCCGGCCTCTTTGCCTTGGGGCTCGTGTTCAGGCGAACCCCTCTGTGCTTTCGGGCACACCGTCTCGTGGTTCCGCAACCGCTTCAAATGCATGAACTTCCTGCGACAAAACTTGCAAAACAAATGACTGACAAACCTTTTTTTGTGCATTTCTGTGTGTACGGTGAGAAGTGCTTTATTGGTGAATGTCTCTGGACAGTGCTCACAGCCGTAGATTGATATGCTGTCTTCCGTGTGGGGTGAAAGTGGAGGTGGGTCCAGCTCCCTGTAGCCATTATCAATGGCTAGAGGCAGCTCATTGGCCCTGCTTGTATGCACATCTGTCTGCGGGTATAATGACGGGGGTGACGTTCCCACAGGTTGTACAGTGGCCTTTATTAATGCCGGGTTGCTTCCAGTAGGATGCACAGTTTCATGTGCTACAGCCAGTGTTGGAGGTGTGCTTTTACTCAAGGCGGCTCGCAGTCTGTGGCGCTTTTTGAGTGGGCCACTGTTCCTGTTGGCCAATTGCCTTGGTTGGGCCTGTGTGGGCTTGGTGCCCTTCTTGTTGTCCTCCTGGTTGCCATCCCTGTGCTCAGGGGCCCTGGGTCCCTGGCTGATGACAGCGTAGGAGTGCTCTGACAGGGCCTGCATGGGCTCATTGTCCACTGCGAGGGGGCAGGGGGCAGGGCAGCCTGCTGGGGTCTGTCCAAGGTCAGGTGACTGCCTCTCTCCACTGTGCAGGTCTAGTGGGGTGAAGAGGTTATTCTCGGGACCCACCTCAGTGATAGAGAAAGCATTGGTGATCCGCGGGCCTCTAGCACTGTCTGGCTCCTCTGGCCTGGAGGTCTCTTTTTTTGCTTTACGGGGCCCTTGGGCCTTACTACGGCCTTTGGTCTTAAGAGGGTTGGTTGAGGTCTGGATCTGTGGCCCACCTGAGCCCTGCCTGTCTTGTTCCACCAGTGTCTCTAAGAAGGGAATCCCCAGTCTTTTTCCAGCTGCCATCAGGCATCTAGTGTCCTCTATGCTAGGTGACGATGTCACCTTGGAGCAGTAGATGAGGTTAAGGATGCTGGCGAACACCTCAGACCTCAGGTCCATGAGCTCCAGCACCTGGCTGGAAGTCCACACCTCAGGGGAAGTGAAGGCGCTGCGGAAGTATCCGCTGCAGGCAGCCAGGATGTTCCGGTGGGCCCGGAACTTGACATCCTCCACCACGATGGTGACATCACAGAAGAGGCCCTGGGAGCGCTGCTCGTTGAGCCTGCTGAGGAGGGCCTGGGGATGGGAGCTGTCCACAAGGCCCTGGGTGCAGGGAGACGTCACTGTCATCTGCAGAGAGGACATAAAGGAAACAGGCTTTCTAATTGTTTTCAAAACATTGCTAGCCAATTGCTTATAGTCAAAATAAGTCCCAGTTGGTAGAGCATGGCACTTGCAACGTCAGGGTTGTGGGCTCGATTCCCACGGGGGACAAGTACGAAAATATATGCACATACATTACTACTGTAAGTCACTCTGGATAAGAGTGTCTGCTAAATGACTTTCTGGAATGTAAAAAAAAACATATGAAAGGGGTGCATACATACTTTTTCTTATGTGGAATTGGAAATAGTGTTATTTATTCTGTTTTGATTCTTTGGTATTTAAAATAATTTAGGCTATCGTTGCGCAAACAGTAACAATTCCTTCCATACAGAGATAATCTAAGGAATATGATTTAAGTTACTTTGATTAAGCATGGGCACGGGCTGGATTTGGCAGTAATGGCCTTATGGAAATCAAGTGGTATGTGTGTCAGTTTTATAAGAAAGCGATCCAACTGTTCTTACTTTGTCACACTAGATGGCAGCAAAGTATAAGGAGATGACACTGGCATACCATATCTTGAAGAACTGTAGGCCCTATGTTACTTTCCACAAGCCTATTCAAATAGATTAACCAGAACAAAACCTAGTTCTCATGAGAATATACTAATGTAATACTTCTTCTGTAAAAAGTAGCAACAGCACAAATATGTCCTCTTGACATTACCCATAGAAAATATTACAATGCTTGGAATAACCATTGTACATGAAGAATTGATGATGATTCTCTGTTGGAAAAAACAGCATTGACCATACATTGGAAAAATGTATACACCTGGAAATAAGAGCACTCACCATTATTTGAAAACCAATTCAATTAAACTCCTTGCTTACAGACACTTCTATTTTACATTTTGGAATAATTGCCTCGTATGTGATAGAAACATATATTTGTAAACCTATTCCTGAAGACTTATGGCTTCCTGGAGACTCTCTTCTCTGTTTTGTTGCTGCCCAAGCTGGTGAGGCACATTAGGCTACTTAACACATAATGACTACAGTCTGGAGGCTGCCACACCATTTTCTTAATAAACACTGACTAAGCATGCACTAGTCAAGTGCCTGAAGCAAAATGACTTGTACCTGGTAAGTGATACAGCTGGTGGAGTGGAAACTAGAGGGAGGGCAAACATGTTGTGATTCAGCCAGGATGTGGGCTCATGCTATCCCTTTTCAGTCAGTCGTTCAATGCCATTCCAGGTGACCAGCCATGCTAGTCATTGCTCTTACTGGCTGGCAGGTACATCCGCATATTTCATACTGAGAAGCACACTGGGCTCAGGTTGATGGCAGTATATGAGATAGTAAGATTGTCTCCCCTGACTCATTCGCCCTTTCTGCCCCTAGCATTAGTTCATTATTCGTAAGCACTGGGGAATGTTTTGACCCACACACAGCTGAGTCAGAGCTAATATAGGAACAGGAATACTTAACCAACACACTATAATTGAGACGGGCCGCTGGAATGGGCTATAGAGCCACTGTAGAGGAACGACCACAATGTTGACTCTTGCTGAGACGATTTAGCTCTTTTTAGAGCAGAATTCAGTTGCTAATCCAGTCCCTAAGCGCACATTCACGGCTCGCACATACAGCTTACACAAACACACGCCATCTGCTTCACTATATGCATCTATAGACATCTGTAGAGCATTCCCACTGGCACACACTGGTTGAATCCACGTTGTTTCCAAGTCATTTCAATGAAATTACATTGAACCAATGTGGAATAGATGTTGAATTGGCATCTGTGCCCAGTGGGTTGTTTGTTTGTTTGTTTGTGTGTAAAGGCAATAAAATGCTGAGTCTTCCGATGCTTTTGCATGTGGTTCAATGGGATTGTAATGTCTTTTATCTTTCTGTCTAACCTAAGAGGAAATTAAAGAGCACAGCACTTCCTGTGTGTTCCTCCCAGGGGAGTGTAGCTCAGTTGGTAGAGCATGGCGTTTGCAACGCCAGGGTTGTGGGTTCGATTCCCACGGTGGGCCAGTATGAAAAAATAAGAATGTATGCACTCACTAACTGGCTAACTCATGCTAAATGACTAAAATGTAAAATGAGTGTACCTATGTGTGGACTGGGCTGAGGCAACACCTCTGTCACTCGCACTCAGGATGATGCTTATGTTACCCGCAAAGGAAAGTAGTTTCTGCAGTTAGCCTAAATATAGCCTACCGGTATCAGCATTCTTTTTCTAAACTTTCTGTTTGCATGCTATTAATATTATTATGCCTAAATGCTGCTGAAGCCAAGGCTACATAGTTATATTTTTATGAGCATGCCATGATTTTTGTCCCTGACTTCTATCCAAAGAGGTCTCTGGACACTTCTTTATTTTAAGATCAGCGTCATAACATACTTCCTAATGCAAAATGTCTTCTTTCCCTGTCAGACATAAATATGTAATCCCTGATGTCCAGCAGAGGTGCTTTGGACAGCAACACAGCTTTGCTTACAGAGAGAACAAGGCTGATGGTATAGGTTGGCTCTGCAGTAGTGGTATTGTTGTCATGCGAATAGTAGGGCAGATTATACATATGCGCTACAAAATGCTGTTACTGTAATTTTCCATGGCATGGCGGCCATTTTCTGTTTTCTTCTTTATCCTCGTTGTAGGTGAGCTGTTGGGGTAGGTTAAAATGGCTGCCCTTTTATGGGGTACCGTTTGTCCCTGCTCCAGATTTCCATTAGACCATGATGTTGAGATGAGACCCCTTCTTCGTAACAAAAAGATCACTTTCCATATAACCTCAGTTGAATACTTCCCTCAAGGCATCCCTATTGCACCCAATTTCTTGTTAACTTGCCTTACACCTACGTGTGTTTTAATATCATTGAAACTGTTCTCATTTTCAGTTCTGTGTTTCAACTGACTGCCCTAAGTATCACGTTCTACATATTACTCAGAAAAGGCAGGGAAGAACGAATAAGCTAATGTCAGAGGTTAGATTTACATAATTGCACAGCAATAAACTATACATTCAGCCCCAGGCCATAAACACTTTAATTTGACTTAACATGTCTGTATTGAAACATAAAAATGTTTTTTTTTTTTGGCCATCATTACTTAACTTATTATTAAAGTGATGAAGAATCGCTGTAAAAAAAAATAAAAATAGATTTTTTAAAAAGCTTAATAAAATACATATTTTTGCTAATGTTTTCTCTAGGTCGCCACGATTACAATATGGCTGGCAGCAGACCGAGAGAAGAGAAGCCTCGCGTATCGCTGGGAAACACAGCCTCCTGCCTCCCCGTCTGACAGGCCTCCGTTGTCACGGCAACATGCTGTGGCGCAGCGCTTATTGGGATTCAGATTCAGACGGATGGCGGGGCAGGCGGGCGACTGCATTAGCTGTCCGGGGATTTGGTTTGGTCCTTCCTCACAGCGAGCCCTGCCTGTCTGAGAGCCACAGCACTGCAGATCACTCAGGCTCCAACGCCACCGCAATGGAGGCTTTCCGCCCTTTGTGTCGGTCGGTGTGTGTGAGAGTCTGCAGCAGAAATGCAGCAGTCCGATGGACTTTCTCTCTCTTCCGCTTACGGCAGGCGATGTGCTTCAGCCTTGATGCTGATTTCCTCTGGTTTGTGCCGCTTTCCATGCATTTTCATCTGGAAATTGCCCGCATGCCTGCGGTTTCAGTTGATTATTTTCAATAAGGGCTGATATGACTAATTCTCTCATCTTGATGTGGTTTACTCTGTTCACACATTGAGCGGAAATATTGAATCAGTCATCAACTAATGTCTCTTTGCCACACCCTAGTTCACTTTGCCTTAGAATATCATGCGATATGTATTTCAAAACCTGAAAAATTTAAATCCCCTAATTTCTGTGAACCACAAGGCGAGAAAAAAAACTGTCTCGAATACAAGCTGTCTAGTCAAACAGAGCGAAAATGTCATAGCAGAATCCACACTCAAGCCACCCCATGCAATATGTGTATTTCCGTTAAGAATAGGTTGTAGATTGGGTGGAAACGCGCAGAACATACCTTTGCGAATCAGAGAAAATGACACAGAAGGCGAACAGCTGACACAGAAGACGAACAGCCAAAAGCATTACGCGGTGTCCCTCCACTATAGTTCATATTCTCTACTCTACAGAAGAAGAAGAAAAAACTTTAGTGAAGGAAGGCGAAAGTAGACACTTTTTTTCTAGACTCGTCGCTGCTCAGTGGTGCTGTTAGAGGCAGAGCTTTCGCTGTTATCTTTCTTGCCTCCTCTCCCACTCTCACTCACTCCCTCCCTCTCTCTTTCTACGCTGCTCACTCCAGCTCCAACGTCCTTCGCCTCTCCCTAGGTCCTGGTCGAGTACTCCGCTCTCTCCTCTTCCGCCCAGTCCTATCCTGGCTTGCCTCAGCTCTCAGACCATTGACCAAAGGATTCCCACATTAAAGTTTAAAAATAGCTAGACTGGACTATGGGTCTGTCTGCTGCCTTTGTGCTGCTGCCCAGTCATCTACTCTGCAGTCGCCAAGCAGGAAATGGCAACTTTATTAAGCATGGCCGAGGACGGTAAGAGAGAGCGGCTTAGTGCTACATCACACACACCTACGCTGTGCTGCACAGATCACAGAGAAAGCGCCTAGGCTGCACGCCTGCTAGCGGGGTTACGGCAATACAACTTCAACCATACCACAAAGCGCACCCACAATCACATTTCTGCTCGACCTCAACACCGACACCATTCATACTGTATCTCACAGTCCAAAAGGGAAGCTGGATCTGTAGCTCCCCTTCAAACACACGTAACATCACGCTCTCCATCTGTCCCATGCCTATGCACACAGGCGCTTTCTCTTTGTCTGTGCTACTGTGCACACTCAACCCCCTGTCTCGCTCTTTCAGTCAGCACGTCTGTGTGCATTGCCTCATGAACACGATTAGCCTACTATGCTCTTGTTTGTACAGTGAGGGGGAAAAAGTATTTGATCCCCTGCTGATTTTGTACGTTTGCCCACTGACAAAGACATGATCAGTCTATAATTTTAATGGTAGGTTTATTTGAACAGTGAGAGACAGAATAACAACAAAAAAATCCAGAAAAACGCATGTTGTTGGCAATCACAGAGGTCAGACGTTTCTTGTAGCTGGCCACCAGGTTTGCACACATCTCAGGAGGGATTTTGTCCCACTCCTCTTTACAGATATTCTCCAAGTCATTAAGGTTTCGAGGCTGACGTTTGGCAACTCAAACCTTCAGCTCCCTCCATAGATTTTCTATGGGATTAAGGTCTGGAGACTGGCTAGGCCCTCCAGGACCTTAATGTGCTTCTTCTTGAGCCACTCCTTTGTTGCCTTGGCCGTGTGTTTTGGGTCATTGTCATGCTGGAATACCCATCCACGACCCATTTTCAATGCCCTGGCTGAGGGAAGGTTGTTCTCACCCAAGATTTGACGGTACATGGCCCCGTCCATCGTCCCTTTGATGCGGTGAAGTTGTCATGTCCCCTTAGCAGAAAAACACCCCCAAAGCATAATGTTTCCACCTCCATGTTTGACGGTGGGGATGGTGTTCTTGGGGTCATAGGCAGCATTCCTCCTCCTCCAAACACGGCGAGTTGAGTTGATACCAAAGAGCTCGATTTTGGTCTCATCTGACCACAACACTTTCACCCAGTTCTCCTCTGAATCATTCAGATGTTCATTGGCAAACTTCAGACGGGCCTGTATATGTGCTTTCTTGAGCAGGGGGACCTTGCGGGCGCTGCAGGATTTCAGTCCTTCACGGCGTAGTGTGTTACCAATTGTTTTCTTGGTGACTATGGTCCCAGCTGCCTTGAGATCATTGACAAGATCCTCCCGTGTAGTTCTGGGCTGATTCCTCACCATTCTCATGATCATTGCAACTCCACGAGGTGAGATCATGCATGGAGCCCCAGGCCGAGGGAGATTGATTGTGCTTTTGTGTTTCTTCCATTTGCGAATAATCGCACCAACTGTTGTCACCTTCTCACCAAGCTGCTTGGCGATGGTCTTGTAGCCCATTCCAGCCTTGTGTAGGTCTACAATCTTGTCCCTGACATCCTTGGAGAGCTCTTTGGTCTTGGCCATGGTGGAGAGTTTGGAATCTGATTGATTGATTGCTTCTGTGGATAGGTGTCTTTTTATACAGGTAACAAACTGAGATTAGGAGCACTCCCTTTAAGAGTGTGCTCCTAATCTCAGCTCGTTACCTGTATAAAAGACACCTGGGATCCAGAAATCTTTCTGATTGAGAGGGGGTCAAATACTTATTTCCCTCATTAAAATGCAAATCAATTTATAACATTTTTGACATGCGTTTTTCTGGATTATTTTGTTGTTATTCTGTCTCTCACTGTTCAAATAAACCTACCATTAAAATTATAGACTGATCATTTCTTTTTCAGTGGGCAAACGTACAAAATCAGCAGGAGATCAAATACTTTTTTCCCTCACTGTATATAGCAGCATGATCAATGAGATATCTGCGACTATATATGGTTTATTTATCTCGTCTGTTTCTGTGCACTTTCGAAGTAAGAAAAAAGAGGACTGAGGAGAGAGCAGGAGGAGAGGAGGACAGTGGGTTCATCTCTGTAGAGGCTGCTGATGGATGGGAACACAGAGAGATGCCTCAGCATTGCAGAGTGCAGGGGGAGGGGCTAAACCAGGCAGGCAGGGCACTGCTAGCCCCGCCTGATGCTGTAGATGCAGACAGTCACTTTATACATATGAAGTCAGAGAAGTTTTATGACAAGTGTTTTTGAATCAGCTTTCTTTCCGGGCTTAGGGATACAGCTTCTGCACCCGAATGTGAAAACCATGCACATTTGACTTGGTCTCAGAACAGATTGGCCTCATGAAACGCATGGGAGACATTCGCTGTGCACTTTCTACCAGTGTTAGTTCAGCTTATCATGAAAATCCCCATGCCTCTGTCTCCTCCTGCTCTCTCTGCTTTCTCCATCTGCTCATTACTGGTCACATGGCCTTGTGTTTGTGATCGAGACGCACACAATTAACCACAAGCTCAGCCGTCTGCCAGCTATATCTGGTGCAGGCCTACCCAGCTTGATTGTTGTTGTTAACCGAGTGCAATCAAGGCCCCTGTCTGCTTGCGTTGGCCTGGGTAAGCAGTACACCAGCCTGGCAGCACGCCAGGCCTCACACTTCTGTAAGCCGCTGCACTTTGGCATGACCTTGTTGCTGTGGCAACCGTCTAAGAAAACAGTGCTACCTTACCTGCATGGTGGTATGGAACAGTAAAGGTTGCAAACCTTACACGGCCTTGGAGGGAGCCTCGTAAAGCCAAAGGAAATATGATTTGCCATGTTTGGGTGAACACTATCATGCCTCCATATGGCAATTTCAGTTTTTCCTCAGGTGTCTTTCCGTTCTCTTCCTCCAGTGTTTTTAACACATGCCTTCTATGTATGGTTATTGGTCTTGTCTGCTTCCTCCCCCGTTTCCTGTATTGGTAGTCTTGCCTGCACAATCGATTTCCACTGGTGCACTACAGGTGAACACAACATCCCAAAACAAATAATAAGCCTAGCCCTCCTTTACCATCCATGCTCTTTGTTCTTTACAGTTTTGAGAACTGCAAATGAAGTGCCTGCAGTACCTACCGTTTGTCTCACTCACCACAACCCCTCTCCCACAGTATTTCTTAGTACTTCAAACATCTTGCAAACAAAGAGTACAGAAAGAGCATTTGAAATTTGAACAAATCATTTGGACAAATTATATTGCTATGAACACAGATTATTATTTGTGGAAATTTGAGAAATAAAAATAATCCAACCTGCTGATTCATTGTTGCCATTTTCTGTGACAAATTCTTCTTTCACTCTTGAATAATTGCTTGGAGATTCTTCCCTGTCAGACAGATCACATATCAACAATGTTTGATGTGACTTTACCGTTTACTTTCACATTTCATTTAGTTTTAATAGAAATTGTGGAGATGTTTTCCTTTATTCTGACATCCTCTTTGTTTGGCACACCCATCCATTAAATGCATTACAGCTGGGATATTTTCAAAACCACAACAAAAGAAGACATGCCTTTACTGCCTCAGTCTGTCCGTAGCCACTTGCAGAGCCCAACTGGGGCCTAGACTAAAGAAACATTGATCGGCAGGGAAACAGAGCCCATAGCGCAAGCCTGACTAGGCCTTGTTCTCGCTCTCAAAACACACACACTACGTACATAAACACTGATCCTCATTACTGTTGCGCTGGCACATCCAACTCACACATGCTCAGTAGCCGACCAACATTTTTTCTCCCGGATGGTCCTACAGGCCCTTTCGCTGTCGCTGTGGAAGTGAGCAGTCCCTCTGTGGAGAGTGTTTGTGTGGGAGGGAGAGCTCTAGCTAGCCAGCTCGAGGCCCTCTCTCTCTGGGCCTAGTCATAGAATTTACCTTCCGCTTTCTCCTCCTCTGTTGCCTGGTGGCTGGCTGCCTGTGTGTGTCTAGGCCCAGCCTGGGCACATAGATTCTCTCTCCAGTCCACTCCTGAGACACTGCCTGTCTGGAAGCTGTTGAGGCGCTGACACTGCTGCGTCACTCCTGCTGCATCACTGATCCACAAAGAAGAGATGAGGAGGAGGAGGGGTGGTGGGAATGTGTTGCGAGGGATAAATGAAAGACAGTGTGCTCTGCTCAAACACACAGAGAGAGAGTGAGGCTTCCGGGCTGGTCCACTGTCGCAGGCCTAGCCACTGTGGTATTCAGGAAGTGGAGCCAGAGACCGAACTTTTATAGTTACGTAATGAATATTTTTCCTCCCAGACCCAGCTGAGGAGGCGGTGTTTAGTGACTGACTCAGGCTGATAATAGAGCTCAGTACCATTCAGGGCCGTGTGTGTGAGGGAGACTTAAAGACACGTTTTGAAACAACAATACATGCATTAAAAACTCCATCATCTCCTTTGTAACGTTGCAATGTAAAGAGACATTTTAAAATCAATAAACATGTTCTCTGTTTTACATTACTCTCCCCTTATAATGTAAAGGGCGAGTATGAGTTAGTTTATTTCAACAAATTAAGTGGGGTTATGTGGCATATCTTTCTGATTATACTACTAAAATGTTTGCTGTTTAAAAAAATCCCCTTTGACCAGACAACCTTACCTTGCACTCAGAGGGTTCACACCTTTTTCTGTGACACATATGCTAAGTAGGCCTACCTTTGATGACATTCAAACTCATGCCAGTGTGGTTACAGTTCAACAGTAGGATTAAGCTTGTCTGACTGATAGCACTTGTTTTGCACACGTGGACTTTGTTTTATTCCATCCACCTCCTGACGAAAGGATCTGCATTTCTCTGCCACTTTGCTCCCTCTGCTGGTAACAGGGTTTCTATCAAGACTCCCCTCCTCACACAGCTCCTTCAGTACAGCTGGTTTTCAGCAGAGGGTGTAAGAATGCTAAATTGTCCTCTCAAACAGGAAATACATCTCTAGCATTACCTCTGACCCATGATCTCATAAGTAGCTGAATTTGTTTTAGGCCTACTCTTTATTATAATAGGCATGCATGTAACAATATGTTTAATACAATTTAAAACACCATACCAATTTGTGTTCTTACTGTTCTTGAGTGTGATCATGGTTGGACACTACCAAGTTTTATTTCAACTGAAGAACACCATCCAGTCACACCCAGAGAGTAGCACACTGATACTACTTATGTTGGTCAAATAAACTCTAATTTAATAAACACCTCAACAATTCCTTTGCAATATGCATTAATTCAGTAATAGTATGGCTTTACTTGTAAATAGTGCATACAACATACTGGATTAGAAATCAAATGCGATGACAGAAACCAAGACTAAATACTTGAATGTTATTTGTTCAAAGGTAGCCTACAGCATTTGGCACTTTTTGTTTTTGCAGAGAGAATAAAAAAGCCCTGACATACACATTCACATAACATAGATCAATCAATAGTGCATTTTAAACACAAAGAGAGACAACACACCATTCAAATAAATAACTCCCTTGTGCTACTGGCAGAGAAAGTGACATTTCCTCAAATCTTTATTATGAGAGGAGTAACACTGTCTTGTTTAAGTGTCTAGCTACCTCCCTGTACATATTGCTGGTGCTCTTTGGTGTTGAAGAAGGCAAAGAATATCTTCCTCCAGCCCATGGCGTTGGCTAGGGCCTCCATCTCAGGTGTGAGCTCATCACAGCGACCCCTCACAGTCTGTTCCCAGAACTCTGGAGAGTTGCAGAGCTGGGATATCCCATTCCATATTGAAATACAACACACACACAGACATACAGAGAAACACTAGCTCACTAACTAAACCCAGATTATATTTTCCTGACCGTGTTATAGCCCAACTAGGGCCCTGAGGTTTTCCTTGTCCGTTCACATGGTCAGTAAAAACGCAGGGCCCTTAATGAAATAATGTGCATGTGAAAGTAAAATGTGCTTTTGTAAATTGTTTTGGGTACACACTATGGATTGGTTTTCTGGACACATATTAAGCCTAGTCCTGGACTTAAAAGCAATTTCAATGGAAATTCTCCTTAGATTACACTTTTTAGTCCAGGAGTAGATTTTATTTGTATCTGGGAAACTGGCCCTTTGGGTTTGTAAAGCCCAGGCTCACCTTGTGGAACCTCTTTGTGGTCTGTGCCAGCTGTGCTACGTCTTTCAGTTCCAGGAAGGCCAGGATTTGGAGCAGGAGGTCATTGGGCAGGCGCTCCAGGTAGTCAAAGTTCCCTTGGCACAGTGCTTGGGTGTACTGTAGGATCTGCTGGCCAAACACCACACCTACCTGTTCTAGAGATGGGGAGTACACACCTACTCAGGGCAGTGCACTTTTCAAGACACCAACAAATACAGTAGGTGATGTAGGCTTAATATTTAATGCCAGAGACTTGTAATGGAAACCTTACGCTGCATGCGGGCATCATGCAAATAGTCATCGTGGGTCATCCTATTTTCTCCAGGTGCAGCACCCTTGAATTCAATCCGCATAGAAATCTTCCACGATCTCCATATCACCTGAAGAGAAATTCAAAAATACATAGGCCTGTTATACAACTCAGTTCTCTCCTATCATCAGAGTCTTGTAATTAATCTAAGTTCAAAGCATGTTGAAACAGAAAAGTTACTTGTAGAAACAAATGTCAGATATATGAGGTTGATATGTAGCACTTAAAAGTACAAAATCCAGTGCTGTCTACCATGCCTGCTGTCCTGATGTGTAGCCTTTATCCACAGCCACAGTCCAGCATTGTGCAGATAAAGTAAACGATCTGTTTTTAAGTCTCTGCAATCCCAAGATACATATCAGATGGATGATCAAATATAAGAATTTACCTCCGTTTTAGTGACAGTAAGCTGAAAAAAATCTTTTGTAGGAGGGGGACCCTGCCCATTTATTTCAAACACTTTCTTCCCAAGTAGAGATGCCATTTTTAGACGCTAAAGGGTTACCATGACAACGGAGAGAACAGCGAAATATTTTGTGATAATGAAAGCGAATTCTGTTCGCAATTGTATACATTGAGTGATTGCTAATAATTTAAGTATATAAATAAAATTATTATCAACCCACAATGTCATCTATATTTTTCGAAAAAACTGTTGTTGGAATAGGGGGTCACGACCCAGCGGATTAATATTTAGCAGCTATCCTACTGTGAGATATATACTTTAACATTTTCTGAACACAACTGTTGACAATAGTAAATACATTCGCTAAATCGTTATTGAATACATGTATTTATTTGGCTCAGGTTCGGTTCAATGTCGACTTTATCATCTAAATCGAAAGTAGTTCCTAGCGGAAGAATGGGCACTTTAGAGCGGAGGTATATTGCAGTTGCAGGTCCCTCAGCTGATGTGAAGGCTGAGAGAGTGGAGCTGGTGCACTGTCTGTTACAACTACAACACTGGAACAAATAGGTAATAACATAATTTATATATATCGTTCAGTGGCATCTTATTCAATAGTTTGGGGGGGGTGTGCTCATTGAGAATGTAATACTGAAATACTTGTGAATGGAGAATCCGTCTCGCGAAAAAATATGGTTTCCAATTGTCATCTCTCGAATCATGTTCCTGCTTTCCTGTGTCTGTGTGATGCAAGCAGCAAAAAAGGTTCAGAGGCCATTTCGTTTTGCAACTTGCTTTGCCATAAACGTACAGAAGGTAGCGCAACAAAATAAGCTCGCTAACCAAACAATAACTCACTTGAATTGGAAATCGCATACAGTTAGCCAGTCGGCGAAACAAACCTTTTAGTTAGTTAGTTGGCTACCAGCTAGCTAACGTTAGCTAGCTCGCTATGTAGCTATGTAGCAAGTATCTTGGCAGAATGTTTTCAGTTAGCAACATGTGTTAGCCGGTTAACACTAACTTTAGCTACCTAACCCGACATGGTTCGGGTTAAGGTCAACATGTAACGTTAGCTACCTAGCTAATATCTAACAGTCAGAATATTAAAAAGACGCAACTATAGTTAACGTTAGCAGGCTACCACCTCTTACAACTTGTGTGTTAAAGTTAAGATATTGTGTAATTTTAATATGGCATTCCCATTAATAAAGCTAACGTTAGCTAGCTATGTTTGTTTGCCAACAATGTTAGCCAACCAGCTAACGTTAGCTAGTTAGGTAAGTAATTCATCACGTCAGGCTAGAGAGTGCTGTAAGCAGCTAGCTAACTTAACAATGCTAACTAGCAGCAAGAAAAACGTTAGCTTCCCATTTGGCTAGCCATAGCTAATCAAGTAAACATTTGTTTAGTTAGCTACATAGCTAACATTACTTTCTTAACTCTTGCGTTTATTACATGTCGACAGCTTGTAAATTACTGAGGCGATGCAATAATAAACAAAACTAGCCAGCGAACTGCCGTTAGCTGTCTAGCTAGATTGTGGTAGTTTTGTATTTAGCTACTGTTAGCTAGCTACCAGATGGGATAATGCAGTGTGAATGTCGTTGGATGGAGTTTATCTGACATTCCCTTTGAACGACACTATTAAATTAACGTAGCCATCCTGTCCTAACAAGAAAGCTAGCTAGCTAACGTTAGCAAGCTTGCTAGCTAGCACAGCTGAATCCTCTGGTGCGAAGTTAATAATAGTCAGTCCGATGCTGCCGTTTTCGATGGTAAACTCCGGTAATTGTTATTTAGATGACATTTGCCAGCCATTCCCTTTGATTAATGAGGTGGATTCCATGCAAAAGGTTTTATTTAGGTACACATTTTTGTGCTGTTGTCTTGATTACGTTAGCTGAACGTTTTTAGGACAACAGTCCACCAACTACGCATTTTCATGTCACATAGCTAACGTTACATTCATACATCGCTAGCTAATATATTATTTGCGGACTAGTCTGTATTTTTACATTAATAACCAGACATTTTAGCTAAGTCATACGTTATCGTTTTACAATCTGAAAGGTACCATACTAGGCTCTTTGTCTATTGGTAGCTAGCTAGCTAACGTTACTGTCACATTGAAATTACGGGACCGGGCTGTTTGCTAACCACCTAGCTGGTGCTAACTACGTCAGAATGAAGGCCTCTTTGTAAAACGAACTTGAAATAAATTAGTGTAGGCTAATAAAAGCTTGTTATAATGAAAGCTATTATATTAACCGAAGTAGTGAACTGTCGATTGTACAGGACTACAGTGGAACATGGTAAAACACCAATTGTCAGAGTTGGACGAATAAATAAACAAAGACTAGGATGTACAGTCAGAGAAGGCCTGGCTAAAATGGCCTTGCAAGCTTGCCAATTGTTCTTATTTTGTGATCAATATTGCAGTTCATTGAGTCTTAACATGAGTGATGGCGTGAAGAATATGTAGCTAGTTTATCAGATTAAGTGTTTTAACACGTGCATCATAATGAACTCCCGAAAAAAATATTTTCAAATTCCACCTTTGAGTCCCCTCGAATCTTAACATGAGCATTTTTGCAATGGGTAATTAAAGATCATACCTCTTGATCATGCATAGCTATATGATCATACATATCGGACTCATATTTAATTAAACTCGCGTGTTTATTATAGATGAGCTACTGTAACGTTACATGGTGAAGGCCCTTTACTGTGATGTAGCCTATGATTTTTGACTTGCTGTGTTTTGAATGCTAGGCCTGAAATATTCATTTGTCGTTGTGCCATATTTCACTGGATATTGCTGAAGTGGATTTGCACGAACTTTAGTGACTCATTGATGGTGATATTTTTGCTTTAAGAAATGCATAGCTAATTAATGGCAGCAGAAATGTAGAGTTCTTTGCAAATCATCTTGTTTGTCTACCTACCATTTTACTGTGTTGACTCTAGGACTGGGAATTGCCACGGACCTCACGATATGATACTTAGATGCTGATACGATATGTATTGTGGTTCTCACAATTCTATATGTATTGCGATTCGGTACTGAGATTTGATTGCGAGTTGATGTTACAAAAATATTGCTCACCATATGTCTGCTGCAGAGTGGCGAGATGCATGAGAGAACGAGTTTTGATCAGTCATGGAAATAAGTGCTGAAAACAAATTGGCTCCCTATTTAAAAATAAATAAATAAACAAGATTGAGAACAAGCTATGAAGGGAAAATACTTGGGTTTTGGTGCAGGTACAGCAAACAAGCGCTAAAATTAATAATGTGACATTGTCAAAACTATACCATATATATATACTCAAATAATATCTCTATGTAATTTGTCCTGCATATTTTTTGTACATCAATTAAAAAAGAGAGGCTGCCTTTAAGTTATTTCACTACATAGCCTATTTGTTTGATAAAATACACTTTACAAAAATATAATCACAACATGCATTAATTTAAAAGATTCTACGGAGTTACAGTTCATATAAGGAAATCAGTCAATAGAAATAAATTCATTAGGACCTAATCTATGGATTTCACATGACTGGTCTTTACCTATAGAAAAATGTACAGGTGTGGATCAGAAAACCAGTCAGTATGTGGTGTGACCACCATTTGCCTCACGCAGTGTGCCACCTCTTCTTCGCATGCTGTTGATTGTGGCCTCTGTAATGTTGTCCCACTCCTCTTCAATGTCTGTGCGAAGTTGCTGGATATTGGCAGGAACTGGAACTGTCATACACGTCAATCCAGAGCATCCCAAACATGCTCAATGGGTTAAATGTCTGAGTATGCAGGCCATGGAAGAACTGGGACATTTTCAGCTTAAATGAATTGTGTACAGATCCTTGCGACATGAAAGGCACGACAATGGGCCTCAGGATCTCGTCACGCTAACTAGGTGCATTCAAATTGCCATCAATAAAATGCAATTGTTTGTTGTCCGTAGCTTATGCCTGCCCATACCATAACCCCACCGCCACTATGGGGCAATCTGTTCACAACATCAGCAAACCACTCGCCCACACGACGCCATACACGCTGTCTGCATCTGCCCGGGACAGTTGAAACTGGGCAGATGAGATGGTTTCTGACAGTTTGTGCAGAAATTCTTCGATTGTGCAAACCCACAGTTTCATCGGCTGGACTCAGACAATCCCACAGGTGAAGAAGCCGGATGTGGAGGTCCTGGGTTGGCTTCGTTATACGTGGTCTGCGGTTGTGAGGCCGGTTGGACACTGCCAAATACTCTAAAACGACATTGGAGGCAGCTTATGGTAGAGAAATGAACATTCAGTTCTCTGGCAACTGCTCTGGTGGACATTCCTTCAGTCAGTATGCCAATTGCACGCTCCCTCAACTTGAGACATCTGTGGTGTTGTGTGGCAAAAGTGCACATTTTAGTGGCTTTTTATTGTCCCCAGCACAAGGTGCACTTGTGTAATGATCATGCTGTTTAATCAGCTTCTTGATATGCCACATCTGTCAGGTGGATGGATTATCTTGGCAAAGGAGAAATGCGCACCTCCATTCTGTCAGGTAGAAGACAAATGGGAATATCTCGTTTTCAAAATAATTTCATTTGGTGAATTGATTAATTTCAAACTGCAGCATTTATCTTGTGAAATCTAGCGTTTTTTAAATTTAGCAATTCAATTCAGGGTTGAATCAAGTCTTGCGCAACAAAGAACAGCACGACATTGGTATCTCAATAATATCAAGGTTGGAGGGAACTGTCAATTATCCTACCCATGATTTGAATTCATGGCCTGTACGATATCACAATCATTCTCCTCCAATATAACTTGGCTATAGACGCGTGGGTTGTTTAGCAACAAACCCCATGCGTTCACATCTTTTGGGCAAACAACTGTCAACTCCAAAGGATTATTGACATGAACTACCACGTTTCCCCACATGGCACATTCTTGCCATTGTTTCCAGCTACAGTGAGGGGAAAAAAGTATTTGATCCCCTGCTGATTTTGTACGTTTGCCCACTGACAAAGAAATGATCAGTCTATAATTTTAATGGTAGGTTTATTTGAACAGTGGGAGACAGAATAACAACAACAAAATCCAGAAAAACGCATGTCAAAAATGTTATAAATTGATTTGCATTTTAATGAGGGAAATAAGTATTTTGACCCCTTCTCAATCAGAAAGATTTCTGGCTCCCAGGTGTATTTTATACAGGTAACGAGCTGAGATTAGGAGCACACTCTTAAAGGGAGTGCTCCTAATCTCAGTTTGTTACCTGTATAAAATACACCTGTCCACAGAAGCAATCAATCAATCAGATTCCAAACTCTCCACCATGGCCAATACCAAAGAGCTCTACAAGATTGTAGACCTACACAAGGCTGGAATGGGCTACAAGACCATCGCCAAGCAGCTTGGTGAGAAGGTGACAACAGTTGGTGCGATTATTCACAAATGGAAGAAACACAAAATAACTGTCAATCTCCCTCGTCCTGGGGCTCCATGCAAGATCTCACCTCGTGGAGTTGCAATGATAATGAGAACGGTGAGGAATCCGCCCAGAACTACACGGGAGGATATTGGGACCATAGTCACCAAGAAAACAATTGGTAACACACTACGCCGTGAAGGACTGAAATCCTGCAGCGCCCGCAAGGTCCCCCTGCTCAAGAAAGCACATATACAGGCCCGTCTGAAGTTTGCCAATGACCATCTGAATGATTCAGAGGAGAACTGGGTGAAAATGTTGTGGTCAGATGAGACCAAAATCGAGCTCTTTGGCATCAACTCAACTAGCCGTGTTTGGAGGAGGAGGAATGCTGCCAATGACCCCAAGAACACCATCCCCGCGGTCAAACATGGAGGTGGAAACATTTCGCTTTGAGGGTGTTTTTCTGCTAAGGGGACAGGACAACTTCACCGCATCAAAGGGACAATGGACGGGGCCATGTACTGTCAAATCTTGGGTGAGAACCTCCTTCCCTCAGCCAGGGCATTGAACATGGGTAGTGGATGGGTATTCCAGCATGACAATGACCCAAAACACACGGCCAAGGCAACAAAGGAGTGGCTCAAGAAGAAGCACATTAAGGTCCTAGAGTGGCCTAGCCAGTCTCCAGACCTTAATCCCATAGAAAATCTGTGGAGGAAGCTGAAGGTTCGAGTTGCCAAACATCAGCCTCGAAACCTTAATGACTTGGAGAAGATCTGCAAAGAGGAGTGGGACAAAATCCCTCCTGAGATGTGTGCAAACCTGGTGGCTAACTACAAGAAACGTCTGACCTCTGTGATTGCCAACAAGGGTTTTGCCACCAAGTACTAAGTCATGTTTTGCAGAGGGGTCAAATACTTATTTCCCTCATTAAAATGCAAATCAATTGATAACATTTTTGACATTCGTTTTTCTGGATTTTTTTGTTGTTATTCTGTCTCTCACTGTTCAAATAAACCTACCATTAAAATTATAGACTGATCATGTCTTTGTCAGTGGGCAAACGTACAAAATCAGCAGGGGATCAAATACTTTTTTCCCCTCACTGTATATGACCGTTCAATCATAAAACACAGCCTTCTGCCCCATCGATGCGCGTCATTTTCATGACGCTGTCAGGCAACACGTCTACAGCTGGTCTGGCTGGTCATATTCACCACTCCCGCAAGGGGGAGTGAAAGTGTGCTTAATTAGTGAAGTATTTTGTGTAATGGTATTAGTGTAATTTTATACGCACACACTCCATTGTGTATTGTTACCCCGTATATCATGACCCCCCCCCCCCCCCACCCCACTTTTGTCAAGAATGCAAATGGTGGCAGTAGGTGCATGGAACACCCCCTCTGAGTTGGTTCTCCGAAGACTTAATGTATGCTTTCTCCAGTGATTGATTGGCTATGACAAGCATACCCGCAGACTCTTAGTAATGGGTTACCCACAGTGAACTGGAGACGATGTAGACTAAGCAAAATTGGTGGCAGTTCTCTCTTCTCGGCATGGCCGTTCTAATCTATACTGAACAAAAAAATAAACGCAACATTCAAAAATTATAAAGATTTACAGTTCTTATAAGGAAATCAGTCAATTTAAATAAATAAATTAGGCTCTAATCTATGGATTTCACATGACTGGGCAGTTGCGCAGCAATGGGTGGGCCTGGGAGGGCATAGGCCCACCCACTTGGGAGCCAGGCCCAGTCAATTGGAATGAGGCCCCCCCCCCCAAACGAACCCACTGTTGGAGGAGCCGGATGTGGAGGTCCTGAGCTACCGTAGTTACACATGGTTTGTGGTTGTCATGCCGGTTGGACGTACTTCCCAATTCTCTAAAATAACGGAGGCGTCTTATGGTAGAGAAATGAACATTAAATTCTCTGGCAACAGCTCTGGTGGACATTCCTGCAGTCAGCATGCCAGTTGCACGCTCCCTTAAAGACATCTGTGACATTGTGTTGTGTGACACAACTGCACATTTTAGTGGCCTTTTATTGTCCCCAGCGCAACGTGCACCTGTTTAATGATCATGCTTTTTAATCAGCTTCTTTATATGTCACACCTGTCTGGATTATCTTGACAGGATATTTGAGAAATAAGCTGTTTGTGCGTACAGAACATTTCTGGGATCTTTTATTTGAGCTCATGAAACATGGGACCAGCACTTTACATGCTGCGTTTATATTTTTGTTCAGTGTAGGTCTGTTTTCATGTGCCCAGGATGACACTTAGCCTAGATGTGTTTGCTTATGTGATCTTGTGATTTTAAATCTATCTGCTTCTTTGTTTTAAGTTTGTTGTGGACAGTCATTTTGGGCCTGTCGTCATTGTCTCTCTGATTGGATCAATCCGCCCTCTATCTTTGGGCTGATCAGATTCAGAGCTGTATGTAGCCGTGTGATGCGTTTGGCTGAGGCTCATTGATCTCGCAGGCTGCCCTGTCCTCCAAACAAATGGTAATGTGAGTAATACAACTGATCTGTTTGTTAGGCAGGGGCTTGTATCATCACATAATTTATCAACAGGCAGCCCAATTATATATTTTCCACTAATTGGTCTTTTGACCAATCACATTAGATCTTTTCACTTCAGATCTTTTTCTGAGCTGATCTGGTTGATCCAAAATGAATGAAAAAAAGATTAGTTGTGCTGCCTGTATAAATGCATCCAACGTGGTCCTGAGAGTGATAATTTAGAGTGGGGTTGAGGGGCTACTTTTTTTTGATTCCAACTGCATCATTGATGGCATCAACAGCTACCACCAACACATCTGTTCGTTGGATTTTACTTTGTTTGGGAACGTCACTCACAAGGACGCGTCCTGATGTCTCACCCATGATCTGATGTGTTTTTCTTATCCCTCCTCTGTCTAGTGAATGGTAGTGTCTAGAAAGGGTATGTCCCTTCAGGAGAGAGGTGCCAATGTCCAACCGGCCTAATTCCAATCCAGGGGGGTCACTGCGCCGTTCACAGAGGAACACTGCTGCGGCCCAGCCACAAGACCATACAGTCGCGGGAAGGTAAGTCCCCCAGCACATGTTATGTGTTCTCACCTGTTTGTGTGTTTTTTTTTTTTTTTTTTATGTCTTGGAGTCTGTCTGTATTTTTGTTTGAACATCTGAGGGCATGCTTGAAGCTGTTCTCTGCTTTTCTCAAAATGGCTACAATTATTCATTGATATTAGAATTTTAATAAGGGCCTAAACCCTATCAGAGGTGGAGTTAATGACTTTCATGCTGTTTAATTTTTTTATTTCCAATGTGTTTTAAGTTGAAGGAAAAGCATTGTGTGGGTGTATTTTATATGAATCTACCAGTACAAGTACATTTAGGTTGTTTTTGCATGGGGTTCTACTGAGGCATTCCTAGGAGCAGTACAGGATGGGTGGATAATGATCGGTGAATGACTTGATGAAGTCTTTTATTCATGATATGGAGTGATTACGCAAAACCCATACTGTCACCTGCTCTTTAATTCCCAACCTTACAGGTTGCAGTCAGAGCAGGTAAAACATAAAGCAAATTCCCCTCCTGAAAGTAGAAGACCTAAATCTAAGGCTTCCAAAGCTGCACCCAGCTCAGCCTCTGGCCAGTCCAAAGGGCACAGCTCAAGAAGGTACCCCTCCTCTCTCCTTAGCACTCACTGTGTGTTTGTGGGGTCTACTTTAGACTATCGCGCTTAGATAAAAATGTATTAACTATTGTTTGTTTTCAATCTATTGTGCCCTTGGCTATTCACTGTAGGCCTAAATTATCTGAATGGAAGCATTGTACTTGATCGCTTTGTCTTTCCAGTTTGGAAACTGTGCTAAAAGGTTCTCTTTCTCCTCTCCTCCACCACTCTGGCAGTAGCAGTCTGTCACTGTCTGTGGCTTCATTTGTGCTGCAAGACGACCCAGAGGCCGCAGGGACATCAGAGCGAGCGCCAACAGGCCACCAATCCAAGAGTGAAGGCACCACCCGAGGGTTGAAGAGAAGTTCTGCACCTGACCTCAACAACACCTACACCCCCACCCCAGCCAAGAAGTCCAAATCCCACCCCCCACCCAGAGACCATACCACTGAGGCCAAGAAAGGCCCTGCCAAGTCCTCCAAGAAGAGACCCCTGGCTCCAGAACCGCCCGCGCCCACAGGCCGCGGCCAGAGCAGGAAGAGCGGGGCCTCTGGGGCCTCACCGTCCCAGAAACGGAAGAAGGCTGACTCCCTCCCCGGTCTGAGCAGCACTGCTGGGTCCCTCCCCAACCGTACCGACGGCAGATCTGCAAAACCCACCAAGCTGGCGTCGAAATCGGCCGCCTCAGCCAAAGCTGGGTGTAGCACCGTGACTGACTCCTCCTCTTCTGCCTCCACCTCGTCCTCCTCCTCCACCGGCGCCAACAGTGCCACCGCCACGCAGGGTGCCAGGCTCAAGCAGGGCAAAGACCAGAACAAGGCACGTCGCTCCCGCTCTGCTTCTAGCCCCTCCCCACGCCGAAGCACCCGTGACAAGGAGCAGGCCAAAGCCGCCGTCTCGTCCAAGTTTGAGTGGGCGGCCCGCTTCAGCCCCAAAGTCAACCTGCCAAAGCCCAAACTGTCCCTACCTGGCTCCTCCAAGACAGAGACCACCTCCAAACCTGGGCCCTCAGGACTACAAGCCAAACTAGCAAGTGAGTCTGTCCTGCCCTCTTCTCATACCTGTGTGTACCATTTCATATTTCCCATCAACCAAGGGGGGTTTGGGGTGCTAATATTTGTAATGGGCAGCCAGCCAGGGTCAAAGGGTTGCTGCCCTCAGGTTCGAAGGTTGCAGGGCTGTGTGAGTAGCAGCCTTTGGAGGGTCGGTGTGGTGCTCTGTAGGGGCTCAGGATAGAGGTTACTCGCCGGGTTTAAATGTCACAGGACCTGTGTTGCGGCTTAAGTTACAGAAACTCACTCTGCACTGGGACCTGCTGCTGCCGGGGTGACTGCTTCTCACGCCAAGCACACTCCACCCCACACACACACTCCAAGTGGGGATTAACCCTGCACAGACAGTCGGTGCTGATAAACATGCATGGACATACACAAACAGAGAGCGAACCTTGTAGATAAACTCCCACAGACACACGTGTAACTGATATAGGCAGTCCCAATTCGCTTCTTTGTTCCCTTTGGCCCTAACCCTTCCATGTTTACAGATCTGGAGGGTCTGGATTAGTATAACAGTGTAGTGGTAAACCATATTGCTTACGCCTTAAAGATCTACAAATATCTGGCTTCTCAAGGAGCTGGGTGACTTGTTCAGATTTCAGCTTGTTTCAGTACCAGGCCAGCCTCAAACTGGAAGATATAAATAATCGGTCTGGTGGCTCAACTGTAGCCTGTTGGACTGTGGAAGGACAGACTGATTCACTACAGCCGCTCAGGTGTTGGGTAGGTAGTGAAGGGCTCGCATCAGGAGACTTTTGCTATCAGATCAGTCACAATCAGCCATGAGGTTACGGAGGTCACACCACAGCGATGCATTATGGGAGTTGTAGTGTAGGATGAAGGTAAGACTGCGGCTGTGGCGTGTTTTGAAGAAGTGAATGACAGCACAGCTCCAATTTGAGTTTAAAGCTCGTAGGTGGGAGGTGTCACGAATGTAGTGCATGCGGGCGATGGGAAGATGATCAGTGGTTCAGCGACGGGTCAGTGTGTTCTGGGTTGGGGTAGGGGATTGTAAGATGGTAACCGAGGCTGGGCACGCCCAGCTCCAAACGTGCTCACTCTGAGAGGGCCTGACCAGACCGGCCCACCCTGCCTGCTAACAAGCAGGCATCATTTTCTCACTGAGGAGGGAGGGGAGCGAAGCGAGTGATTCACCCACTTGTATTAAGGGGGAGTGGCACAGATTGTCACTTCTTGTGCACACTGTCACACACACACTCAACATCTATTCTCAGTCTCTGTCGACTCTGCCGCTGTAATGGTGAGTAAGCCAGATTGCATGGTGGGACACGCTGTGATAGCGTGCAACAGGCTTTCTGCTGTAGCGACAATACAATGCCATTTTGATTCTTCTGTTTGTGACTACTTGTCTGCAGACAGACCCTGTATTGTGTGTGTGTTGGGAAAAGGTTAGTCGGCGTGTTGAGACCCTCAGGTTTAGCATGAAGGTTGTTCTGTTCTAGGTCTGTACTAGTGAGAGATGGGCTATTTATACCCTCTCCCAGCGTCGGTGGCACTGGGCTCTCCACTGAGAAAAACACCAGAGCTGTCTGTGTGTGACACTCTACCCTGTGTGGCTGTTACTGTTATGAGTGACTGGTGCTGGTCCACTCTGAACCAGTCCTTGCTCTTGACCGCTATGACACTTGTTAACCCCTAACTACTACTGTACTTAGCCAAGGTGGCTGGCTTCAGTTAAAACCAGGGTTGGGCTAAAATTCCAGTTTTTCTACTGGAAAAACACTGGTTATCACTGCCCAAACAGTTTGGATTGGGTGGAAAATCTAAGCCACCATTTGGTTAGTTGGTTTAGTCTACAACCAGTACTAACATTATAGAAAGGTGCATCTCTGCGTAGCTCAATCATTTGCAAACATATAATTCCTCTTAAGTGATGGAAATGGATGAACTGGTTACCCTTATAGAGCAATCTAATACGTTTCTAGTGGTCTACTATCACTGTGGTTTGTTCTGTCTTTTGCCTTGGCTGTTGTTTACTCATTGGCTCCTTGTTCTGCTCATCAGGTTTGAGGAAGTCCACTAAGAAGCGCAGCGAGTCTCCTCCAGCAGAGCTCCCCAGCTTTCGGCGGAGCACACGGCAGAAGACCACGGGCTCCTGCGCCAGCACCAGGTACTACAGCCTCCCACTGCTCTCAATGTCGTCTCAACTTCTCCAGTCTAAAGCCCCTAGTCAATTGTAGTCGGTTGTATTTCGGTGTGCACCAAAAGTATTAAACAATACATCCAATATTTTATGGCAGGGGGTGGCTTCCTTGGCAATACATAATGAAATTGTCCCTGAGAAGTCGGTCTTTCAGTGCATACGAAAGTGTGTTGTCAGCCATAACATGTTTTAAAGGGGAAAATCCACTCCAGACATGGGTTATAGTCTGTTCTGTGAGTGGGTAAAATAACTATTTTCACCATGATTTAACTTCTAAGTTGACTGTCTGTGAAATCAGGAAATCGTGTTGTAACGCATCATCATGATAAGGTTCTTGTTACTGGAGATGGGGAATAACACACTATCACATTTCATACCGCTTTTAAAACAATGACCTGCGCTCCAAATTGCCAAATCAGCCAATAGATGGTACCGGCCTCAATCTGTCTATCGTCATGACAAAATATATATTTCCCTTAGATGTGCTCAAACTAAACAGTGGACCAAATTACTCCGCTCAGTTTTCCAATGCACCAGGGCAGTGATTTGGGACATTGCCCTGTGTAGGGTGCCGTCTTTCGGATGGAACGTTTAAACGTATGTCTTGACTCAGTGGTCACAAAAAATCCCATGGCACTTGTTATAAGAGTAGTGATGTTAACCCCGTTGTCCTGGCTAAATTCCATGGCCACCTAATCATCCCCAGCCCCTAATAGGCTCATTCATCCCCCCTCTTTTTTAAAATTTTTTAATTTCACCTTTATTTAACCAGGTAAACCAGTTGAGAACAAGTTCTCATTTACAACTGCGACCTGGCCAAGATAAAGCAAAGCAGTGCGATAAAAACAACAACACAGAGTTACATATGGGGTAAAACAAAACATAAAGTCAAAAATACAACAGAAAATATATACAGTGTGTGCAAATGTAGCAAGTTATGGAGGTAAGGCAATAAATAGGCTATAGTGCAAAATAATTACAATTAGTATTAACACTGGAATGATAGATGTGCAAGAGATGATGTGCAAATAGAGATACTGGGGTACAAATGAGCAAAATGAATAACAATATAGGGATGAGGTAGTTGGGCGGGCTAATTTCAGATGGGCTGTGTACAGGTGCAGTGATCGGTAAGGTGCTCTGACAACTGATGCTTAAAGTTAGTGAGGGAGATAAGTGTCTCCAGCTTCAGAGATTTTTGCAATTTGTTCCAGTCATTGGCAGCAGAGAACTGGAAGGAATGGCAGCCAAAGGAGGTGTTGGCTTTGGGGATGACCAGTGAGAGATACCTGCTGGAGCGCAGACTACGGGTGGGTGTTGCTATGGTGACCAATGAGCTAAGATAAGGCGGGGATTTGCCTAGCAGTGATTTATAGATGGCCTGGAGCCAGTGGGTTTGGCGACGAATATGTAGTGAGGACCAGCCAACAAGAGCGTACAGGTCACAGTGGTGGGTAGTATATGGGGCTTTGGAGACAAAACGGATGGCACTGTGATAGACTACATCCAATTTGCTGAGTAGAGTGTTGGAGGCTATTTTGTAAATGACATCGCCGCAGTCAAGGATCGGTAGGATAGTCAGTTTTACGAGGGCATGTTTGGCAGCATGAGTGAAGGAGGCTTTGTTGCGAAATAGGAAACCGATTCTAGATTTAACTTTGGATTGGAGATTCTTAATGTAAGTCTGGAAGGAGAGTTTACAGTCTAACCAGACACCTAGATATTTGTAGTTGTCCACATACTCTAGGTCAGACCCGTCGAGAGTAGTGATTCTAGTCGGGTGGGCGGGTGCAAGCAGCGTTCGGTTGAAGAGCATGTATTTAGTTTTACTAGTGTTTAAGAGCAGTTGGAGGCTACTGAAGGAGTGTTGTATGGCATTGAAGCTCGTTTGGAGGTTTGTTAACACAGTGTCCAATGAAGGGCCAGATGTATACAAAATGGTGTCGTCTGCATAGAGGTGGATCTGAGAGTCACCAGCAGCAAGAGCGACGTCATTGATATACACAGAGAAAAGAGTCGGCCCAAGAATTGAACCCTGTGGCACCCCCATAGACTGCCATAGGTCCAGACAACAGGCCCTCCGATTTGACACATTGAACTCTATCTGAGAAGTAGTTGGTGAACCAGGCGAGGCAGTCATTTGAGAAACCAAGGCTACTTAGTCTGCCAATAAGAATGTGGTGGTTGACAGAGTCGAAAGCCTTGGCCAGGTCAATGAAAACGGCTGCACAGTACTGTCTATTATCGATCGCGGTTATAATATCGTTTAGGACCTTGAGCGTGGCTGAAGTGCACCCATGACCAGCTCGGAAACCGGATTGCATAGCGGAGAAGGTACGGTGGGATTCGAAATGGTCGGTGATCTGTTTGTTGACTTGGCTTTCAAAAACTTTTGAAAGGCAGGACAGGATGGATATGGGTCTGTAACAGTTTGGATCTAGAGTGTCACCCCCTTTGAAGAGGGGGATGACCGCGGCATCTTTCCAATCTCTGGGGATCTCAGACGTTACGAAAGAGAGGTTGAACAGGCTAGTAATAGGGGTTGCGACAATCTCTCCCCTGTAACTATTCCCCAGGTTGTTGTTGTAAATGAGAATGTGTTCTCAGTCAACTTACCTGGTAAAAAAAGATATATCTTGAACTTAACAGCATGCAATGCATGTTTCGCCTCTCCCTACTCGCCCTTGCCTATGTCTGTGGGAAAGCATAGATTCGGTAAAGAGATCTATGGAATTCGACCAAAACAATGGAAGTTCTATGGAAACACCACGCACACGTCCTCGTGGGGGAAAGATTCAGAATCCCCTTATTGTTGCCCTTCAAAATTAGCCTACTTTTAGGCTATTGTTTGTATTTTACACAATGTTGGGGTAAAAATCTTGAATGGATGTTAACACCAATACATGTTAACGTCATCACCAATCAACGGCATCACACTTAAAACGTCTTCAACTACCACCACCTATTTCGATATGGCTTGCTATGCTACCAGCTTATGCAAATGGGAGTTAGCATTTAGCAGACATTTTTCCAAACCCGAAAAGGACTAAATATTATCCAGCAAAATTTTGTAGCCACATTGAGCCTATTAGAACTCCTAAATCATGAAGAATATCCACTTTGTTAGATCAAAGTCTTTGAATGGCCGCCGATGACGACATCTTTGCGCTTTCCCCCGTTCTGCGTTCCATTGACCTCTTCACCGCATGTATGGAAAAGTGCCGTTGCATTACAACGTCAGCCCCCCCTCCTTGAGGCAGACGATCTGCAGGTTGAACATGGTAAGAGTGCAGTTTGTGGATTTTACAGCGGGCTAGCTACTTCACATGCTAATATTGACTTTGATATTATTGTGTGTAGCTACATTTGCTAGCTACCTAGCCAGCCAAGAGAGAGCGCGTTGCATTGTGGGTTTTGTAGTCGACTTGAGTGCAACAGATTTCCACTACAATTTTCACACGTTTCTACCAACCTTATTATAATGACAAAGGAAAATGTATTCGCTAAAAATATTGTTCTCACATATTAGTGTTAACGCTGTAAAAAGGAATTAGTGGTTTTGGGTGGATTATTCCTTCAAAGTACATTTCCAGTGTTTCCAGATTTCTAAGAGATATGACCTATAATTCCAATATGAGTGATAGTTTTCCTTCCAAAGAGTTTTTTAAGTGAATTTTTAAATATTTTTCCAATTTATTCTGTGGCCACATGAGTATCGGACGAGTCGACATTATTTTGGTATGAAGTTTGACATACACCTTAGCCAAATACATACAAGATGAAGAAGCACATGCAGGATTTAAACAGCAAGATCTCCCGTCACGGACTCAACCGCAACGAACTGTAACGGATTCCTCAGATGTGACTCTGGGTGACAACAAGAAGGCTGTGTGTTTTTTCAACATTAGTGGCTGTTTTCCTCGAAAACAAGACATTTTAAAGTCTGCTTCATGTTTTCTTGCCACCGTGCTTCAGAGTGGCGATGCTGGTATCATGACAACCCAACAATCAACTGCTAATCTGCCATTATGGAGTATTGTGTGTAGGCCAGTGACAATCCGTTTTAAATTCAGGCTGTAACAAAGCACTGTGTAAACCCAATCAGAATGTACTCGGATGAAATGTTACTGAAAGAATGGGGCGGCAGGTAGCTTAGTGGTTAAGAGCGTTGTGCCAGTAACCGAAAGGTCGCTGGCTCTAATCCCCGAGCCGACTAGGTGAAAAATCTGTCGATGTGCCCTTGAGCAAGGCACTTAACCCTAATTGCTCCTGTAAGTCGCTCTGGATAAGAGCGTCTGCTAAATGACTAAAAATGTAAATGTAATACATTTAAACTCAGTTTTTCACAATTCCTGACATTTAATCCTAGTATAAATTCCCTGTCTTAGGTCAGTTAGGATCACCACTTTTATTTTAAGAATGTGAAATGTCAGAATAATAGTAGAGTGATTTATTTCAGCTTTTATTTCTTTCATCACATTCCCAGTGGGTCAGAAGTTTACATACACTCAATTAGTATTTGGTAGCATTGCCTTTAAATCGTTTAACTTGGGTCAAACGTTTCAGGTAGCTTCCCACAATAAGTTGGGTGAATTTTGGCCCATTCCTCCTGACAGAGCTGGTGTAACTGAGTCAGGTTTGTAGGCCTCCTTGCTCGCACACACTTTTTCAGTTCTGCCCACACATGTTCTATAGGATTGAGGTCAGGGCTTTGTGATGGCCACTCCAATACCTTGACTTTGTTGTCCTTAAGCCATTTTGCCACAACTTTGGAAGTATGCTTGGGGTCATTGTCCATTTGGAAGACCCATTTGCGACCAAGCTTTAACTTCCTGACTGATGTCTCGAGATGTTGCTTCAATATATCCACAAAATGTTCCTTCCTCATGATGCCATCTATTTTGTGAAGTGCACCAGTCCCTCCTGCAGCAAAGCACCCCCACAGCATGATGCTGCCACCCCCGTGCTTCACAGTTGGGATGGTGTTCTTCGGCTTGCAAAACAAAACCCCTTTTTTCCTCCAAACATAACGATGGTCATTATGGCCAAACAGCACGATCGTTGTCCCCGTGTGCAGTTGCTAACCGTAGTCGGTCTTTGTTATGGCGGTTTTGGAGCAGTGGCTTCTTCCTTGCTGAGCGGCCTTTCAGGTTATGTCGATATAGGACTCGTTTCACTGTGGATATAGATACTTTTGTACCTGTTTCCTCCAGCATCTTCACAGGGTACTTTGCTGTTGTTCTGGGATTGATTTGCACTTTTCGCACCAAAGTATGTTCATCTCTAGGAGACAGAACGCGTCTCCATCCTGAGCGGTATGACGGCTGCGTGGTCCCATGATGTTTATACTTGCGTACTATTTGTACAGATGAACGTGGTACCTTCAGGCGTTTGTAAATTGCTCCCAAGGATGAACCAGACTTGTGAAGGTATGCAAAAAGAAATTCTGAGGTCTTGGCTGATTTCTTTTGATTTTCCCATGGTGTCAAGCAGAGGCACTGAGTTTGAAGGTAGGCCTTGAAATACATCCACAGGTACACCTCCAATTGACTCAAATGATGTCAATTAGCCTATCAGAAGATTCTAAAGCAATGATGTCATTTTCTGGAATTTTCCAAGCTGTTTAAAGGCACAGTCAACTTAGTGTATGTAAACTTCTGACCCACTGGAATTGTGATACAGTGAATTATAAGTGAAATAATCTGTCTGTAAACAATTGTTGGAAAAATTACTTGGCATGCCCAAAGCAGATGTCCTAACCAACTTGCCAAAACTATAGTTTGTTAACAAGAAATTTGTGGAGTGGTTGAAAAACAAGTTTTAATGACTCTAACCTAAGTGTATGTAAACTACGACTTCAACTGTATATAACTTTCAAAATAGAGATTTTCACTGGACAGTTTAACCATTCAGGAATGTGAACATGATTGTTGTCGTTAGCTGCACATGTCTGCTCGCGTGTGTGTGTGAACATGCGTTCACATTGCGAAGTGTGAGTCAGAGGTGCCTTATGACCAGGAATGTCAGTTGTGTGCTGTCTCGTGTTTGACTGTGGGCTCTGTGTGGTCTAGTTGTTTGCTGCGCAGTCACTCACTGTCCCCCTCTGCCCTTTTCTCCCCCCCTGTCTGTGCAGTCGGCGAGGCTCAGGCCTGGGCAAGCGTGGGGCAGCCGAAGCTCGCCGACAGGAGAAGATGGCCGACTCGGACAACAACCAGGACGGGGCCAACTCCTCGGCCGCCCGCACTGACGAGGCCCCGCAGGGGGCTTCAGGTACAGGTACCTACTGCTGCCAGGGCACAGAGTTTTTCCTTCTCAGTTCGCATGGTCAGGAAAAACTCAGTGCTACGCCTATAATGGTACGCTACCTGCTTGTGGTAGCAGAGATTCTCTCCCCTTGGCCCTTAGTGGATCAAAACATTTGGACTATCCCAATAATTTCTGGTATGTGTTTGGTCTAAACGCATAGGAGCCAGCCAAAGCTTGGTGTAGCCTCTGCTTGGATTGTGTGTGTTCACTAAAATATCATGGACTTTATTCCTAGGCCAGCCTGGGTTTGTATACCCTTTACCTTATCTGAGAGAAATCGGTTGTCATTTTGATGATGAAAATGGCGGTTTAACTGTCCTTGTGTTTTTTTTTCTTTTTTTCTCCAGCTTCTAGCTCAGTGGCCGGCGCTGTAGGGATGACCACATCCGGTGAGAGCGAGTCGGATGACTCTGAAATGGGCAGACTCCAAGGTATGAAGATCACAGCTTTCCTTAGATACAGGTGCCAATGTCCCTGTCTAAAAATAGTTCCCTGTCAGCCCTTGTTGGTGTTGTGGGGTCTTTGGTTGTTGTCTAACCTATCTGTTTTCTCCCCACAGCCCTGCTGGAGGCCAGGGGTCTACCCCCACACCTCTTTGGGCCCTTGGGACCCCGCATGTCCCAGCTGTTTCACAGAACCATAGGCAGTGGAGCCAGTGAGTACTACACTGTCTATGTCCAGAATCCATTTAATTAGCTCTTAACATCTGTGAGCAGGGTCTTTCCATTCTCTCTCAGGGGAGGCATGAAGAGTTCACTTATGTCTGTCTATATTCTTCTAACCCGCTATTCACTCAACTGTAATCCAAGTGTATGCTCACTGTATTCCTGGCAGGGAACATATTAAAAACGTTTCTCCGAGGAGGAGTGCTGATCCCCCTCGCCATATAATCTCATTCAGTTTGATCTTAACGGCTAAACTGATTCTATATCAGCACTCCTACTCTTGCGAATACTGGCCCTGCTGTTTAGTCTCTACTCTGACCTGCTTTATCCCTCCTCTCCTCACAGGCTCCAAGGCTCAGCAGCTGCTGCAGGGCCTGCAGGCCACCGGCGACGAGTCCCAGCAGCTCCAGGCCGCCATCGAGATGTGCCAGCTGCTGGTGATGGGCAACGAGGAGACGCTAGGAGGCTTCCCTGTGAAGAGCGTGGTGCCCGCTCTGGTGAGTCACTCAATGCTTTGTCCACCTTTTTGTCTTAAGTCATTTTACACAGTGTCTTGATTTGCCAAGTCTCTTAATCCCCTCTTATCTTCCTCACAGATCACATTGTTGCAGATGGAGCATAACTTTGACATTGTGAGTATCCTGAGCTTATATCTTTGGGGGGGAACCCAGTAATTTATTTTCACCATGGCATTAGCCCTACAGTGCAGGTGCTGAAATGTTTCGCAATAAATGTGAAACACTGCAGTCCGTCTCCTAGTTATATTTTGTTGCAAGAAACTGTACCTCAGCACAGTGTTTTAACTGTATGGTTCCAGCCAACATGGTTGCCTTGTGGTTATGCTTGTGAAAAATATCTTACCCCGTGCCTCTGCTCAGATGAACCACGCCTCACGTGCTCTCACTTACATGATGGAGGCGCTGCCTCGGTCGTCTGCTGTGGTCGTGGACGCCATCCCCGTCTTCCTGGAAAAGGTAGGATGACCCCCTCTGCTCAGGTTCAGTAGGCACTAAACACACGCTTTGAAATGGAAACGTTCTCATTCAAGTTTAAGTACTACCTAGTCTTTTGAAAACATGTCCCACCAATTCATGCCTACTGAATGCAACCCAAGTATTTATAGCCCACACGTTGTTCTGCTTTTGTCTTCCATTTCTGTCATTCTCTCACGTTCATTTTCCCTCATAGACCATTAGCATATCCACCACCGGTTTATCTCTCTCTCTCCTCTCTTTGCCTGCAGCTTCAGGTGATCCAATTCATTGACGTGGCGGAGCAGGCCCTGACTGCCTTGGAGATGTTGTCAAGGCGACACAGCAAAGCCATCCTGCAGGCTGTAAGTGTTGCTCCCTCTCTCCCACTTGTGGCTCAGCTCTGCCTCTCTCTCTCATGTCATCTCTGCTCCCTACCAGGCTCTCATGGGCTCACCTTAAAATAAGTGTTGATGGTGGTGGCTGTATGATAGATGTGCAGCAGGGTTTCTGTTAGCTGGAAATAGACTGCTTTTGAAAACAATAATAGTTGATAAATAAAAATGTTGCTGGCCAAAAAGACTGGGATAAGCAAAATAATGCTTTTTTTATTCATTGATTAAAATACCAGTCGATGGAAATACAGTTGACCATCATGCTTATCAGTCTATAGGTTAATTAGCATACTTTTTATTAAATTGGCCTGTATTTTCGTCTATCACACGCGCACTGCAATCAGCCTATTTTGAGAGGGATTTCTCCTGCAACTCCTCAGCTGGTTGCTGCTGGAGTAAAACATGCTTTTATAAGCCCATTGTGCAACACTTCTAAATGCAATTGCTTGTTAACAGTTTTGGTGCACAATCTAAAAATAGCTATTTTGATTTCTCAACTTGTAATTGATGCACACCTCCATTCACCGTTCAAGTGCAGGCAACAGGCTATCAGCGCATCAAACACCACTTTACAATGTGAGCTGGAGGCAGTATGCATTTTGAGAACATAATTCATTGTTTGAAACCTGAATGTTTTATTTAATATTATGAGGCATGCCTTACCTTGCTTCAAAGTAGCCTATAGCCAAAATCCGACCATGAAAACGTGGAGGCAATTATTTTATAAAGACTTCATAGGCGTTGTGTGAGTTAAGTTTGGGGGAGCTTAAAATGTATCCTTCCATTTCTACCGTTCTGCATGCCAGTTACGATTTTCATATGCTCATTTTTGTGGAACAGTCATTTAAATAATAATTTTTGTTTCTCCATCATTGTCACATGATTACTCATAAAAATCTGAATTAATCATTAAAAAGACAACTAATGCGAGATCACCAGCCTCTACCCTATGGACACATTGATACGCCGTGATCCATAGTCGGCTAAAGAAATGAGGGCATTGGAACTCATAGTCTATAGGCCAACGCAGCAGTAGACCTGTAACTTCCATTGCTCTTTCACACTGGAGATTGGTGATTATCGAGGGGGGAGATTGTTGGAAAGATTTTTCAAATAGCTTACTGTGAGGAGAATGAGAATGGTAAATGACTGTAATACATGCATTTGGAAAGAAGTAGAATGTGCTCAACCAATGTGAGTAGAGGTACAACCTAAAAATCTGTACGCATCATTGGACAGGAAAAGGCACAACGCTCACTCGCCATTAAAACTATGTAGTTTTATTAGACTAGTTTAAAAGATAGAAGTTTCAACCTTCAGAATCAATATATGCAGTAACAGAAATGTATGTAACCAAATTACCGGGATTAACGGTACGTTTACTACTGGTGACGTACACTACATGACCAAGTATGTGGACACCTGCTCGTCAACCATCTCATTCCAATATCATGGGCATTAATATGGAGTTGATTTTCCCCCCTTTGCTGCTATAACAGCCTCCACTGTTCTGGGAAGGCTTTCCACTAGATGTGGAGGTTAGGGTTCTGTGCAGGCCAGTCAAGTTCTTCCACACCGATCTTGACAAACCATTTCTGTATGGACCTCGCTTTGTGGACGGGGGCATTGTCATGCTGGAACAGGAAAGGGCATTCCCTGAACTGTTGCCACAAAGATGAAGCACAGAATTGTTGAGAATGCTCTTCATTGACTACAGCTCAGCGTTCAATCCTATAGTGCCCTCAAAGCTCATCACTAAGCTAAGGACCCTGGGACTAAACACCTCCCTCTGCAACTGGATCCTAGACTTCCTGATGGGCCGCCTCCAGGTGGTAAGGGTAGGTAACACATATGCAATGCTGATCCTCAACATGGGGGCCCCTCAGGGGTGCGTGCTCAGTCCCCTCCTGTACTCCCCATTCACCCATGACTGCATGGGCAGGCACGACTCCAACACCATCACTAAGTTTGCAGATGACACAAGTGGTAGGCCTGATCACCGACAACGATGAGACAGCCGATAGGGAGGAGGTCAGAGACCTGGCCGTGTGGTGCCAGGATAACTCTCTCCCTCAACGTGACCTTCGAAAGCATCCTGACTGGTTGCATCACTGCCTGGTATGGAAACTGCTCGGCCTCCGACCGCAAGGCACTACAGAGGGTAGTGCGTACAGCCCAGTACATCACTGGGGCCAAGCTTCCTGCCATCCAGGACCTCTATACCAGGCGGTGTCAGAGGAAGGCCCTAAAAATGGTCAGACTCCAGCCACCATAGTCAGACTGTTCTCCCTACTACCGCACGGCAAGCTGTACCAGAGCGCCAAGTCTAGGTCCAAAATGCTTCTTAACAGCTACTATCCCCAAGCCATAAGACTCCTGAACAGCTAATCAAATGGCTACCTGGACTATTTGCATTCCTCCCCCCTCTTTTACGCTGCTGCTACTCTCAGATTATTATCTATGCATAGTCATTTTAACTCTACCTACATGTACACTACCGGTCCAAAGTTTTAGAACGCCTACTCATTCAAGGTTTTTTCTTTATTTGTACTGTTTTCTACATTGTAGAATAATAGTGAAGACATCAAAACTATGAAATAACACATGGAATCATGTAGTAACCAAAAAAGTGTTAAACAAATCAAAATATCTTTGAGATTCTTCAAATAGCCACCCTTTGCCTTGACAGCTTTGCACACTCTTGGCATTATCTCAACCAGCTTCATGAGGTAGTCACCTGGAATGCATTTCAATTAACAGGTGTGCCTTCTTAAAAGTTCATTTGTGGAATTTCTTTCCTCCTTAATGCGTTTGAGCCAATCAGTTGTGTTGTGACAAGGTAAGAGGGGTACACAGAAGATAGCCCTATTTGGTAAAAGACCAAGTCCATGTTATGGCAAGAACAGCTCAAATAAGCAAAGAGAAACAACAGTCCATCATTACTTTAAGACATGAAGGTCAGTCAATACGGAACATTTCAAGAACTTTGAACGTTTCTTCAACTGCAGTCGCAAAAATCATCAAGTGCTATGATGAAACTGGCTCTGAGGACCGCCACAGGAATGGAAGACCCAGAGTTACCTCTGCTGCAGAGGATAAGTTCATTAGAGTTACCAGCCTCAGAAATTGCAGCCCAAATAAATGCTTCAGAGTTCAAGTAATAGACACATCTCCACATCAACAGTTCAGAGGAGACTGTGAATCAGGCCTTCATGGTCGAATTGCTGCAACTAAACTACTACTAAAGGACACCAATAAGAAGAAGACTTGCTTGGGCCAAGAAACACGAGAAATTGACATTTAGACTGGTGGAAATGTGTCATTTGTTCTGGAGTCCAAATTTGAGATTTTTGGTTCCAACCACCGTTTCTTTGTGAAACATGGTGTGTGTGAACGGATGATCTCTGCATGTGTAGTTCCCACCTTAAAGCATGGAGGAGGAGGTGTTATGGTGTAGTGGTGCTTTGCTGGTGACACTGTGATTTATTTAGAATTCAAGGCACACTTAACCAGAATGGCTACCACAGCATTCTGCAGCGATACGCCATCCCATCTGGTTTGGGCTTAGTGGGACTATCATTTGTTTTTCAACAGGACAATGACCCAACACACCTCCAGGCTGTGTAAGGGCTATTTTACCAAGAAGGAGAGTGATGGAGTGCTGCATCAGATGACCTGGCCTCCACAGTCCCCCGACCTCAAACAAATTCAGATGGTTTGGGATGAGTCGGACTGCAGAGTGAAGGAAAAGCAGCCAACAACTGCTCAGCATATGTGGGAACTCTGTCAAGACTGTTGGAAAATCATTCCAGGTGAAGCTGGTTGAGAGAATGTCAAGATTCTGCAAAGCTGTCATCAAGGCAAAGGGTGGCTATTTGAAGTATAAAATATATTTAGATTTAACAATTTTTCTCAATACTACATGATTCCATATGTGTTATTTCGTAGTTTTGATGTCTTCACTATTATTCTATAATGTAGGAAATAGTTTAAAAATAGAAAAACCCTTGAATGACTAGGTGTTCTAAAACCTTTGACTGGTAGTGTACATTACCTAAATTACCATGACTAACCTGTGCCCCCACACATTGACTTTGTACTGGTTCCCCCTGTTTATAGCTTCGCTACTGTTATTTTACTGCTGCTCTTTAATTATTTCTTATTTTTTACTTATCTATTTTTTTACTTAACACTTATTTTTCTTAACTGCATTGTTGGTTAAGCGCTTGTAAGTAAGCATTTCACTGTAAGGTCTACACCTGTTGTATTCGGTGCATGTGACAAATAAAAATTGATTTGAATTGATTGTCATTGAATGCTGTAGCATTAAGAGTTCCCTTCACTGGAATTAAGGGGCCTAGCCCGAACCATGAAAAACTGACCAGACCATTATTCCTCCTCCACCAAACCTTAGTGGTGCTATGCATTTGGGCAGGTAGCATTCGCTTGGCATCCGCCAAACCCAGATTAGTCCGTCGGACTGCCAGATGGTGAAGCGCAATTCATCACTCCAGAGAATGCGTTTCCGCTGCTCCACCGAGTCCAATGGCGGCGAGCTTTACACCATTTCAGCCGACGCTTGCCGTTGCGCATGGTGCTCTTAGGCTTGTGTGCGGCTGCTCGTCCATGGAAACCCATTTCATGAAGCTCCCGACGAACAGTTGTTGGAGCACTCTATTTTGAAAGGTAGATCTGTCCCATCTATCCCTATCCTTGTGTATAACTGTGTGGTGTTTCCTGTGTCGTGCAGGGTGGCCTGGCTGACTGTCTGCTGTACCTGGAGTTCTTCAGCATCAACGCCCAGAGGAACGCCCTGGCCATTGCCGCCAACTGCTGCCAGAGCATCACCCCTGACGAGTTCCACTTTGTCTCTGACTCTCTGCCACTGCTGACCCAGAGACTCACACACCAGGTACACACTCATTCACCTTTTACATGCTCTGCTATATTGCAGGTGAGGTTGGTGTTGTCTGTGGCATGTTACCTGTGAAGATGTCAATTGTTTGTGGTTATTCTCCCCCCCCCCCCCCCCCCCACGTACAGGATAAGAAATCCGTCGAAAGCACTTGTCTCTGTTTTGCCAGACTGGTGGATAACTTTCAACATGAGGAGGTGAGTGAAGCGGTTGTACTCAACACATTTCTATGGCTCTAACATCGCTCACCCTCCTGAGCAGACCCGTGATGACATCATCACAATGACTGACCCTTGACCTCTGTGTGACCGCTGTCCACAGAACCTGCTGCAGCAGGTGGCCACGCGGGACCTGTTGACCAACATCCAGCAGCTGCTGGTGGTCACCCCGCCCGTGCTCAGCTCGGGCATGTTCATCATGGTGGTGCGCATGTTCTCCCTCATGTGCTCCAACTGCCCCTGTCTGGCCGTGCAGCTCATGAAGCAGAGTGAGTGGCTCACACAGACCGACACGCGCACACACACACACGCTTTTTATCGGTGCGTATTTACACTGCACACTTGAATAAAGCATAACAATGCAGCTTACAAAATCTTGGGAAAGTTAAATGTATAAAGACAGTCTAAATGCCTCCAAGGCTAAAGTCCCTGACTGTGTCTAAGCCAATAGCCTGTGGAAAGAGTGAAAACTAAGGACGTTGTCTTTGTTCAGATATCGCAGAGACTCTGCGTTTCCTTCTGTGCGGAGCGGCCAACGGTAGCTGCCAGGAGCAGATTGACCTAGTGCCCCGGAGCCCCCAGGAGCTCTACGAACTCACCTCACTCATCTGGTAATGAACCACCCCCTCTGCTGCTGCTCTCAACCTTAACAACCTTTTCTACCTAAATGGTGGATGTGCATAAAGATGGCGGCCTCCATGCACGCACCACAGATGCCTTGTTTGTGAAGTGCACTGATGCACTTTGCTAACTGTCTTTCTGTTGTTGTCCCTCCCCCCCCACCAGCGAGCTGATGCCCTGCCTGCCCAGAGAGGGCATCTTTGCTGTGGACCTCATGCTGAAGAAGGGCAGTGCCCAGGCCACAGAGGGGGCCATCTGGCAGTGGAGGGACGACCGGGGCCTGTGGCACCCCTACAACCGCATCGACAGCCGCATCATTGAGGTAAAGAACAGACATGCCGCTCCGCTCCATTATAGGGACTTTACTTTCAACCAGACTTAGGGCCCAGAGTTTTTCCTCTTCAGGCGGTCAGGAAAAACTATTGGCCCTACCTATACTACAACAAAGTAGACTGTCTTCATATGTTATGAGCTGTGTGAATCCCCTGCGTAGCCCAGTGTTACACTAACGTCTGGGGGTGTCTGGTTCTCTCTTCCTCTCCAGACGGCCCACCAGAACGGAGAGGACGAGATCAGCCTGTCCACCCTGGGCCGCGTCTACACCATCGACTTCAACTCTATGCAGCAGATCAACGAGGACACTGGCACAGCACGGGGTATCCAGAGGAAACCCAACCCCTTAGCCAACCCCACTACTGGTGAGAGAGTTACCTCTAGTCATAGACTATCCCCAAACTGGTGTCCGTTGTATGCGTCTCATGTCAGTTGATGTAGTATGATGCCCTGATTGGTTCTGAGACTAGCTCTATTCACCTGCAAAGATACATCTATATATGGCGCTATAGACACAGTGGAGAAGGGGTCACTGCCCCAAGTTATTGGTAATTTTTTATTGAACCTTTTGAACCAAGTAGTCCCATTGAGGGCAGATTACCTCTTTCCCAATGGAGACATGCTCAAGAGAGGTAGCTCTTGAAGCATCTCTTTGTAAACTCTTGTGAAATTGAACAGGGTGCTTCTTTGTGTCTTCTGCACTAGCTGATGGAATCCAATTTCTCCTTTGAGTCAAAATAACTATCAAATCTTACATGAGTTTTCCCATCTGTCTGTCCCCCAGGGGGTCTCCAGGAGGTGAGGCGGGAGGATGCACGGGCCCAGCTGATGAAGGAGGACCCTGAGCTGGCCAAGTGCTTCATCAAGACCCTGTTCGGGGTGCTGTACGAAGTGTACAGCTCGTCGGCGGGCCCAGCCGTCAGACATAAGTGCCTCCGAGCCATTCTCAGGATCATCTTCTTTGCCGATGCCGAGCTCCTCAAGGATGTGCTGAGGAACCACGCTGTGTCCAGGTGAACTTTTACGCACAACCTTGGGGGGCTCTTGAGTCAAGATGGCTGCCTCCATGGACAAAAATAAATAGCCAGTATGGCATGTGTCTTTTATACTACAGCTTAACCTCAGTGTTTTTTTGTTTCCTTCTCCCAGTCACATTGCCTCCATGCTGTCCAGCCAGGACCTGAAGATTGTAGTGGGCTCTCTGCAGATGGCTGAGATCCTCATGCAGAAGCTGCCCGACGTATTCAGTGTCTTCTTCAGAAGAGAAGGTAATGGATCCTGCCTGAGCCTGTCTGCGTCACCTCCCCAGAGCAGCTGACCTGTAATGATCCAAAACACCCAGCTGAAACGCAGCTCTTTTCTAGCACCAGGAGCTGCTGTTCAGATGACCTGTTATGATGGGTCCTCCACTGCTATTTGAGCTTCGATGTATTTTAGCAAAGTCATAACACTGAGGTCATAAAAGTCAGATGTCACACCACAATGTACTTATGTCATGGACCACAGAAAGCTGTTTATCAAGCTAAATGTAATAGATTTCCCCTGATATATTGAATCACAATTTCTGACTCCATCCTCGTCAATATCAGATAATTGGGAAAAGGGGAATTTCAATGTATTCCATCTCCCCTCACCTCTGCCCCCCCTCCTCTCTCCAGGTGTGATGCACCAGGTGAAGAACCTGGCTGAGTCTGAGGCCTTCCTCACCAGTCCCCCAAAGGCGTGCACCAGCGGCACGGCTAGCCTGTGTACCACCACCATCAGCACTGCGACCACTACTGTGGCCACCAACGCCACCCCAGACCTGGGCTCACCTAGCTTCCAGCACAGCATGGACGACTCACTAGACCTCAGCCCACAGGGGTGAGTGCACGAATACTAAATACCGTGAATGTGCACGTATGAGAGGTCAGATAGCACACACAAGTACACTCACACACACTCCTCCATAGAACAACATTTATCTCTCCCTCTCTCCTAGACGGTTAAGTGATGTGCTGAAGAGAAAACGTCTGCCTAAGAGAGGGCCCAGAAGGCCCAAGTATTCTCCTCCCAGGGACGACGACAAAGTAGACAATCAGGGTAATTGTTATTGGAACTCTCATATACAATCTCTAAGAATGGATGCAAATGGTTCTCACAGGTGATACAAGTAATGCTAAATGTCAATGATACATTTGTAGTACTAAATGTAAAATTCCTTGTGGAATATACACTACATTACCAAAAGTATGTGGACACCTGCCGAACATCTCGTTCCAAAATCATGGGCATTAATATGGAGTTGGTCCGCCTTTGCTGCTATAACAGCCTCCACTCTTTTGAGAAGGATTTCCACTAGATGTTGGAATATTGCTGCGGGGACTGTCAGCCATGAGCATTAGTGAGGTCAGGCACTGATGTTGGGCGATTAGGCCTGGCTCACAGTCGGCGTTCCAATTCATCCCAAAGGTGTTTGATGGGGTTGAGGTAAGGGTTCTGTGCAGGCCAGTCAAGTTCTTCCACACTGATCTCGACAAACCATTTCTGTATGGACCTCTCTTTGTGCATGAGAATGTTGTCATGCTGAAACAGGAAAGGGCCTTCCCCAAACTGTTTCCACACAGTTGGAAGCACAGAATCATCTAGAATGTTATTGTATGCTGTAGCTTTAAGATTTCCCTTTACTGGAATTAAGGAGCCTAGCCTGAACCATGAAAAACAGCCCCAGACCATTATTCCTCCTCCGCCAAACTTTACAGTTGGCACTATGCATTGGGGGCAGGTAGCATTCTCCTGGCATCCGCCAAACCCAGATTGGTACGCCGGACTGCCAGATGGTGAAGCGTGGTTCATCACTCCAGAGAACCCATTTCCACTGCTCCAGAGTCCAATGGCGGCGAGCTTTACACCACTCCAGCCGACGCTTGGCATTGCGCATGGTGATCTTAGGCTTGTGTGCGGCTGCTCAGCCATGGGAACCCATTTCGTAAAGCTCCCGACGAACAGTTCTTGTGCTGACGTTGCTTCCAAAAGCAGTTTGCAACCGACAGACTATTTTTATGCGCTTCAGCACTCTGCGGTCCCATTCTGTGAGCTTGTGTGGCCTACCACTTCACGGCTGAGCCGTTGTTGCTCCTAGACGTTTCCACTTCACAGTAATACCACTTAAAGTTGACCAGGGCAGAAATTTGACGAATTGACTTGTTGGAAAGTTGGCATCCTATGACAGTGCCACGTTGAAAGTCACTGAGCTCTTCAGTAAGGCCATTCTACTGCCAGTGTTTGTCTATGGAGATTGCATGGCTGTGTGCTCGATTTTATACACCTGTTAGCAACAGGTGTGGCTGCAGTGGCCAAATCCACTAATGTAGACACCCCTTCAAATACATTTGTGTATATATTGTGTGTGTGTGTACTGAACAAAAATATGAACGCAACATGTGAAGTGTTAGTCCCATGTTTCATGAGCTGAAATAAATCAAGCTTATTTCTCTCAAATTGAGCACAGATATGTTTACATCTCTGTTAGTGAGCGTTTCCCCTTTGCCAAGATAATTCATCCACCTGCCAGGTGTGGCATATCAAGAATTTGATTAAACAGCATGATCATTAGAGGTGTACCTTGTACTGGGGACAATAAAAGGCCACTCTAAAATGTGCAGTTGTCACAACACAATACCACAGATGTTTTGAGGGAGTGTGCAATTAGCATGCTGACTACAGGAATGTCCACCAGAGCTGTTGCTGGAGAATTGAGTGTTCATTTCTCTACCATAAGCCGCCTCCAACATCGTTTTAGAGCATGTGGCAGTACATCCAACAAGCCTCACAACTGCAGACCACGCGTAACGATGCCAGCCCAGGACCTCCACATCCGGCTTCTTCACCTGCGGGATCGTCTGAGGGGGTGCTGAGGAGTATTTCTGTCTGTAATAAAGCCCATTTGTGGGGAAAACTCATTCTGATTGGCTGGGCCTGGCTCCCCAGTGGGTGGCCCTATGCCCTCCTAAGGGCCTAATGAATTTATTTAAATAGACTGATTTTCCTTATATGAACTGTAACTCAGTGAAATCTTTGAAATAGTTGCACTTCTTTATATTTTTGTTCAGTAATATATAAACATCTGTATTTTTTTTTACCATGACATTGTTTTGCGTTCATTCAAATCAACAGTATTCAGCACTGCATGGTATCTGCAGCCAGTCGCTGTTCATTACTCTGTGCAAGAGCAACTCGACATATGGCATCGTTGGTCTCCATGCCTCTTTGTGCCTGGAGTCCTGGTATATCTGTCGACAGACATTTATGCAGAATGCAAACCTTGTGATTTTACATTTTAGTCATTTAGCAGACGGGAGCAATTAGGGTTAAGTGCCTTGCTCAAGGGCACATCGACAGATTTTTCACCTAGTCGGCTCGGGGATTAGAACCAGCGACCTTTCAGTTACTGGCACAACGCTCTTAACCACAAAGCTACCTGCCGCCTCATTTTCTTTACCCTAAATAAATACAGCATGAATTTATTCTTAAAAAATCTGGTGTCTATTTCAAACCTCTGTAGCAGCGTTTCCCAAACTTGGTCCTGGGGACCTAAGGGGTGCACATTTTGGTTTTTGCCCTAGCTCTACACAGCTGATTCATGTAATCGACTTATCATCAAGCTTTGATTATTTGAATCAGCTGTCTAGTGCTAGGACAACAACCAAAAAGTGCACCCTTTTGGGGTCCCCAGGACTGAGGTTGGTAAACGCTGAACTATAGGGTATCATTTGAGACACAAACTTTCATGTGACTAACCATTTTCCCGTTTCTACAGCCAAGAGTCCTACCACCACTCAGTCCCCCAAATCCTCCTTCTTGGCCAGTCTGAACCCCAAGACCTGGGGCAAGCTAGGCGCCCAGACCAACAGCACCAACTCTGAGCCCTCTCGCACGGCCGGGGTGAGCGGCCTGGCACGCGCCCCTCCCAAGGACTCAGTCTCCAACAACAGGTACGACGAAGACGCTGGTGGTGATGACAAAAGTGTTGATTTTAAAACAGTGTTGGTAGTACTGATGATTAAGTTGGTAGTTTGGGTGGTTATAATAATAGTGTTGGTGATTATCATTGGCTCGCTCAGAAAATGTTACTAGGGCTGCGTTCATTACGAAAAATTGTGTGCATTGTTCATTTAAACGGAAACGGTGCTGTTCTGAAAGATCAGTTGGAAATCGTGGAGGGGTTGGGTTGTGCAAATATGAGGATTCAAAATGCTCTGCTGCCTATTTTAAATACATCACTCATTGCTTCAAGCTACCCCCCTCCACACAGAACATATGTACCACAAACTCTGTTCAAGAGCATTGAATGTTTTGGGGAAAGGTGTCGTTCAGTAAACTGTCACGAAATGTAGCAAGTGTTTAATCCTGGGGTGTCAAAACAAATTTTGCCCCGCATTAGGCATTCCCCCAAGGGCCTGAGAGCTGCACTTAAAATTGAATGGGTTTGAGGATCCGGCCCTTGGCCGTATGTTTGACCCCTGGTTTAATTGATCGTGCCCTGGCTGTCAAATCTTCAATTCCTGCTGGATCCAAGCTCTCTCCCCTCAGACGACCTCTGCTTTGAGAGGGACTTACGGAATCAGTGGTGTTGGTAGTGTTGGTGGTGATGATAATGATGATGGGGTTTCCCCCCGTACAGGGAAAAGATCAAGGCTTGGATCAAAGAGCAGGCCTGTAAGTTTGTGGCGCGCTACTTCAACACTGAAAACATTGATGGCAGCAACCCTGCACTGAATGTACTCCAGAGACTCTGCACCGCCACGGAACAGCTCAGCCTGCAGGTACTGTACTCCACAAGTCTCCCATGTTGTAGTGTTGCACACGATGAAAGTAAATACGTAGTCATTAGTTGACTATCTACTATCTACATTGCTAGCTAATGACAAGGTCATTAAGGTACGGTAGTGGGTGACTTGGGATATGATAATAACATTCTTGACCGCTGTCACACACCCCTCCAGATGGACGGTGGCGTGGAGTGCCTCGTGGAGATCTGCAGCATCGTGTCAGAGTCGGACGTGTCGTCGTTCGAGATCCAGCACAGCGGCCTGGTCAAGCAGCTGCTGCTCTACCTGACCTCCAGCAGTGACCGTGACCTGGTCAGCCGTGACATCCGCCTCAAGAGGTTCCTGCATGTCTTCTACGGCTGCCCGGTAAGTCTTTTCGGCTGGTCAGAAGCACAGAACTAGAATGAGATTCTATTTCCATGGTCAGAAGCTCGTCTTTCGCCAGATGAAGACTTTCATCCTTTCTCAGTATCCAGTGACTGACAATGTAGCCAACTCCAGTCTATAAGGCCATTTAGGCAGAGACTGGAGCTCAAGGCCCTAGTTATTGGCTATACAACTCATGGCTCTAAATACAGTATAAAGCCAGTATGCGGGTTTGCTCTCAGGCTAGAATGAATGGCGGCTGGTGTGTACGAGAACAAATCTCTAGTGTTCAAAAGGTACTCACTCAAACGAGCCCCGCCCTCTGAGTTTTGTGGCCTACTTGAGTATTGCATCTATCTATTGCTTATAATATTATGTAGCCTAGACCAGTGTTTCCCAACTCCGGTCCTCGAGTACCCACAACAGCACATTTTTGTTGTTGCCCCAGACAAAAACACCTGATCCAACTCATTGAGGGCTTGATGATTAGTTGACAAGTTGAGTCAGGTGTTTTTGTCCGGGGCTACAACAAAAATGTGTGCTGTTGGGGGTACTGGAGAACTGGAGTTGGGGAACACTTCCCTAGACAGTTTTTTTTTTTCATCCAATTATGTGACATTTGAAATGTCTGTTTTTGATATTCTTCTACATATTCCCTGTTAATATACATTGACTTCCTATTCGCAAGTATCTTATTAACTATATCGTCTTGCGCCAGTTATGCATAGCAGGTGTCTTAAATACATGTCTCCATTTGTTTGTACAGCACAGATGAAGGCATAAGGCTGAAACCTATGCTCCTTTTTTATTTATACTGAACACAAATATAAACACAACAATTTCAACGATTTTACAGAGTTACAGTTCATATAAGGAAATAATTCAATTGAAATCAATTAATTAGGCATTATCTATGGATTTCACATGACTGGGAATACAGATATGCATCTGTTGGTCACAGATACCTTTAAAAAAAAAAAAGTATGGTCGTGGATCAGAACCAGTGACCACTGTTTGCCTCATGCAACATGACATCTCCTTCGCATAGTTAATTGTGGCCTGTGGAATGTTGTCCCACTCCTCTTTAATAGCTATGTGAAGTTGCTGGATATTGGTGGGAACTGTATCCTCACCTAAACCAGATGTCAGCAGAGTTATCAGCCATTATCCTCACCTAAACACTGGAACACGTCGTCGTACACGTCGATCCAGAGCATCCCAAACATGCTCAATGGGTGAGATGTCTGACTATGCAGGCCATGGAAGAACTGGGACATTTTTAGCTTCCAGGAATTGTGTACAGATCCTTGCGACATGGGGCTGTGCATTATCATGCTGAAACATAAGGTGATGGCGGCGGATGAATGGCATGGCAATGGGTCTCAGGATCTCGTCACGGTAACTCTGTGCATTCAAATTGGCAATTTGTCCGTAGCTTATGCCTGCCTGCCCGTACCATAACCCCACCGCCACCATGGGGCACTCTGTTCACAATGTTGACATCAGCCAACCGCTCGCCCACACGACGCCATACATGTGGTCTGCGGTTATGAGGCCGGTTGGACGTACTGCCAAATTCTGTAAAACGACGTTGGAGGCGGCTTATGGTAGAGAAATTCACATTCAATTCTCTGGCAACAGCTTTGGACATTACTACAGTCAGCATGCCAATTGCACACTCCCTCAACTTGAGACATCTGTGGCATTGCGTTGTGACAACTGCACCTTTTTGTGGCCTTTTAGTTACCCCAGCACAAGGTGCACCTGTGTAATGATCATGCTGTTTAATCAGCTCCTTGATATGCCACACCTGTCAGGTGGATGGATTATCTTGTCAAAGGAGAAATGCTCACTAACAGGGATGTGAACAAATTTGTGCACAACATTTGATAGCAAGCTTTTTGTGTATGGAAAATTTGTTCAGTGTATTTTTATAGCATCTTGCACATTCACCCTTTTTGTATTTTTTCAAGAATGTATTAAATTAAGTATATTATTTTTGCATCTCGGCCTCCTTGGGTTATTCCTTTTCATGGTTTTGAGTGCCAACACCTTTTGAACACTAAATACAGTGACACAATTGACTGCTAAACCATGCTTTGTCAGCTGTTTTTTAACAACGGCAAAGTTCAACGATGGTTATAGTTCGCAGGAAACAAATGGAATAAAAATGACAAAGGGAGGAACTACCTAAACTTGTCCAACAATAAATGCTTATTTTCAGTTGCAAAACATTTTTATACGATGTGCCCTAATGAATGCGACCCTAGTCTTTGCATGTTGTTTGAACCGTGTCCTTCCTGTGTTTTGCCCATTCAGATCCCGGGGATGGAGCCGGCAGGCCGCCTGGAGCCGTCTGAGAACGGGCCCCTGCTGTCACTGGTGCACAAGATGAACAACTGCCTTAGCCAGATGGAGCAGTTCCCTGTCAAGGTGCATGACTTCCCCAGTGGCAACGGCAACGGGAGCAGGTTAGTTCATTTACCCAGTCCCATCTCTTCCTTCAGTCTCTTCGTTTTTTTGTTCCAAAAACCCTCTCTTTTTAATGTCAGTCATTCACTAGTCCATTCACTAGTGTGTGGTTACTTAATGAGTGATGCCCATTGGCCCTATTGAAGTCTATATGGGTATAGGTGAAGGAAGGTACTTGCCAGTATTGACCTCTGTATCATTGTGATTTTGTCTGTTGACTGGTGGTGTGTGTGTATGTCTCCTTCAGAGGGTCTCAGGCCCTGAAGTTCTTCAACACACACCAACTCAAGTGTCAGCTGCAGAGGCACCCGGACTGCACCAATGTGAAGCAGTGGAAGGGGGGCCCGGTGAAGATCGACCCCCTGGCCTTGGTACAGGCCATTGAACGCTACCTGGTGGTCCGAGGTGAGCACTGGGAAATGTCTCTTTGCTTTGAGTCACTGACTTAAGGCTTTTCACTCCGTGAGGAGCATAGGTCACCCACAAATAATCTTCACCGAACTGGGGTGGTTTCTCAAGTTCCTTCCCAGAGTATTTCTGTTCTTCCTTCTCTGTTGGAAGAATAGTATGTCTCCTTGTATTACTGACATTTATGGGTAACATGCTGATGTGTCTCTACAGGTTACGGACGAATCAGAGAGGAGGATGAGGACAGCGATGATGATGGTTCAGACGATGAAATTGATGAATCTCTGGTACGTGTCTACAATGTCCTTTCAAAATACCCTCCATATCAGATCATAACTTAATCTACCCCCACCAGTAACTAATTCTGTTACCTCCAACCCTAACTTGACCACCATAACTTGACCGTCTATCCCGGTCCAGGCGGCCCAGTTCCTGAACTCTGGCAGCGTGCGCCACCGGCTACAATTCTACATCGGCGACCACCTGCTGCCCTACAACATGACTGTGTACCAGGCGGTGCGGCAGTTCAGCCTGCAGGCCGAGGAGGAGAGAGAGTCCACGGACGATGAGGCCAACCCGCTCGGACGGGCTGGCATCTGGACCAAAACCCACACCATATGGTATCCCCTTTACGCTGGCTGGCCACACACACCAGTCTCAATAGGCTGGACTGGTTAACAAACACAATGGACTGATGTTTGTAGTGGGTGGCTGTTAGGGTTGTGCAGTGTAGCCACCTGCCCTGAGATGCGACACACACACACACACACACACGTGTCCATCGACGGCTGAGTTGGTGAGCAAATGCAACTAACTGACATGGCAATGTAGTCACTTTCCCCGAGATGATTTCCACAGACACATTCTCTCTCTATCCCATCAGGTATAAGCCAGTGAGGGAGGATGAGGATGGCACTAAGGATGCGGTGGGAGGGAAGAGGGGCCGGGCACAGACCGCCCCCACCAAGACCTCGCCCCGCAACGCCAAGAAACAGGACGAGCTGTGGCACGGTAGGAACCACCACCACCACCACTTCTGGGCCTAGACGGGTGGGAGTCTGTGTTGTCTACTGGCCTGGCGACTGAGAGAGACCAGTTCTGCTTGTTTCTTTTGTAGTGCAACTCTAAAGTACTCATTACAGTGGAGAGGAAGTGATCTGACCTGCTTCTCCTGCTTGAAACAAGTTGTTAGTGGACCTTTCGCTAAGCCCTGCCCCCCTTGGTTACTGTTGCAACCTCGGTCAACATTTTCGCGAGAAGCCCAATTCCCCTTTTTCAAACCACTGGAGAAAACCCCTCACAATGATCCTTAAGTCTTTGACTCACCCGTGCGTCAATATAAGTAACTTCAATCTAAAAAATCCCCATCGAAATCCGTCAGTTTAAGCTAGAGATGTTTTTTGGCCTGGGTTGTCTCTCAATCCACCATATCTGCCTATGTCCGCCTTCCGCATCTGCGGTGGTAACCCATTCATCTGAAGGTAACCCATTACAAATGTATGGAAGTAGTTTTGTGGAAACAAAAGTAAGGGGTTAAATATTTCCCCAAAACAATATTATCGAATGGTCAATTGGCTTTTTTTTGACCATCTGAATGAATGTGACCTGAGATGACCTGTTAACACAAACCCACATATATTGGCTGTCTAATCAATTAATCAAATGTATTTCTAAAGCTTTTTTTTACATTAGCTGTTGTCCCAAAGTGCTTTTGCACCAACCCCCTGGCCAAAGGGCTTTGACAGTCTTAAATGTCACCCTATTCTCCACACCGTATTACTTTGAAAGTTGTGCACTCCATAGGAGATTTGACCATTGTATCACCTACACTAAATCTGCCCATTCACATCCTTATCTCATACTATACATTTTGCCATGTCAGTTTAGCTACTACATATCTGGGTCGTATTCATTGGGCACAAAACATGAGAAAATTATTGAAACAGGAAGGGACTACCTGCCCTTGTCCAATAAGAAATGTTTACAAACGTTACAAACTGTTTTGCTACCGTGTGCACTAATGAATATGACCCTGACTTGCTGTCTCTCCCCTGCCAGACGGCGTGTGTCCCAGCGTGGCCAGCCCCTTGGAGATGTACCTCATGTCGGAGCCCCCGGAGAGCATCACCTTTGACGACCCGTCTCTGGACGTCAACCTGCTGCTGAGGGTGCTGCACTCCATTAGTAGTTACTGGTTCTACCTTTACGACGTGAGTAGCCTGTCCTATCCTCTCTCCACCTCGCAGATACTGGCTCTAACTTCACTAACTGAACAACATACTGGTTGAGTCCCACATAGCACCCTATAACCTTTTATAGTGCACTACTTTTGACCAGGGCCAATACGACTCTGGTCAAAGCTAGTGCACCATGTAGGGAATAAGTTGCCATTTGTGACACAAGCCTGTAGGTCTGCCTCCAACATATTCCACTGTCTGTGTCATGCATGTTCTACTTAATGCTAATTATATCTTTATAGTCTTTGTGGGCTTGTAGGAGGTAAACCAGAGTGTACCATGACTATAACTGTCTGCTAGCTAGACAGCCCTGTTAGTGCACACAGTTGCCCAAAATAACTGTCCTTTTTGCATTCAAACAGAACCTAGCCGCCTGTGTCTTTGTCTCCCTTTGCTTCAGAGAGGCAGAGGCACTCCGTTGTTATTGTAGTTCCAGTAGACTGAGGTTGTTGTTATTTTCAGAATGCTGTGTCTAAGGAGATCATCCCCACCAGTGAGTTCATCAACAGTAAGCTGACAGCCAAGGCCAACCGACAGCTGCAGGACCCTCTGGTCATCATGACCGGCAACATCCCCACCTGGCTCACAGAGCTCGGCAAGACCTGGTAACTCATCAGACTACTTTTCAGCTCATAAACATCCATTGGTTCAGAACTCACACAAAAACCTGCCTAGCTTTAGTTTTTCTGAATATTTGGCCTAGTATTCACTAATGTAATGTCCTCAAACTGCATGTCTAGACGAGGGTTGGGGACAATTTAAATTCAGGAAGTAAACTGAAACTTCAATTCCAATTTTCTCTAATAGGCACAAGATTAACCCCACAAAATAACAACTGAATATATACACTATTTTATTAGGTAAAACACCCCTTCCACGAAAATGGATCGTTCCTACAGACAGTGAGTCACGTGGCTAGCTATGTAAAGCAGGCATCGAGGCATTCAGTTACTGTTCGATTGAATGTTAGAATGGGCAAAACTAGTGACCTAAGCGACTGAGCGTGGTATGATCATCAGTGCCAGGCACGCCGGATCCAGTATCTCAGAAACTGCCGCACTCCTAGGCTTTTCACACACGTCAGTGTCTAGGGTTTACCGAGAATGGTGCAACAAACAAAAAAACATCCAGTCAGGATGTGGGTGAAAACCTGATAGGCGAAAACCTGATGAGAAAGGTCGAAGGAGAATGGCAAGAATCGTGCAAACTAACAGGCGGGCCACAAACAGACCAATAACGGTGCAGAACGGCATCTCAGAATGCACAACTCGTCGATCCTTGTTACAGATGGGCTATTGCAGCAGACGACCACACCGGGTTCCCCTCCTATCAGCTAAAAACAAGAAGTGGCTCCAGTGGCCACGCGATCACCAACACTGGACAATTGAGGGGTAGAAAAACAGCCTGGAACATGAAAGCAAGTTTAGTTTTCTTGAGTGGCTTGCGCAGTCCCCAGACCTCAACCCAATAGAACATCTTTAGGATGAGATGGAACGGGCTGTTTGCAGCATGAATGTCCAATCTGCAGCAACTGCGTGATGTCAGCGTGGACCAACATCCCTGTGGAACGTTTCCGACACCTTGTAGAATGCCCCGCAGAATTCAAGCTGTTCTGGAGGCAAAATGGGGTACGATCCGGTTTTTTGGGATCTTTTAATTTTCACCTCATAAACATGGGACCAACACTTTACGTGTTGCATTTTATATTTTTGTTCTGTATAGATGGGTGTACCTAATAAACTGTCCGGTGAGTGTGTATATATGCCATGCATTTTGACCAATTATTTTATTGTCACTCCTCTCCCTCCTCCCCAGTCCCTTCTTCTTCCCGTTCGACACACGGCAGATGCTCTTCTATGTAACGGCGTTTGACCGCGACCGGGCCATGCAGCGCCTCCTCGACACCAACCCCGAGATCAACCAATCAGATTCTCAGGACAGCCGCGTTGCGCCCCGCCTCGACAGGAAAAAGGTGTTGAATATGTTAGAATGATGTTGGTGTAATGTCACATAATCAGGTCAATGGATGCATTTCAAATGCCTTTCTGGAATAGAAGAGTGGGCGTCCCCAATTAATTATCTAGCCAGCTCATCTGCTTTTTGTACCCTACCGACTCCTGTTTGTCTTTTCACTAACTCCACCTTTCTGCTCGTCCCCCTCTGTCTCTAGCGAACGATAAACCGTGAGGAGCTGCTGAAGCAGGCGGAGTCAGTGATGCAGGACCTAGGCAGCTCCAGAGCCATGCTGGAGATCCAGTATGAGAACGAGGTACAGTACACGCATTCATACCCTCATTACAGAGCACTATTCAATCACCTCTATTTTAAGTTCTTCCCTCTCATAAAAAGTAAGGTACCACAGAACCCGGAGTCGTCTGGGGGGGTTGATTTTGAACATGACCCTAGACTTATCTGGATAGAAGCTCATCTCTCCTCCCTCTATTTCTTTCTCTCTCCCTCCCTCTTTTCCTTTTCTCTCTCATCTTACTCGCTGTCTCGCTCTCTCCCTTCCTCCCCCCTGTCCTTCTGTCAGGTGGGCACAGGGCTGGGTCCCACCCTGGAGTTCTACGCCCTGGTCTCCCAGGAGCTGCAGAGGGCCGACCTCGGGCTGTGGAGGGGTGAGGAGGTCACCCTGTCCAACCCCAAAGGTAACTTTTTACTCCAACCCTCTTCCCCAGATTTGCCTCTAAATAGGAGCTCCTAAAAACGTTTTAGAAGCAATTTCTGCAACAAATCAACTACCGTTATTTGGACAGAAATGTGATTTATTTTAGATATAAAAGCACTCCTACAGTTTTCCAAGATGTGCCTGGGTGGCAACTGTTTAGTCACATCATGCTGAGATAGGGATTCCTGAAGAGGACTTGTCTTTGAGACCTATATTGGAACAACTCTTCCTCTCCCTAAATTTCCTCTCTTCTCCACCATCTTGTTTTCCCTCTCCCAGGAAGCCAAGAAGGGACCAAGTACATGTTCAGCTCCCGAGGGCTGTTTGCCGTTCCCTTCGGCAGGACAACCAAACCGGCGCACATCGCCAAAATCAAGATGAAGTTCCGCTTCCTGGGCAAGCTGATGGCCAAGGCCATAATGGACTTCAGACTGGTAAACATTAACACTTTGTTGTACCTCTGACCAGTGGACCAGTCTCTGTGTAGTCTCCAATGCTAATGCTTCTATCCTTTCTATTTAGTCCTTTTGGAGCGGTTTTTACACTTGCATTACTTCACTTAAGCCCCGTTTGCTTGGTTTGCAGGAATAAAGTTGGGTGATTTAACTCCCCTCTTCTACAGCCCTCCTATATGCTCTCACCTTTCAAGCAGAGTTTTACATTCACCTGAACCTCTCAGTAGGGAGCCCTCTGCTACTCTAACACCTCTGTCTCCTCTCCACTCCCTCCCAGCTGGACCTGCCCCTAGGGCTGCCCTTCTACAAGTGGATGCTGCGGCACGAGACGTCCATCAGCTCCCACGACCTGGTCAACATCGACCCGGGTGTGGCCAAGTCCATCCAGCACCTGGAGGACATCATCCGCCAGAAGAAGAGGCTGGAGCAGGACCGCTCCCAGGTCAGCCCAATACACAACCTCCCCAGACGCATCTAACCTCGTAGTCATTACAATTTGTCTTTGGTGTTGAGAACTTGGACGCTCTTACGGAGATCTTTCTCAGCGATGGCGTTCGTAGTGGTATCTATAGTAAGGCTTGATTTACACTCCACTAGACATCCGCTTTGTGACTCTCCCCACGCACTGCGCAAAGGACTCCGCAGTCCGCACGGAAATATAATGCGTGTCAGAATTTACAACTTTACCCAAGTGTCAGTGATGATTTGCTAAGGATAGTACTTGGAGTGTAAACCCAGCCTAACTTCTGAGTTCAACCATTATGTCCCCTACCATTTCAGATTGATGCTCCACCATGTTACGTTCCCCATATTAATAAAAGGCTTGTTTCCTCCTTGTGTGTGTCTCCTAGACGAGGGAGAACCTGCAGCAGGCTCTGGAGAGTCTCAACATGAATGGCTGCTCTGTGGAGGACCTGGGCCTGGACTTCACCCTGCCCGGTTTCCCCAACATCGAGCTGAAGAAGGGGGGCAAGGACATCCCCGTCACCATTTACAACCTGGAGGAGTACCTCAGGGTGGGTTGGACTTTACAGACAAACACACAGAGCTCCTACATATAGACTCTCCACACACCAGTGTCCACCTCTTATGGAGCTGACCGTTGGTCCCCTTCTCTCCACAGCTGGTGGTCTACTGGACGATGAACGAAGGCGTGTCCCGGCAATTTGAGTCTTTCAGGGAAGGGTTCGAGTCGGTCTTCCCTCTGCATCACTTGCAGTATTTCTACCCTGAAGAGGTGAGTACTGTTTATCGCTAATCCCAAGAAACAACTATTTATTTAGCTGTTCTGTTTGTCTTCAGGATGTCACGTTGCTAACCCCCTCTGTGCTCTCCCATCCGCCTGTAGTTGGATCAGCTGCTTTGTGGCAGCAAGTCCGAGACCTGGGATGTCAAGACCCTGATGGAGTGCTGTCGTCCCGACCACGGCTACACGCATGACAGGTGAGCTACTCCACCCCCAAGAGCTCTGACCAGACCTACATTGAGTGTCATGTTTAGGACTTGTCAGAGTGCAGTGGTTTGATGTGTTATGTTTCTCTCCACAGTCGTGCTGTGAGGTTCCTGTTTGATGTGCTCAGCAGTTTTGACGCAGAGCAGCAGAGACTCTTCCTGCAGTTTGTCACAGGAAGCCCCAGGCTGCCTGTTGGAGGTGAGTTGTCATACATACAAACAGTTGAAGTCGGAAGTTTACATACACTTAGGTTGGAGTCATTAAAACTCGTTTTTCAACCACTCCACAAATTTCTTGTTAACAAACTATAGTTTTGACAAGTCGGTTAGGACATCTACTTTGTGCATGACACAAGTAATATTTCCAACAATTGTTTACAGACAGATTATTTCAATTAGAATTCACTGTGTCACAATTCCAATGGGTCAGAAGTTTACATACACTAAGTTGACTGTGCCTTTAAACAGCTTGGAAAATTCCAGAAAATGATGTCATGGCTTTAGAAGCTTCTGATTGACATCATTTGTGTCAATTGGAGGTGTACCTGTGGATGTATTTCAAGGCCTACCTTCAAACTCAGTGCATCTTTGCTTGACATCATGGGCAAATGAAAAGAAATCAGCCAAGACCTCAGAAAAAGTCTGGTTCATCCTTGGGAGCAATTTCTAAACGCCTGTAGATGCTGGAGGAAACGGGTACAGAAGTATCTATATCCACAGTTAAACGAGTCCTAAATCGACATAACCTGAAAGGCCGCTCAGCAAGGAAGAAGCCACTGCTCCAAAACCACCATAAAAAAAGCCAGACTACGGTTTGCAACTGCACATGGGGACAAAGATCGTACCTTTTGGAGAAATGTCCTCTGGTCTGATTAAACAAAAATAGAACTGTTTGGCCATAATGACCATTGTTATGTTTGGAGGAAAAAGGGGAAGGCTTGCAAGCCGAAGAACACCATCCCAACCGTGAAGCACGAGGGTGGCAGCATCATGCTGTGGGGGTGCTTTGCTGCAGGGGGGACTGGTGCACTTCACAAAATAGATGGCATCATGAGGAAGGAAAATTGTGGATATATTGAAGCAACATCTTAAGACATCAGTCAGGAAGTTAAAGCTTGGTCGCAAATGGGTCTTCCAAATGGACAATGACCCCAAACATACTTCCAAAGTTGTGGCAAAATGGCTTAAGGACAACAAAGTCAAGGTATTGGAGTGGCCATCACAAAGCCCTGACCTCAATCCTATAGAACATGTGTGGGCAGAACTGAAAAATTGTGTGAGCAAGGAGGCCTACAAACCTGACTCAGTTACACCAGCTCTGTCAGGAGGAATGGGCCAAAATTCACCCAACTTATTGTGGGAAGCTTGTGGAATGCTACTCAAAACGTTTGACCCAAGTTAAACAATTTTAAAGGCAATGCTTACAAATACTAATTGAGTGTATGTAAACGTCTGACCCACTGGGAATGTGATGAAAGAAATAAAAGCTTAAATCATTCTCTCTACTATTATTCTGACATTTCACATTCTTAAAATAAAGTGGTGATCCTAACTGACCTAAGATATACTTTTTACTAGGATTTAATGTCAGGAATTGTGAAAAACTGAGTTTAAATGTATTTGGCTAAGGTGTACAGTGGGGAAAAAAAGTATTTAGTCAGCCACCAATTGTGCAAGTTCTCCCACTTAAAAAAATGAGAGAGGCCTGTAATTTTCATCATAGGTACACGTCAACTATGACAGACAAATTGAGATTTTATTTTCCAGAAAATCACATTGTAGGATTTTTAATGAATTTATTTGCAAATTATGGTGGCAAATAAGTATTTGGTCACCTACAAACAAGCAAGATTTCTGCCTCTCACAGACCTGTAACTTCTTCTTTAAGAGGCTCCTCTGTCCTCCACTCGTTACCTGTATTAATGGCACCTGTTTGAACTTGTTATCAGTATAAAAGACACCTGTCCACAACCTCAAACAGTCACACTCCAAACTCCACTATGGCCAAGACCAAAGAGTTGTCAAAGGACACCAGAAACAAAATTGTAGACCTGCACCAGGCTGGGAAGACTGAATCTCCAATGGGTAAGCAGCTTGGTTTGAAGAAATCAACTGTGGGAGCAATTATTAGGAAATGGAAGACATACAAGACCACTGATAATCTCCCTCGATCTGGGGCTCCACGCAAGATCTCACCCCGTGGGGTCAAAATGATCACAAGAACGGTGAGCAAAAATCCCAGAACCACACGGGGGGGACCTAGTGAATGACCTGCAGAGAGCTGGGACCAAAGTAACAAAGCCTACCATCAGTAACACACTACGCCGCCAGGGACTCAAATCCTGCAGTGCCAGTACATGTCCAGGCCCGTCTGAAGTTTGCTAGAGTGCATTTGGATGATCCAGAAGAGGATTGGGAGAATGTCATATGGTCAGATGAAACCAAAATAGAACTTTTTGGTAAAAACTCAACTCGTCGTGTTTGGAGGACAAAGAATGCTGAGTTGCATCCAAAGAACACCATACCTACTGTGAAGCATGGGGGTGGAAACTTCATGCTTTGGGGCTGCTTTTCTGCAAAGGGACCAGGACGACTGATCCGTGTAAAGGAAAGAATGAATGGGGCCATGTATCGTGAGATTTTGAGTGAAAACCTCAAGGGGAAGCAAGGGCATTGAAGATGAAACGTGGCTGGGTCTTTCAGCATGACAATGATCCCAAACACACCGCCCGGGCAACGAAGGAGTGGCTTCGTAAGAAGCATTTCAAGGTCCTGGAGTGGCCTAGCCAGTCTCCAGATCTCAACCCCATAGAAAATCTTTGGAGGGAGTTGAAGGTCTGTGTTGCCCAGCGACAGCCCCAAAACATCACTGCTCTAGAGGAGATCTGCATGGAGGAATGGGCCAAAATACCAGCAACAGTGTGTGAAAACCTTGTGAAGACTTACAGAAAACGTTTGACCTGTGTCATTGCCAACAAAGGGTATATAACAAAGTATTGAGAAACTTTTGTTATTGACCAAATACTTATTTTCCACCATAATTTGCAAATAAATTCATTAAAAATCCTACAATGTGATTTTTTGGAGAAAAAAATTCTCAATTTGTCTGTCATAGTTGACGTGTACCTATGATGAAAATTACAGGCCTCTCTCATCTTTTTAAGTGGGAGAACTTGCACAATTGGTGGCTGACTAAATACTTTTTTTCTCCACTGTATGTAAACTTCCGACTTCAACTGTACATACATATATACACACTCACTCACCATACACACTTGAAGAATTGTTGTGCCTCAAAGTTGCGTGGTCCCGTTCTCAGATTTGAGGTTTGAACAACCCACACTTTGGGTGACATGTTTTCCGAGTGCGATGCACTTTAACTGCAGTCATGTCGCGCCCTCATGCACTTAGTAAAGAAATGAACGGGACACCGCTCACCCTACACACAAATACACATTAAGACCGTAGACCTCAAGTACAGAGAATGTGACGAGGCAAAGGCATGTTAAGTATGTCGACAGACGAATCCAACCATGGCTCAGTTTTGATCAGATTCTGAGCATGCCACTGCTCTCTCCTCCAGGTTTCCGTAGTCTGAACCCACCGCTGACCATCGTGCGGAAGACTTTTGAGTCGACGGAGAACCCGGACGACTTCCTGCCGTCGGTTATGACCTGCGTCAACTACCTGAAGCTGCCCGACTACTCCAGCATCGAGATCATGCGCAAGAAACTGTTGATTGCGGCCCGCGAGGGCCAGCAGTCCTTCCACCTGTCCTGATCTCGCGGTCTCCCTCTCCCATTCAAAATGCCTTCTACAGCAAACTGACGAAATCATGACTTCCTTCTAGTTTATTCTTTTTGTAATCACCTACATCAAGGCAAAATGTGTACAGCCTTCTTGTTAGAGAACGCAGCTTGCAGAAATTAAAAAAGGACTTGAGATATATATTTGCTGCCCCTGTCTCTCCTACAAAAAAAAGGTGTTACATGACTCGCAGAACTTTAAAAAAAATAAAACTGCAAAAATATTATCAGTAGAGTAATGTTTAAAAAGAAAAAAAACGTGGGTGACATTTTAAATGTGTTGCTGTGTGATATTTAAAGGTATGTTTCCTCTCCAGAGTGGTGAATGACGTCACTGTGGTGGGGAGGGAAGGTCAATTGAGCAAGCTAGGTTCACTTTAGCTCCAAAGATAATTTGTACAGAAAAATTTGCAGACTTTGCTCATTCTACACATTTGATAGAATAGCTCTTTGTTCTCATGTCTCCTTTCCCCTTTGTCTGTTTGCATTCTGTTCTCCTGTATTATACGGCCCCAGTTTGTGTTGCATTTTGGTTCTGCTTTTTCCCCCTCTCTGTGTGTTTTTGCGTAAACATTTTTGGGAAACGGGAGTTGCAGTTGTTTGACTGCGGGTAGTGATGAGAGCGTAGTACCTAATCTTTTTTTATTTTTCCCAAGTTGAAATTGTGTTCTGGCCTACAATTACAAAGAGCTTCAGCTCAAATATTATAAGAGTTATCCAATGTGTTGGATAAGTAAACTTTTATTTTTGCCCTCACTTTGATGGAGTAGTAGTGTGTCTCAGCTGGACCCTGAGGGAGGCTGAGGGAGTGCGCTCTGGGCAGACTGATTGGCTAGGCCTAGCTCGGAGCCGCCACCCCAAATCCCTATTGTAGCTGAGCGCACACATTTGGCTGGACTCATTTCATGGCCAGATAGCGTTTCAAGTTCATTTATGGAATAAGAGTTTATATGCAGTTTCACGCCCGGTTTGAGGTGGGGATGTCTGCTTTACCTTTTTTAATTTTCTATTTTTTTTCTTGCTGTAGTTTATTTTTTGGCTGCTGGCTTGGAACAAACCGTGGTGTGCACCTGCAGTCTGTGGCCAGGGGAGGGCCCCACTCTATGCTCTCCTGGCCCAATCGTTCATGTGCTGGTTTCTAAGATCTGCAATAATTTACTGCATCAGGTTCATGTTTTTACCTGAACATAAAATAAAGTAACTGGTTGACTCATCTGTGTTCTCTTTATTTAATCCATCATCCTGTTCTTTGTTTCACCCTCCATTCTGTGGATCTGACTGACTGGGATCATCTTAGAGGTGATCAATTGGAGTAGGACTTGCTTGATTAAAAACATACCTGATTATATATTTATATGAACAGCTGACTACCACAAACCCTACCAATTTAATGTCATGGTTTATTAGGAGTAATACTTGAAGGAATGTTTCAGTGAGTGGTGGACAAAGGCCGTATGTATCAGCTGAGTATGTATTAAGTCAACACTGCAAAATGTTTGTTTTGAAAGGACAGATTCATTATAAATAACTAATCACTCTTTTGAACCATTGTTAATGTTCTGAGAGGGATATGGAATTTGACACAACAGATATACACTATAATTTGGTGGTGCTTATTTGTCCTATTTTACACAAGTGTGTATTAAGACACGTGTGAATTGGAAATGTGTTTTTTTGCATATCCCAACTCTCCCTGAGACACCCTCAGTGAGTATGGTCACGGCCAGGGAGATGCTAGGGGACAAGCGGAGAGAAAGTGTCTTGAATGTCACCTCTGGAGGAATTTGTTTTCCTTTCCTACCCCAGCAGGGTGTTTAACATCTTCCCTTATAAAAAAAAGATTGCAGTCAGACTGCAATTACTGCATCCAAAATAAATAAATTAATGCAGTAAATTTGCAGTTACAGTGCAGTATAACAGAAGTTATTCTGCAATTACTGCGTCCAAAATACCATAGTTGACTGCAGTTACAAAACAAATATTTTTTGGTTGGGGAAATGGGTAGTGAGGCTTTGGAGATACCGCAGAGAAGGGTTCGCTGCTGTTTGCCCCCAGTTTCACCTGCAGCCCTGTAGCGCACAACAAATTCTAACTCAACTCTGCCTTAAATTCTGCGTAATTTGTTATGTGAAGGAAATGATGTAGAAGAAACGTCTTTGCCAAATGTCACTGAATAGCTAAAGCATACTTAAAAAAAGAAGCAAACTTTTTCAGATGTTGCAAATGTGTATCCCTTTAACTCCTGCCTGTAATTTCACTGTTTTCATGCACATGCATATTGCACACCCCATCTACATCCTACTTAGGCCCAGTGAATATGTATGGTGTTTGAGGGTCTGGGTCCAGTCAGCTAGCAGATAAGTTGGCTACAGTACAGTACCAGGCTCTCTCTGTGAGATGAGTAAAGTGGTTGAGCTGACAGATTTACTAGCCTGTGTGAAGACTTATTATGGAAATGGGAGAGTTGGGACTCGGGTGGGCTGACGTGCTATTAACGGCCACGTGCTTTATGTCGACCACACCGCATGGTCACATGACATGGCGACGGAGTCACTTCCTGAGGTAGCTGCCTACGAAGACGTTTTACTTACCGAAATGGTCATGAATCATACCAACCTTATGAGATTCATTTCAGGTAGTGATATAGAGGGAATATTTATTGTACTTCATAAATGGCATCCTATTCCCTACATAGTGCACAACTATTGACCAGAGCCCATAGGCCACTATATAAGTAGTAGTAGGGTGCCATTTGGGACATAGCCTTAATCTTTGGGGAACGGTTTGGTTAGACTTTGAAAACTCCTGATTGAGAGAATGGTATTTCAGCAAGGTCTTTGAAGATCATTGAGAGACTCATAATCTGTCTGTTATATTTATTATGCAAACGTCTTTAATTAGATTCTTGCAACTTGCTAAGGTTTTATTTCTCCTTGAAGGTGTTTAGAACCATTCATAGGCAGAGTTTGGTGGAAGAGCAGGGTGAGAGGTAGTTCACGTCAGAGGCAGTTCAGGGTTGGGTGGAGAATGAACTGACCTCTGGGCTTACCTCTGAAGGTGATGGAGAGAAAATAAGAGTCGACGACATTACAGCTATAATGACTGTCAAGTGTACAGGTACCTAGGGATCGCCATGGAAACTGGTTTCTGAGTATTTGAAGAGGGGGTGTAGTTTGGATTATTGATCTGATTCCTTTTTTTGTTCATTTTTCAAACAATACAAAACATACACATACAAAAGACAACATACAGACGAACACAAACATCAAAGACATCACACCTGCCCAGACCCACCTGTTCTCACCCCTATCTCCAGTGCCTGCACTACTCTCCGCCGCGTCCTCAAATTGCGTTCCTTTCCATCGCCCATGCTCTTTCAATATTTAGATAATGAAGCATATGATTTTTCCATTGTCTTAACGATGGAGGATTGGTTGATTTCCAGTTTTTAAGTCTACGTTTTTTCAAGATAATTGACAAGAAGAGTATCGTCCAATCCATCGGTTATCTCACTGCACCCTCATATGATGTCTTGAAATATGCAGACAGACGGATTAAAAGTACATTTACACTGTAATACTTCTGACAGCGAACTTTCTAACTCCACCCATAACTTTTGGACTTTATAGCATTCCCGGAATGCATGGCTTATTGAGTCATTGTTAGTTATACACATAAGACATGACTGTCGTTGTGCTGTAGAGTTTGTGAATTGTCTCTTGTATAATACTGGATTAAGGGAACATTTTAATTAACTGTCATTTCGTTAGTTATGTTCCAACATTCCCTCCATCTTGTGCCAATATTTGTTATTTTTAAGTCTTGGTTCCAATAGTTTATATTTTTTTCTAAGAGCTTGTCAGTTGGATTATTGCTCTGATTCCAATGTAGCAGATGGGGATCTGTCCCCACTTGCACTGCGAAATCTCTCATGTGGTGCAGTTTTAGTGCTTTGAAAAGCACATACTTTACATCATTCCAAATGTGAATTGTGACCAGATTTTTTTAGCTGAAACGTTGTGGTAAACTAGTAGAAATGGGCATGCAAGCTCCAAGGAGAGGTTATGAATGATGAGATTCCAAATGAGGCCCGCGCCAGGCTCTGTCACTGTGTGTGTGCGTACGTGCGTCCATGTGCGTGTGCATGTGTGCTCGCAGCTGTGTGTGTGTGTGCGGCTATGTGTGCTTGCGTGAGATAGGGCGAGAGAGAGAGTGTTGTCGTCACAATGAATCAGAGCGGGGGCGGGAGCTAGCCCCCTCCTCAGTCTCCTCGTCAGCCAGTAGACTCGCTTGCTCAGTCGCAGTGCACACAGCCAGTCTACAGCATCCCTACCAGGCTGCCACTCACACTCTCTCCATTCAGCTCCCTCATCCACACACCCAGAAAGCAGAGAGACCAGCCGCTTACTCACTGAGCCAGAGTTAAGAGGAAAAGAGAACGCAGAGAGGAAGAGACAGTTAAGTGATATACGTACATAAGAGAAGATGAGGATGCCTGTGACCCAGCAGCGCCCCCTGTACCTCCTCCTGCTTCTGCTGAGTGCCGGGGGTGGGGGTCTCTCCTCCCCCCTTGATCTGGAGCCCCCTGCTCCGGAGGCGGCTGCCCCGGCTGAGGCTGACCCCACCCAGGCCACTCCCCTGCCTGACCCCTGCGAGGGACGGCCCTGTCTCAACGGAGGCGCCTGCGAGGCCCAGCCCTCTGACCTGGAGACAGAGGACACTCTGCCCAACACCTGGGCTTACAGCTGCACCTGCACCTCCGGCTTCACCGGACGCAACTGTGAGGTAAGTCCGAACCACCTGCCTGTACCCGTCTGTCTGTCTGATATTAACCTGCTTGGTTCTATTATATTTGGACTGTTGATATCAATACAACATAATGTGCACCTCTCTTTCTCTCTTCTCCCTTGGAGATGTTTTTTAATGGGAGCATGTGCTGTGAGCGAGACGTGAAGAGGAGTGCTGCGTTGCTGTGGCAACAGGAGTAGAGAGGAGTAGGAGACGGGAGTGCGTATGATACGAAACAGAGATGGTTCAGTACAGCAGTACTGTGAGGCACAGATGTTTATGGGGTTCACACCAACCAAGCTTCACAGGCTGAGCAGGAGTATCATGTCATACTACAAGCTAATATTGAGTTGTTCATAGCTAGAGGCAGGTGGTTCATCAGCCTGAAAACTGACGGTGTCAATGAAATGCATTGAAATACAATATTCAGTGTATTTGTGTGTGTGTGTTCGGTTTTACTATCCTTATGGGGACCAGAAGTCCTCACAAGGATAGTAAAACAAGGAAAACTCAGACAATTGGTGACATTTCACTGTTCTACACAAGGATAAATGCTATTTTAGGCTTAGGGGTTAAATTTAGGGTTAGGTTTAGGATGTGGGGTTAGGGTTATGTTAAAGGTTAGGCTTAGGGTTAGGTTAGGAGTTAAGGAAAATAGGATTTTGAATGGGAATCAATTGTTTGGTCCCCACAAGGATAGTAAAACAAACATGTGTGTCTTAGGGTTGTGTGTGTGTGTGTGTGTGGCTACTGTAAGTAAGCACTGGTGTGAGCAGAGAAGAACTAGCCTACAACTATTGGCATTGATCGGGCCATTGATTCTATTATAGAGAACTGTTATCAATGAATGTGATCTCCTACGATTGATATGGTTATCATTCATTAATCATTACCTCTTTATATGAACCCATGGCATTGACTTTTCCCAGAGAAAATTGGGTTTTGACCCTCATTGAATTTTGTGACTATTCCTGATTATTCTTTACATCAGTTAGAAAATAACTTTACCAGTCATTCAAACAACTTTACCAGTGGTAGAGGTCATGCACTTGAATAAATGACACGTGTGATGACACGTCTGAGTGAATAACCTGAATGGCTTTTTTCCAATGTCCTTGCTTCATATACCACTAGCCATAATGACCTCAATAGCGGAATGCTTCGCATTTCAATCCTACCTAACCCAGTTCTGTGTAGAATCCCTGAAGGAGACAGCCTCAGAGTTGCATGTAGTGAAAACTGCTTGTTTGTATGAGGTAGTTAGCAATAGGATTCAGTCTGTAAGGCCCATGTCTGACTCATTCTGGGGTAAGAGATCCACAAACAACAAACATCAGCCAGTGTCATTGTATCTCATAACCAAACTACCAAGGTGAATCAGGGACCTTATTACTGACTCCTTGGCTGTCCTTGTTTCCTACTCCTGGAATATAAATGGAGAGGGCTTCAGCTGCAGTTTGTTACTGTCGCAACCACTCCGCTACTCCATGCCACAGGTCCGCCACCACCAGCCTATTAGATCAACTCTTTGGGGAGTAATTGATTTTTCTTTCCCTGTCCCATTCACCCCCTCTTTCTCCATGGCAACTTGAGCAGCAGTCAATAGGGATTGGGTAAACAACCTGTTTTGTCGGCGGGACACACTGGCTGTTTGCGTTCTTCCTCCATGCGTCACGCTCGCACCACCCACACACACACAGAGACAGAGAGCGAGAGAAAGAGATGGGGAGAGAGAGGGCGAGAAAGAGATGGGAAGAGAGAAAGAGATGAGGAGAGAGATAGAGATGGGAAGAGAGAGAGCGAGAAAGAGAGAGAGAGAAAGAAAGAGATGGGGGAGAGAGAGAGAGAGAAAGAGATGGGGAAGAGAGAGAAATAGATGGGAGAGAGTTAGAAAGAGATGGGGAGAGAGAGAGAAAGCGATGTGGAGAGAGAGAGAAAGATATGGGGAGAGAGAGAGAGAGAGAAAGAGATGGGGAGAGAGAGAGAGAAGGAGATATAGAAAGAGATGGGGAGAGAGAGAGAGAGAGAAAGAGATGGGGAGAGAGATAGAAAGAGATGGGGAGAGAGAGAGAAAGAGATTGGGAGAGAGAGCGAGAGAAAGAGATGGGGAGAGAGAAAGAGGGAAAGAGATGGGGAGAGAGATAGAGAGAAATCGGCTGACAGTAAGAAATTGTGAGGGAATCAATCAAACATCCTATCCTAAAGGAATCGTTTGTCAATTTGGTCAAATGAGCTTAAGAGTTTAGGAGACTAAATGTTTCTGTGAATGAGAGTAGGAGGAGAAGAAGGTGAGATTTCATCTCGGAGGATGTGCCATTGTTTGATAGTCAGAGTTCTGGTTCAGATGGGAGCTATGGAGAGACTGGGTATCTAATCTAATATAATCTAATTAAACCAGTCCATTTTCACAAATCAAGCACATAGGAGCTGTGCTGGACTGGCCAGGATATGCATACACCAGTACGGTTCCATAGTTGCTGGAACCGTACTGGAAAGGACAATGTGAAAAGAAGATATCCCAGCCAGCACAGTACGGTTCAGGTCGGCCATATAATGTGAATTAAGTGCAGTTGTTTGTTTACCAAAACCTCTACCAATTCTAGTCTGTACCTATAGCTTTACCTGGTCCTATAGGGTGTGTTCCTTGTCGGCAGATGAGATTTCTCCTGCTTGTGTATCCGTAAGTTATTCACCAATGAGACTCCAGGGCCCAGGCTTATTCATTATTGAAAGACTGGTTGTGCCCTGATAGATGTGCTAAACTCCTCTACAATAAGGTTGTGTGTCAGTGTCAGGGAGTCTGTAAAGTGTATCACTCCCTAAAGACTAGCACACAAGGAGCTCTTATTGGATTGTTCAGCCTTTCAGCATTATGAGATGCTGAAAAGTGGATTGTTGGGCTGGGTTCACTTAATCTCATTGCCCCAGCATTTTGTGTTTACCATTACAAAGCATACCTCTCTATGAGCATTTTGTGTTTACCTCTATGAGTCACTCACCTCCAATGATTCCTAGCAAGGATTTAGTTTGAGCTCTGCACTTTTCTGGAGATTGTGTGGCGGTTTATCATGATGGGTTATCATTGTGGTGGAATGGAAACTGTTTGAGCTGTTTCAAGTGGCAGGTGGCTCTATTTATTCAGAACTAATAGGTAAGGGAGCTGTGCATCACAACTTTGAAGGAAAAAAAAATGTCAGAGAAAAAAGGGTTCCAAAAGGGTTCTTCGGCTGTCCCCATAGGATAAACCTTTTTTGGTTCCAGGCAGAACCCTTTTGGGTTCCATGTAGAACCTTCTGTGGGGACAGCCGAAGAACCCTTTTAGGTTCTAGATAGCACCCTTTTTAGCACTCCCCCAACCCTCCCAGCACCCATAATGGCTCCTTGCTGCTCCTCAGTCCCCCTTACCACCAGGGGGGTCACTCAGTCCCCCTCAGTACCCTCTCCTATGCACAGGGCCCTGCAGAATACTAACATGTGGGATACTACGAGAAGGGACTGTCCAATAGTGAGTGTTGGTGGTGGTGGTGATCTGCTTGCGTTTCAGCGCCATCCAGTTAAGGCAAGCTCAAGGCGCATCGCCACACAGCCCTTTGGTGTCGGTCTGAGCTGCTTTGATGTCCCCTGCTTGTTAGGGGAGCAGAAAGATAGAGGCCACGAGGAATATGGTAATACCCACACAGCTTTTATCCGAACACTGCAGAGGGAGTACTCATGACAGTATTTACATGATCTTTGCAGTACTGTCGAGAGGCTGTGGCACAGGAAGTGTACAGTGGTGTGTTTTGGGAGAAGGTGTCATCTTTATCATTTATCATCAGATCATAATGTTTGGATTAGAAGTCGGCTAGGCGAACCGAACGAGTGTGCTTGCGTACTCCCTTAAAAGACCTTCGCTTGGAAAACCAGAAAAAAGCAGCAATAGTTTGTCCATTCTGAGACACCGTAGCCATCCTCAAAATAGTCTGAATTAATCTAAGATAATTCAAGAAATCTGTCATTAATTTTAACGTTTTTGCGAAGGAGATCTTAGTCGCACAATTTTACATCTAACTAAGATGTTTGGTGCAGTATTTCTCAATGAAGAAATGTGCATGAAAACAAGTCGTCTCTCGTTGAATGACAACGAAGACTTTATTGAAGAATCCCTACTGTTGATCAATCACTAACAAATGGACGTGGACTTCGGCTACCGACTTCGGCTTGCCTCTAGAAAACATTTTGTGCGCCCGAACAGCCGAAAAAACCCTTACCGAAGTCCAAACTAACAAAAACGTCACAAAATGTCGTTATAATATCTGCACAAACTCTTCCGAACTGTTTCGGCTGGGAAGCATGCGGACACCTTAGGGGGCTGAGCATGCATCTGTGGGGGGGCCTGTGTTGAGTGTGTTGTTACCTACCCTCACCACCAGGGGTCTGCCCGTCAGGAAGTCCAGGATCCAGTTGCAGAGGGAGGTGATCAGACCCAGGGCCCTGAGCTTAATGACAGTATTCCTCTTGTCCAGGTGGGATAGGGCAGAGTGCTGCGCAATGGCGATTGCGTCGTCCGTGGATCTCTTTGGGCGGTATGCAAATTGTAGTGGGTCCAGGGTGTCGGGTAAGGTTGATCTATACAGTCCTAGTATCCCCTTGAACATTAGCAGCAGGATGTATGAGTCCTACTGTCTGCAAGGCAGACAGCTGCAGACCGACAGTTCTGGACTGAAACACCTCGTTCTGCAGCCCTGCAGCTCTGCAGACGGTCTCATCCTGTCACTCACCCATTTGTCCTACAAGAAATAGAACAGCAGCATGGAACATTCTAGAGTACAGCACCCCTTGGGTATTCTACTCTCCTTGTCTCTCTGTTTACGTTTTCTTCCTTTCATTTCCCCTCTCCCTCTTGCCTTCTTTATCTGAGTTTTATCTCACTCTGAAGTATCGTATCCCTTCTTTTTTTCACTCAGCCGTGTTTGTTTAGTTTGGCATATAGAGGCTCATATTTTAGTGAGTCATTTCTGTATACATCCTGGTAGCCTAGCGAATGTGCACACCAGAAAAAATGATGTTGTTATTGCTAATTCCGAAGAACCCGAAAATATACAATACCATCAATGCAGTATCTGTCACCGAATACGATGAATGACCTTTTTTTTGCCATCATCAATCATCAATAATATTATATTCAGGGTGCTGTCCTCTCAATGTGATGTGGCCCACATTTCTCTGAAGAGGAGAGGACTCACTCGGCCAATTGCCTTGCTCATTTCCACATCACACATCACCTGCCCTTTTGATGTTGAGGAAACGTTGTGGCTGAGAGAGGTCTATGCATATGGATGGGGTGAATATGGCCTTCATTGCCAACCTTTATAGGCTCTGTGGTGTTGAGGTACAATAAGCCGAATCCAACCATGCAACTTCACAACCCATCCCAATATAACCTGGTTGCCAGACTTCTCTATTATTCAATGACAAATGTTAGGGGAGTTGGCTAAAGGCTCCAGCTGATCTGGAACTCAGACAACACCCTATTCTTTCTGATCTCATCCTCTATTGGTGCTGTTGTCAGGTCAATGTTAGTTCGGGTGCGGGATGGAGGAGGACTGAAGAGAAGATTACTCTTTTGTCTGTTGTCACAGGACACAGAGATTTGTCTTTTTGTCTGCCCTACATAGAGAAAGGCTCTTTTGCCTGGTGTGTTTAGGTTTCTGCTGTCTGTCTGTCCTAAGTGCTATTTATATCCTCTGCGGCCCTAGGCTTTGCGTCACAAGGCTAGGGGTAAAATGCATTCTGCTCTTACTCAGCAAGTACTCACCCTTTACCCTCTGTCCACAATGGTCATTAGTATTCATGCCTCCTAATAATCATCAGTCGTGTGTGTGTGTGTGTGTGTGTGTGTGTGTGTGTGTGTGTGTGTGTGTGTGTGTGTGTGTGTGTGTGTGTGTGTGTGTGTGTGTGTGTGTGTGTGTGTGTGTGTGTGTGTGTGTGGAGGATGGAGATGTGGAAAGACTGATACCACCAGCTAATGTGTGTCATCCTCATCTGTACTTTTGCCCTTTGTTCTTCCAGGGGAGGGTGTCTCTTAGCTACAGTGCAGCCAAATCTGCCTGCCGTCTCCACTGAGTTATAGTTTACACACACAGAAATATAGACAGGCATGCAAACACACATGAATCTGAGCCGAAGACACAGTTTATCAGTCAGCATAACCGCATTTCATGAGGCAGTGGGGGAAGATACCCAGTATGTTCTGTGTGTTGGAGTATGTCCTGAACAGCTTTGGTGGGTCCCTGAGACACTAAACGGAGGCTTAATCTAAAAGAGGCCTGTTGTTTTACCTCAGATAGCGTGACTCCATCTGCGGTGTCAATGGCAGATGATGAACGAGGCCCCCTGAGGAGACAGACAGACACTTAATATACAGTGAGGGAAAAAAGTATTTGATCCCCTGCTGATTTTGTACGTTTGCCCACTGACAAAGAAATTATAAGTCTATCATTTTAATGGTAGGTTTATTTGAACAGTGAGAGACAGAATAACAACAAAAAAATCCTGAAAAACACATTTCACAAATGTTATAAATTGATTTGCATTTTAATGAGGGAAATAAGTATTTGACCCCCTCTCAATCAGAAAGTTTTCTGGCTCCCAGGTGTCTTTTATACAGGTAACGAGCTGAGATTAGGAGCACACTCTTAAAGGGAGTGCTCCTAATCTCAGTTTGTTACCTGTATAAAAGACACCTGTCCACAGAAGCAATCAATCAATCAGATTCCAAACTCTCCACCATGGCCAAGACCAAAGAGCTCTCCAAGGATGTCAGGGACAAGATTGTAGACCTACACAAGGCTGGAATGGGCTGCAAGACCATCGCCAAGCAGCTTGGTGAGAAGGTGACAACAGTTGGTGCGATTATTCGCAAATGGAAGAAACACAAAAGCACTGTCAATCTCCCTCGGCCTGGGGCTCCATGCAAGATCTCACCTCGTGGAGTTGCAATGATCATGAGAATGGTGAGGAATCAGCCCAGAACTACACGGGAGGATCTTATCAATGATCTCAAGGCAGCTGGGACCATAGTCACCAAGAAAACAATTGGTAACACACTACGCCGTGAAGGACTGAAATCCTGCAGCGCCCGCAAGGTCCCCCTGCTCAAGAAAGCACATATACAAGCCTGTCTGATGTTTGCCAATGAACATCTGAATGATTCAGAGGAGAACTGGGTGAAAATGTTGTGGTCAGATGAGACCAAAATCGAGTTCTTTGGCATCAACTCAACTCGCCGTGTTTGGAGGAGGAGGAATGCTGCCTATGACCCCAAGAACACCATCCCCACCGTCAAACATGGAGGTGGAAACATTATGCTTTGGGGGTGTTTTTCTGCTAAGGGGACAGGACAACTTCACCGCATCAAAGGGACGATGGACGGGGCCATGTACCGTCAAATCTTGGGTGAGAACCACCTTCCCTCAGCCAGGGCATTGAAAATGGGTCGTGGATGGGTATTCCAGCATGACAATGACCCAAAACACACGGCCAAGGCAACAAAGGAGTGGCTCAAGAAGAAGCACATTAAGGTCCTGGAGTGGCCTAGCCAGTCTCCAGACCTTAATCCCATAGACAATCTGTGGAGGGAGCTGAAGGTTTGAGTTGCCAAACGTCAGCTTCGAAACCTTAATGACTTGGAGAATATCTGCAAAGAGGAGTGGGACAAAATCCCTCCTGAGATGTGTGCAAACCTGGTGGCCAACTACAAGAAACGTCCGATCTCTGTGATTGCCAACGGGTTTTGCAGAGGGGTCAAATACTTATTTCCCTCATTAAAATGCAAATCAATTTATAACATTTTTGACATGCATTTTTCTGGATTGTTTTGTTGTTATTCTGTCTCTCACTGTTCAAATAAACATACCATTAAAATTATAGACTGATCATGTCTTTGTCAGTGGGCAAACGTACAAAATCAGCAGGGGATCAAATACTTTTTTCCCTCACTGTATATGCCGTTTAGCAGACGCTTTAATCCAAAGTGACTTACAGTCGTGCGTGTATACGTTCTACATATGGGTGGCCTAGGGAATTTAACCCACAACCCTGACGTTGCTAATACCATGCGCTACCAACTGAGCCATACAGGATCACAAGGGCAAGCAGGCAGACAGATACACTATAAAAAGTGGAACGGCACTGTTGTTCATCTGAAGTTCTTTATTTGATTGATATGATCCAAAATTACACTTTGTTTCATTCAACCTATTCTATTCAATTTGTCTGAAATCAAATAACGAACTTGATAGATCAATGTGATTTCTCTCAGAAGAGTTGGAGGAGTGGCCTATTGGCGCCGTGGCCTTCAGTTTGTTCTTTTTGGTCACCAGTGTGTGGTGGCAGAATTTGGGGTGAGCTGTTGTAACTTCTTAAGGGATATGTTCTGTGTTGGACTGTGATGTTATGCCTTTCATAGACATATGCTATATCTGCACTCTAACACAAGGCCATTGTGTTCCGGAACTGTTACTTGTATTTAAAGAACTGTTGTGTAATCAATATGATTGTATTATTACCTCCCGCTATATAAGGGACATGTAACCATTTATTATTTGAGTTCTTCCCTGTGAAATCAGAGATAGAGTTCCCCTGCAGCTGCTTGATTAAAGATTTTTCTATTATATCATTAAATAGTCTCTGTCTTAATCTATGGATCGAATTTTCCACAACAAGAGTGAATGTCATTCCAGGTAATGTGTTCTGTTCTTTGTATTTTTGTATGTTTATATGTTGCCTGCCAGCACTGAATCTTAAATGGTATCTGAGTAAGTACTGTGATACTTAAGAGCCTGGGAAGGTTTCCATTGATGAGATGTTCACCATTTGGTTACAATATTGTAACCAGTTAATATGAAAGTCCTATGTAAAGAAAGTGTTTGGAGTCATTATTTCATGTTATGGAACCAACTTAATATCTTGATTAACAGGAAATTGATTTAATTGCTTGTAACCCAACTGAAGAAATTTGGATAGGTAATTCCAAAGGGAAACATCTACTTGGGTTGTGCATATATATACACTGAGTGTCCAAAACATTATGAACACCTGCTCTTGCCATGTAGATGAAGAGGAGACAGGTTAAATAAGGATTTTAAAGCTTTGAGACAATTGAGACATGGATTGTGTATGTGTGCCATTAAGAGGGTGAATGGGCAAGACAAAATATTTAAGTGCCTTTGAACAGGGTATGGTAGTAGGTTCCAGGCGCACCGGTTTGTGTCAAGAACTGCAACACTGCTGGGTTTTTCACGCGCAACAGTTTCCTAAGTGTGTCAAGAATGGTCCACTACCCAAAGGACATCCAGCCAACTTCACACAACTGTTGGAAGCATTGGAGTCAACATGGGCCAGCATCCCTGTGGAACACTTTCGACTATATAGGGACTAGGGTGCCATTTGAGATGCATCCAGTCTCTAACTCAGAAACCATGCACAGGCCACAAACTCCCCTTCCACTCTCCTCTGTAAAGTAAATTAAGCATAGAAATGACTTGAGGATGTTGGAAACCAAGCTAAGATAATCAGGTAATGTAATCAGAGCCGCCAGCAGATCAATGTGATCTCCCACCTGGATTGAGCTTTTTACAAGGCCTGGGGGAGGTAGTTGGCATTGAATCATATATTTGGATTTAACAAATTTAGTTTTTTTTCAATGCAGGCAGGCAGACAAGGGAGACAGAGAAATAGAGAGGCAGGCAGACAAACTGACAGACAGAGCCCCTAAGACAGACAGGAAGACAGACAGACAGAGCCCTAAGACAGACAGGAAGACACTGTTCCCCTCCCAGTGGAAGTGTTGTTAGCCCAGGGCGCTAACCAGAGTGATTAGCTAGCGTTAGCAGCTGGATCTCTGTGTTGACAGGGGAGGGGGGCTGACGAGGCCTCAGGGAGTTAGGGGATCTCTGTCTGTGGGTCCAGCGTCCCCTGCTGTAGAAGAAGCCATCACTTTACATCAATGATACCGTATATACATGTATAAAACGTATATACAGTGGGGAGAACAAGTATTTGATACACTGCCGATTTTGCAGGTTTTCCTACTTACAAAGCATGTAGAGGTCTGTAATTTTTATCATAGGTACACTTCAACTGTGAGAGACGGAATCTAAAACAAAAATCCAGAAAATCATATTGTATGATTTTTAAGTAATTAATTTGCATTTTATTGCATGACATAAGTATTTGATCACCTACCAACCAGTAAGAATTCCGGCTCTCACAGACCTGTTAGTTTTTCTTTAAGAAGCCCTGTTCTCCACTCATTACCTGTATTAACTTGCACCTGTTTGAACTTGTTACCTGTATAAAAGACACCTGTCCACACACTCAATCAAACAGACTCCAACCTCTCCACAATGGCCAAGACCAGAGAGCTGTGTAAGGACATCAGGGATAAAATTGTAGACCTGCACAAGGCTGGGATGGGCTACAGGACAATAGGCAAGCAGCTTGGTGAGAAGGCAACAACTGTTTGCGCAATTATTAGAAAATGGAAGAAGTTCAAGATGATGGTCAATCACCCTTGGTCTGGGGTTCCATGCAAGATCTCACCTCGTGGGGCATCAATGATCATGAGGAAGGTGAGGGATCAGCCCAGAACTGCACGGCAGGACCTGGTCAATGACCTGAAGAGAGCTGGGACCACAGTCTCAAAGAAAAGCATTAGTAACACACTACGCCGTCATGGATTAAAATCCTGCAGCGCATGCAAGGTCCCCCTGCACAAGCCAGCGCATGTCCAGGCCCGTCTGAAGTTTGCCAATGACCATCTGGTAACCCATACAAACAAATGGAAGTGCGGAGGTAGTTTTGTGCCAACAAAAAAAAGGGGTCAAATACAGTGGGGAGAACAAGTATTTGATACACTGCCGAATCTAAAACAAAAATCCAGAAAATCACATTGTATGATTTTTAAGTAATTAATTTGCATTTTATTGCATGACATAAGTATTTGATACATCAGAAAAGCAGAACTTAATATTTGGTACAAAAACCTTTGTTTGCAATTACAGAGATCATATGTTTCCTGTAGGTCTTGACCAGGTTTGCACACACTGCAGCAGGGATTTTGGCCCACTCCTCCATACAGACCTTCTCCAGATCCTTCAGGTTTCGGGGCTGTCGCTGGGCAATACAGACTTTCAGCTCCCTCCAAAGATTGTCTATTGGGTTCAGGTCTGGAGACTGGCTAGGCCACTCCAGGATCTTGAGATGCTTCTTACGGAGCCACTCCTTAGTTGCCCTGGCTGTGTTTTTCGGGTCGTTGTCATACTGGAAGACCCAGCCATGACCCATCTTCAATGCTCTTACTGAGGGAAGGAGGTTGTTGGCCAAGATCTCGCGATACATGGCCCCATCCATCCTCCCCTCAATACGGTGTAGTCGTCCTGTCCCCTTTGCAGAAAAGCATCCCCAAAGAATGATGTTTCCACCTCCATGCTTCACAGTTGGGATGGTGTTCTTGGGGTTGTACTCATCCTTCTTCTTCCTCCAAACACGGCGAGTGGAGTTTAGACCAAAAAGCTCTATTTTTGTCTCATCAGACCACATGACCTTCTCCCATTCCTCCTCTGGATCATCCAGATGGTCATTGGCAAACTTCAGACGGGCCTGGACATGCGCTGGCTTGAGCAGGGGGACCTTGCGTGCGCTGCAGGATTTTAATCCATGACGGCGTAGTGTGTTACTAATGGTTTTCTTTGAGACTGTGGTCCCAGCTCTCTTCAGGTCATTGACCAGGTCCTGCCGTGTAGTTCTGGGCTGATCCCTCACCTTCCTCATGATCATTGATGCCCCACGAGGTGAGATCTTGCATGGAGCCCCAGACCGAGGATGATTGACCGTCATCTTGAACTTCTTCCATTTTCTAATAATTGCGCAAACAGTTGTTGCCTTCTCACCAAGCTGCTTGCCTATTGTCCTGTAGCCCATCCCAGCCTTGTGCAGGTCTACAATTTTATCCCTGATGTCCTTACACAGCTCTCTGGTCTTGGCCATTGTGGAGAGGTTGGAGTCTGTTTGATTGAGTGTGTGGAGAGGTGTCTTTTATACAGGTAATGAGTGGAGAACAAGGGGGCTTCTTAAAGAAAAACTAACAGGTCTGTGAGAGCCGGAATTCTTACTGGTTGGTAGGTGATCAAATACTTATGTCATGCAATAAAATGGAAATTAATTACTTAAAAATCATACAATGTGATTTTCTGGATTTTTGTTTTAGATTCCGTCTCTCACAGTTGAAGTGTACCTATGATAAAAATTACAGACCTCTACATGCTTTGTAAGTAGGAAAACCTGCAAATTTGGCAGTGTATCAAATTCTTGTTCTCCCCACTGTACATATATATCATTGCTTTACATACAGTACAGGGTTCTTTCAACGTTCTTCACCAGGTGACCTGACCAAGTAAAAACTCCAGGCCCTTAGTTTTAGATCCAATATGTGGAGCTACCTTCCTTCCTGCATATCTCCTCACGATGGACAAAGCAATCACCCATACTGTACTTTCCTATTATTAAGGAACTCATCAAACTCACCTAATTCATCTAAATCTAGCGTGTCTAGTTTTGTTTACATTGGTCTTCCATACCCCCCCACATCTTACATCATCTATAGAAGGAGGTGCCAGACACCAGTCACTTCCAGCCAGAAGGGGTAGCTACATAGTCACCATCATTTCTAGAACCTACTCTTTCCTTTTATGGTTGCCTGGCAACATGGTCATGACTTGTAGTTGATGATGAACAAAAAACAGCTGCAAAGCGATTGGATGTAATTTGGAGCTTACAATGTCTAAAACCATCAAAAACAGTGGTATATGAGTGGGAAACTCTGGTAGCATTGTTGTATACCCCATTGGACAGGAAATATACCGCACTACTTCCTGTGTGTTTTATAATGGGTTTTGTAGATGCTGCCTCAAAGAAGTTAGTACTTGTTATATATTGGTCCTATCTATCTCCTGCTTTCAAAGTGCTAAACTAAAGTTATATAATGATTATTCGGAGTGTAACACATTGTTACATTTCGTGCCAGATGCTCTCTTCATTTTCTTTTTATAATGTGAACTCTCTATTGCCTGAGCTTTCATCATTTCCCATTGTTCTAGCTCCCTCAATATCTAACCACTGTGTTATTCTTACTGTAAGGCCTAAAAAGAAAAGAGAAACAATCATAAATTGCAGGACAAATTTTGTTTGACACAGGGAACAGAATGTTCCGGTTCTATGTTTCCATGACATCAAGCTGAGGCTTAACAGGGCTCTTTTGTGGTCTTTTTACTGGCTGTCAGGCAGCAGGGAGGCATAGGTATATAGGTCAGAGTCAATCAATATGGTGCATGAAATAAATCTTCACTCAGGCCAGCTGTGATTGGCTCTCCTCCATGTAGCAGAGGAGCTCTGGGAGGGAGTGACTGGGCATGACTGTGTGTTGACTGTGTGTGGATGTTACATACTGATTAACTGTAACAAACAGAAACAAGCAAGACATAAACACTGTCTATTCAGGATACTGCTCCCATTCAGCACTTTAAAGTCCTTCTGTTAAAATGCACACACACACACACTTAGCACAAACACACACACTTAGCACGAATGGACACGTGTACACACACACTTCATCCCAGTCTAAAGAGGTTTAATTAAACCTTTTGCTAGTTAGCTACAGTGGGGAAAAAAAGTATTTAGTCAGCCACCAATTGTGCAAGTTCTCCCACTTAAAAAGATGAGAGAGGCCTGTAATTTTCATCATAGGTACACGTCAACTATGACAGACAAATTGAGAATTTTTTTTCCAGAAAATCACATTTCTAGCTCTCACAGACCTGTAACTTCTTCTTTAAGAGGCTCCTCTGTCCTCCACTTGTTACCTGTATTAATGGCACCTGTTTGAACTTGTTATCAGTATAAAAGAAACCTGTTCACAGCCTCAAACAGTCACACTCCAAACTCCACTATGGCGAAGACCAAAGAGCTGTCAAAGGACACCAGAAACAAAATTGTAGACCTGCACCAGGCTGGGAAGACTGAATCTGCAATAGGTAAGCAGCTTGGTTTGAAGAAATCAACTGTGGGAGCAATTATTAGGAAATGGAAGACATACAAGACCACTGATAATCTCCCTCGATCTGGGGCTCCACGCAAGATCTCACCCCGTGGGGTCAAAATGATCACAAGAACGGTGAGCAAAAATCCCAGAACCACACGGGGGGACCTAGTGAATGACCTGCAGAGAGCTGGGACCAAAGTAACAAAGCCTACCATCAGTAACACACTACGCCGCCAGGGACTCAAATCCTGCAGTGCAAGACGTGTCCCCCTGCTTAAGCCAGTACATGTCCAGGCCCGTCTGAAGTTTGCTAGAGTGCATTTGGATGATCCAGAAGAGGATTGGGAGAATGTCATATGAAACCAAAATATAACTTTTTGGTAAAAACTCAACTCGTCGTGTTTGGAGGACAAAGAATGCTGAGTTGTATCCAAAGAACACCATACCTACTGTGAAGCATGGGGGTGGAAACATCATGCTTTGGGGCTGTTTTTCTGCAAAGGGACCAGGACGACTGATCCGTGTAAAGGAAAGAATGAATGGGGCCATGTATCGTGAGATTTTGAGTGAAAACCTCCTTCCGTCAGCAAGGGCATTGAAGATGAAACGTGGCTGGGTCTTTCAGCATGACAATGATCCCAAACACACCGCCCGGACAACGAAGGAGTGGCTTCGTACGAAGCATTTCAAGGTCCTGGAGTGGCCTAGCCAGTCTCCAGATCTCAACCCCATAGAAAATCTTTGGAGGGAGTTGAAAGTCTGTGTTGCCCAGCGACAGCCCCAAAACATCACTGCTCTAGAGGAGATCTGCATGGAGGAATGGGCCAAAATACCAGCAACAGTGTGTGACAACCTTGTGAAGACTTACAGAAAACGTTTGACCTGTGTCATTGCCAACAAAGGGTATATAACAAAGTATTGAGAAACTTTTGTTATTGACCAAATACTTATTTTCCACCATAATTTGCAAATAAATTCATAAAAAATCCTACAATGTGATTTTCTGGATTTCTTTTCCTCATTTTGTCTGTCCTAGTTGACTTGTACCTATGATGAAAATTACAGGCCTCTCTCATCTTTTTAAGTGGGAGAACTTGCACAATTGGTGGCTGACTAAATACTTTTTTCCCCCACTGTATGTCCTTTATGGTGTGACTAAAGAGACAGCCAGGTAATGACTTGTGACGTCACCACGCTATGCTATCCCCGGAGAGACACGTCAGTCTCCTCCACCTGGTATAAACAGACCACTGCTGACAGCCCGCCCCTAAACTCCTCCTCTCCTATCTCTCTTCCACTGTTCTTTCTCCCTCACCCCCTCTCTCTCCCTCTGTCTCTCTCTTACTCTATTATCTCTCTCTCTCCCTCCCTCTCTCTCTCTCTCTCTCTCTCTCTGTGTATTCTCACTTATCGCTCTTGCTGTCTACCTCTTTCATCCTCTCCCATCTCTCTTTCTCTCTTTCTTTCTTGCACGACCTTGCTCCCTTTCTCTCTCCTTCCCCATAGCAATACCTCTTGATCCTCTCTGCTGGTAATCTGCATGTGGGTTGATTGGGTGGGATTGTGACCTAATTCGTGGTGATCTATTGGAGGAGTAAGGGATCCTTACATAAGAACGTGTAGCTCAGTTGGTAGAGCATGGCGTTTGCAATGCCAGGGTTGTGGGTTCGATTCCCACGGGGGACCAGTATGAAAAAGTATGAACATTTATGTACTCACTAACTGTAAGTCGCTCTGGATAAGAGCTTCTGCTAAATGACTAAAATGTAAATGTCTTGATGATGAAACTCTATAACACAACAATGGAGGAAAGAGGGGAAGAGATGAAGTGAGGGGGGAAACGAGGAGGGAAGAAGGGAGACAGGACACAAGGGCTGGTATTAATGCAACAAGACAGGTGTTTCCCCCTGTGTTTGAAGGTGTTTGTGTGATTTCCATGGATCCGATTTTTAAGCGCGTCCTTTGATGCCACAGACCAGAGGGCTCAGGGGGAAGTGAGTGTGTGAGGGAGGGCCAATGCTTTCATGTGCAGAAATAGAGAACATTAAAAGCTAGCTTGTGTCCATGCGCTCTCCAGCCATTCAGGGAGCCTGATAGGCTGACACCATAGGGCTCTGGTCAAAGGTAGTGCACTATATAGGGAATAGGTTGCCATTTGGGACACATCCTGATTGGAAGTTGTTAGTTTTGTGTGGTATTCTAAAAAGCATGAGCTGGCGCACACCCAGAGAACATGACTTAGTGTAGAAGTGCTGACCAATGGAGAATAAACTGTAAGCTATAAAAACAAATAAAGAGAGTCGCACACTCTGTGTATAAACTCGCAGTAATGTATTGGGTAAAAAACCACCATCGTTTCGGCATAACTGTGCCTTCAGTTCTGTGTGGTAACCAGGTTACAACCAGGTGAGAGATATGTCCCTACTCGCACCGTAGATGCAAACAATTAAATTGATAGAACCTACAATCTATCTTCAATACTACAGCTTGATCTGCCCCCAGATCTACACATTTTTCCTAATCGGGTCATGTGGCCGGGACAAACTCCTGGCCCTATGAGTATTCTATATCCCCCCACCCAGATGGAGTCTGATGCAGCAGCCTTACAGTGTGGTTGTTGGTAGTTGTCATCTCTCTGGGTGGGTTCTCCTCAGGATTTGAGATTCTATTTTGGAATGTTATTTTCTACTTGTTCTCACCCATGTTCTCATAGTCTCTGACAGGTGTCAGTCTCTGTCAATCACCCGGACAAAGACAGACTCTGATGGAGTCTGAAATGATCATGCTTTGATCGCAGACTAAAGGAGGTTGACATCTTTGCCAAAAATACTTGTTTCTCTGTTAATATTAACTCTGTCTATGTAAAGTAGAATGGCTGTACATTACAATGATGATTGCTTTCACTAGAGAATGTACACTACCAGTCAAAAGTTTGGACACACCTACTCATTCAAGGGTTTTTCTTTATTTTTACTATTTTTTACATTGTAGAATAATAGTGAAGACATCAAAACAATGAAATAACACATATGGAATCATGGAGTAACCAAAAAAGTGTTAAACAAATCAAAATACATTTTATATTTGAGATTCTTTAAATAGCCACCCTTTGCCTTGGTGACAGCTTTGCACGCTTTTGGCATTCTCTCAACCAGCTTCATGAGATAGTCACCTGGAATGCATTTCAATTAACAGGTGTGCCTTCTTAAAAGTTAATTTAATGCGTTTGAGCCAATCAGTTGTGTTGTGACAAGGTAGTGGGGTATACAGAAGATAGCCCTATTTGGTAAAAGACCAAGTCCATATTATGGCAAGAACAGCTCAAATAAGCAAAGAGAAACGACAGTATTGACTGACATGAAGGTCAGTCAATACGAAAACATTTCAAGAACTTTGAATGTTTCTTCAAGTGCAGTCGCAAAAACCATCAAGCGCTATGATGAAATTGGCTCTCATAAGGACCGCCACAGGAATGGAAGACCCAGAGTTACCTCTGCTGCAGAGGATAAGTTCATTAGAGTTACCAGCCTTAGAAATTGCAGCCCAAATAAATGCTTCACAGAGTTCAAGAAACAGACACATCTCAACATCAACTGTTCAGAGGAGACTGTGTGAATCAGGCCTTCATGGTCGAATTGCTTCAAAGAAACCACTACTAAAGGACACCAATAAGAAGAAGAGACTTGCTTGGGCCAAAAAACATGAGCAATGGACATTAGACCAGTGGAAATTTGTCCTTTGTTCTGGAGTCCAAATTTGAATTTTTGGTTGCAACCGTTGTGGCTTTGTGAGACGCGGTGTGGGTGAACGGATGATCTCCGCATGTGTATTTCTCACTGTAAAGCATGGAGGATGTGTTATGGTGTGGGGGTGCTTTGCTGGTGACACTGTGATTTATTTAGAATTCAAGGCACACTTAACCAGCATGGCTACCACAGCATTCTGCAGTGATACGCCATCCCATCTGGTTTGGGCTTAGTGGGACTATCATTTGTTTTTCAACAGGACAATGACCCAACACGCCTCCAGGCTGTGTAAGGGCTATTTTACCAAGAAGGAGAGTGATGGAGTACTGCATCAGATGACCTGGCCTCCACAATCCCCCGACCTCAACCCAATTGAGATGGTTTGGGATGCGTTGGACCGCAGAGTGAAGGAAAAGTAGCCAACAAGTGCTCAGCATATGTGGGAAGACTGTTGGAAAAGCATTCCAGGTGAAGCTGGTTGAGAGAATGCCAAGAGTGTGCAAAGCTGTCATCAAGGCAAAGGGTGGCTATTTGAAGAATCTCAAATATAATGAGTAGGTGTGTCCAAACTTTTAACTGGTACTGTATGTCTAAGATTCAGATCGGATACGATGTTGGCTGTGTAAATGCAATGTCCGAAAGACATGAAAAGGAACTTGAGTTTCGATCAATAGATTTTCGGTCTAGACCATCATCAGACCTTCATGACCCAAAGAGCACCAATGTTCAGGCTTATTGTGTGTGTGTGCCTGCGTGTGTGCATCATTAGTGGTATATTGACCTGCCGTGTTTTACATCTTCTATGCATCGTTCTGCTCCCTAAGAGTTACTGTCCATCGGAGACAAGACCCAGGTCTGTCGGTAATGAGTGGTTTAACACTCCCTCCTCTGTGTTCCACCTGACTTCTCTATGAATGAATGACATTTTATTTTTGTGACAAATTGCCAATTGGCAACCCGTCCCTTATTGGAAGAATTGACACATAAACAAACATTACAATAATTCACTGTGATAATTGAGTGACAATTCTTCTTCCAGTGTTCTCTGCAGTGCGCATCGCATAAAGAGTGAAAAATTAAAGGTAAAAATCTATACATAATAGTAAATAAGGTTATCCAAACAATAATTATATCCATAGAGCAGTAAAATAATATACATACATACATGTACATACATACATACATACATACATACCCTGTCTGGTCTGGATTCTGAAACACTGGCTCTAATAGAAGCAGCTGCTGGACCTCCAACTGGAATGTTCTGGAACGTTCTCTCAACGTTCCCTTCCAAAGTTCTCTCTCATATTTGAGAACTTGTGACTGATGCAGTTAGAATCCAGGACTCCTGCAGGCCCACAAGAATGCTTTAGCCTGCTAAACCAAAGCCTAGGCCATGCTCTCCAAAAAACACATGCTACAGAGGAGATAATGATGAACTGCATGATGGGAAACACTGAGGCTAACATACACTATGAGGAAGGACATGTTGTTCTTCTGGTGTCCTACATGTACTGTAGCTGTTGTACACAGTGTACTGTGGTCTGTAGCCTGTGCTGTAGCATATACTACAGCCTGTACTGTAGCCTGTACTGTAGCCTGTAGCCTGTACTGTAGCCTGTAGCCTGTACTGTAGCCTGTTCTGTTTTTTTTTTTTTAAACCTGCGTCATGAGATGACAACATCCAGAAAGTATATTTGTCCCCAGTGTGCTAGGTTTGGTAATGCTCCATCCCTGACAGTTTATTATTGGGTCCTTTTCCCCCTCTTTATTTAAGGGAATCCTGTTCATTCTCGGGGTCACTATCCCAATTCCACTTATCTGACAGAACAGCTTCATTAGTTTGTGTTTGTTTGTTTGTGTGAGCATGCTTGTGCCGTGTGACTGACTGTTGCGAATTTTAGATGCATGCTGTCTCCGTTTCCTAATTACTCTCCATCCCAAAGCAGCCAAAACGAGAAAATCAACAGATTGGTGTGAAGGTAGTTATCAGATTCCACCCTGTTGTGCGGGGGAAGACATGGAGGAGGAGGAGGAGGAGGGGGAGCGGGAGGGGGAGGAAGGGATGCTCTAATGAAGATGGGACAAAACAGCAGTAGTGTGAAGGTGGCAGGGGAGTGCTAGAACAACAGCACACCAGCTCTTGTGCTGTATCGAATAAAGGATACATTAATTGGAGAGCATGCTGTGGGTTTACTGGCCATATGGGACCAGTGTTGATGACCAAATAAATCAAATCAAATCAAATTTGATTGGTCACATACAAACACTTAGCAGATGTTATTGTGGGTGTAGCGAAATGCTTGTGTTCCTAGCTCCAACAGTGCAGAAGTATCTAACAATTCACAACAATACACACAAATCTAAAAGTAAAATAATGGAATTAAGAAATATATAAATATTAGGATGAGCTAAAATACATTGACTAAAATACAGTAGAATAGAATACAGTATATACATATGAGATGAGTAAAGCAGTATGTAAACATTATTAAAGTGACTAGGAAGTCCAGGACCCAGTTACACAGGGCGGGGTTCAGACCCAGGGCTCCGAGCTTAATGATGAGCTTGGAGGGTACTATGGTGTTGAAGGCTGAGCTATAGTCAATGAACAGCATTCTTACATAGGTATTCCTCTTGTCCAGATGGTATAGGGCAGTGTGCAGTGCGATGGCAATTGCATCGTCTGTGGATCTATTGGGGCGGTAAGCAAATTGAAGTGGGTCTAGGGTGTCAGGTAAGGTAGAGGTAATATGATCCTTAACTAGCCTCTCAAAGCACTTCAGGATGACAGAAGTGAGTGCTACGGGGCCTGATTGTAACTCCTAGAGCTCTGTGATGAATGGTGTATCAGCTCTGTCGATATGAACAGTGAACACTGGAGGACTCTGGTGAATACTACTGTAGATTGGTTCTATAGAGTGGGGTTGTTGTGATGAGAGGCTGTGAGGGGGGTGCCTAACTGGAGACTCTCTCTAACTTGGACTGTTACTAATTTGTCCATGGCACACCATCACTAGGAGTTACAGTGCATTCGGAAAGTATTCAGACCCCTTGACTTTTTCCACATTTTGTTAAGTTACAGCCTTATTTAAAAATGGATTTAATAAAAAATGTTCCTCATCAATCTACACACAATACCCAATAATGACAAAGCGAAAACAGGTTTTTAGAAATTTTTGAAAATGTATTCAAATTAAAAAACAGAAATACATTATTTACATAAGCATTCAGACCCTTTGCTATGAGACTCATAATTGAGCTCAGGTGCATCCTGTTTCCATTGATCATCCTTGAGATGTTTCTACAACTTGATTGGAGTCCACCTGTGGTAAATTCAATTGATTGGACATGATTTGGAAAGGCACAAACCTGTCTATATAAGGTCCCACAGTTGACAGTGCATGTCAGAGCAAAAAACAAGCCATGAGGTCTTAGGAATTGTCCGTAGAGCTCCGAGACATGATTGTGTTGAGGCACAGATCTGGGGAAGGGTACCAAAACATTTCTGCAGCATTAAGGTCCCCAAGAACACAGTGGCCTCCATCATTCTTAAATGGAAGTAGTTTGGAACCACCAAGACTCTTCCTAGAGCTGGCCGCCCGGCCAAACCGAGCAATCAGTGGAGAAGGGCCTAGGTCAGGGAGTTGACCAAGAACCCGATGGTCACTCTGACAGAGATCCAGAGTTCCTCTGTGGACAGCCATCTCTGCAGCACTCCACCAATAAGGCCTTTATGGTAGCGTGGCCAGATGGAAGCCACTCCTCAGTAAAAGGCACATGACAGCCCGCTTTGAGTTTGCCAAAAGGCACCTAAAGGACTTTCAGACCATGAGAACCCAGATTCTCTGGTCTGATGAAACTAAGATTGAACTCTTTGGCCTGAATGCCAAGCGTCATGTCTGGAGGAAACCTGGCACCATCCCTACGGTGAAGCATGGTGGTGGCAGCATCATGCTGTGGGGATGTTTTTCAGCAGCAGGGAGACTAGTCAGGATTGAGGGAAAGAGGAATGGAGCAAAGTGCAGAGAGATCCTTGATGAAAACCTGCTCCAGAGCTCTCAGGACCTCAGACTGGGGCAAAGGTTTACCTTCCAACAGGACAACGACCCTAAGCACACAGCCAAGACAACGCAGGAGTGGTTTCGGGACAAGTCTTTGAATGTCCTTGAGTGGCCCAGCCAGAGCCCGGACTTGAACCCGATCTAACATCTCTGAAGCGACCTGAAAATAGCTGTCCATCCAACCTGACAGAGCTTGAGAGGATATTGTAGAGGAGGAAGAAAGAGAGGGAAATTACTGGCATTACTTGGAATTTACTTTAAGCTATCGTATAAGTAAGAGTTTTGACAAGTTCAATTCTCCCAAGGAATAAGATACCAATATTCAGAAGCAATGATTGAGCATGTTTCAAAGTGGAACCAGGAGATTTATCTGGGGGAGAGTAGCTCTCATTCTCAACAGCTGTTTGGAGACATTATAATTGCGTTTGTCCGACCAACCGGTTTATGGCTGATAGAACGATCAGAGAGACAGCCAGCTAACTCTCGCTATCAGTGCCTCGGCAGGCACACACAAACAATAACATCTTCTCTGGCATGGAAAATGCATCTGTGTGCCTGAGGCGCTGTCTGGTGAAACTTTTATGTGACAGTTTCATGTCTTTCTGGGTGCTGCTGAGTTATGCTAATAGATACTAATGTCCTGAGCGCCTCCTCAACAGGAGTATTGTCAGCAGTACCGGGAACCATTCAGGAAAAGCAGCTATTAGCGGTGCTTCAGATATCAGACAATTTGTCTGGGATTTGACGAGTAATTTCAGTGAGACGTGATGGAGCTAGCTGTCTGTCAAGGGTTGTCGTTCTTTGTGAAAAACGACCCTCAGATATGTTTGTGTACTCTTACTACTACAGTGCTCTCTCTCTCTGTCTCTGTCTCTCTGTCTCTCTGTCTCTCTGTCTCTGTCTCTCATGTACACACACACAAAATGTTTTTGCACCAAGGCTAATTGCTTTCGGGTTACCTAGCTACTGTAGCTATGGCATTATAAAATGCTTTCAAAATCATTTGCGACATCATGCTGAGAGACCATATTGGCTTCACAGATTATCAGGTAATAATCATGTTCAAGACGGAATGCTCTTTGTTTGAGAAAAACATCCAGAGGACTCTTGGAAATTGATCCAATATTGCCACAACTTTACAGGCCCATGGTTGGGGCATTGAGTTGTGTTTGTGTGCTTGCAAGCATGTTTTCATATTTGTCACTAAGGCATAGGCTTGCCTTACATTTTCCTAAATATCTTCCATCTTCCTTAGTGTGGTCCGTGGGCGGGTGAACCAGCTTGCCATTAAACAGCCCCCGCCGGCCGCCCCCGCAGCCTCACCCACGGCACAGATGACTCAGCCATAAACATTGACTGGCTGATAAACTGGATAAATGGGCAGGCCCAATTACCAACCTTTACAGGCCTGCTGATCCCACTGGCCATACTCCAGGCAGGCCCACTGTTACACCTCTGTCCAATGAGGTGGCCCAGTGGTGCTAGTCCCAGACCTGAATACGCTTGGCCAGGTGCTGTAGCACCAGGACTATCTGAGAGTTCCTCCAGGATTATCAAGTTTGACCAATGCTGACTCCATATATTGTACATTAAAACTTTATTACCGTTATACCCTACACACATTCACTTTCATTTATCACTTTGGCATCTATAATTCAGTATGTTTTACTGAATGAAGAAATTCTCAGCCTGCGGTGAGAGTTGATATTGAGCTTGTTCATTTTGCCGTGGTAGTTCAGCTCTGTCGCATCTACTCCTGAGCAATTCCATTATTATTGTTTTATTATTTTATTTCACCTTTATTTAACCAGATAAGCCAGTTGAGAACAAGTTCTCATTTACAACTGCGACCTGGCCAAGATAAAGCAAAGCAGTGCGATAAAAACAACAACAACACAGAGTTACATATGGAATAAACAAAACGTACAGTCAATAACATAATAGAAAATCTATATACAATGGTGTGAGTATGTGTGTGAGGGGCTGGAGAATGGCCAGCAGCTCATCCCACTTCCTCCATCACCTCAAATTGATGATGCCAGTTGCTTAATGGAATACGATCTTCTTTCAATAGTATTGATCCTTATTTGTTTCAGGACAATTAGAAAGTTGATAATTCCTACTTGTGAAGTAATACATTTTTTCTCTAAAATATCTTTAGATCTTTTTTGTTCATGGCCTATGTGGGAATATAGTTACAGTGCTTGTTGCGTATGTTGGTTGTTATTGTTCTGTGCCTCTGTGAGCTATTAGAAGTGCTAATTCACACTGTTATCCCTGTCCCTGTGCTTATAGGCAGTGGTTGCCTATCAAGAGAAGTAGGCGAGCCAATTGCACCAACAGCTTTATCATTCATACACCCAGAGAAACTGATTCTAGTATATTGGGTGTTTGCTATATGATGTCAGTTACGTAGGCGACAGTTTTTGTGACAGGTTTCTATGCTATGTTGATACTGTGTTGTGTGTGTGTGGTGCCTTTAGTGATGTCAGCCTATATACTGTATCTAGAGGGAGTGTGGTGCTTACCGACAGAGAGACAGTTTTCCTAGTGTGTCTTGGTTGCAGTGGCTGGGTCTGTGGGCCGTGCTACAGCTGCGTGATCAGGTCAGCAGTCTCTCTGAGGGGTTGTGGAGTGGGCTGTTGAGCCTCTGTGCTCCTCCTCTGTAGTGCTCTAAGTGTGTCTGAAAGAGCCTCATGAGAAAACACTTGAGAGAGTTTAGTGCTAATGAGCTGTGAGTCAGTCATAGGGACAGCAGGGCTGTTAATGACGCTCTAACACACAATCTCACACACACATGCACGCGCACAAACACACACACACACACACACAAACTTGGGGATTCTATATGAGTATCATCAGCATGGTTCTGGGATTCTGTGGTGGGAAGCAGATTATTGACTCATGTAAGAACCGTGTGTCACACTAAACAAAGGCATGGGTCGTATTCAGGTTTCTCTCCTTGTTTCAGTCCGTTTTCCGTTAAGTGCCTAATGAATATCACCAACGTGTCCTGGACTGGAGTCAACATGACATATTTAGCTTTACCTTCTCTCACCTTCAAACGCTTTTGTCAGAGCTTTTTTTCTCTCTCTCCAAATATGGTGAATTATTAATGGGAGAAAGCAGCATGAAAGAGACTGTCAGGGTCCATTAAAGTCATGTGTGCGTGAGATTGAAGAACCTTGAGGCTCTGGTTGCGCATATCAAACCCTAGGTTTGTTCGTAGAACATTTCTGATGAATTATTGACATAACCGGGAAGCCTTTGTGTCACGATCGTCGTAAGAGGCGGACCAAGGCGCAGCGTGATATGCGTACATCTTTTAATGAGTACTTTAATACAAATAACAAAACAACAAACGATACGTGAAGTCTACAGGTTCACCAACACAAACCTATACAGAACAAGATCCCACAATAAACTGTGCCAAACAGGCTGCCTAAGTATGGTTCCCAATCAGAGACAACGAGAATCAGCTGCCTCTGATTGGGAACCACCCTGGCCAACATAGAAAACAACGATCTAGAACAGAAACCTAGAAAACTAAACATAGAAACTAACACCCTGGCTCAACATAAAGAGTCCCCAGAGCCAGGGCGTGACAGTAACCCCCCCCCCCCAAAGGTGCGGACTGCGACCGCGCCAACCAAACACCACAGGGGAGGGGCCGGGTGGGCATTCCGCCTCGGAGGCGGATCCGGCTCCGGGCGCGACCACCACTCTCTCTCTCGCCCTCGTGGTCTGGTCCTGCTGACCGGAGCTGGACTGAACACGGATTGCTCTGGCTCCGGCGTGGAGCAGCTGACCGGTGCCGGACCAGGCACAGGTGGAACAGGCACGGACCGTGCCGGACTGACGACGCGCACCACTGGCTTGGTACGGGGAGCAGGAACGGGCCGGACCGGGCTGACGACGCACACCACAGGCTTGGTGCGGGGAGCAGGAACAGGCCGGACCGGGCTGGCGACGCGCACCACTGGCTTGGTGCGTGGAGCAGGAACGGGCCGGACCGGGCTGGCGACGCGCACCACTGGCTTGGTGCGGGGAGAAGGAACAGGCCGGACCGGGCTGGCGACGCGCACCATTGGCTTGGTGCGGGGAGCAGGAACGGGCCGGACCGGGCTGATGACGCGCACCATTGGCTTGGTGCGGGGAGCAGGAACGGGCCGGACCGGGCTGACGACGCGCACTACTGGCTTGGTGCGGGGAGCAGGAACGGGCCGGGCTGGCGACGCGCACCACAGGCTTGGTGCGGGGAGCAGGTACAGGCCGGACCGGGCTGGCGACGCGCACCACTGGCTTGGTGCGGGGAGCAGGAACAGGCCGGACCGGGCTGGCGACACGCACCATTGGCTTGGTGCGGGGAGCAGGAACGGGCCGGGCCGGGCTGGCGACGCACACCACAGGCTTGGTGCGGGGAGCAGGAACAGGCCGGACCAGGCTGGCGACGCGCACCACTGAATTGGTGCGGGGAGCAGGAACAGGCCGGACCGGGCTGGCGACGCGCACCACTGGCTTGGTGCGGGGAGCAGGAACAGACCGGGCTGGCGCCGCGCACCACTGGCTTGGTGCGGGGAGCAGGAACAGGCCGGACCGGGCTGGCGACGCGCACCACTGGCTTGGTGCAGGGAGCAGGAACAGGCCGGACCGGGCTGGCGACGCACACCATTGGCTTGGTGAGGGGAGCAGGAACAGGTCGGACCGGGCTGATGACGCGCACTACTGGCTTGGTGCGTGGAGCAGGAACGGGCCGGACCGGGCTGTGGAGACGGACTGGAGGTCTGGAGCGAAGAGCTGACACAACCCGTCCTGGCTGAATGCCTATTTCTACACACTCTGTGTGAGGCATCAGCACAGGACGTACAGGGCTGTGCACTCGTACTGGCACTACAGCACGTGGCACTGGCGCAGGATATCCGGGACCGAGGAGGGGTACTGGAGGCCACGAGCGTTGAGCCGGCACACTCTGTCCTGGCTGCATGCCCACCTTAGCACGACACGTGCGTGGTGCTAGCACAGGACGTACAGGACTGTGCCGGACCACTCGCGGCACAGTACGCAGCTCCGCATAACTCGGAACCTGCCCAGTCTCACGCTGCCTAGCCTGAGTACGGGGAGTTGGCTCTGCTCTACCTCTAGGCTCCGCCAACCTCCCTTCCAGCCCCCCAAACCTGGTGGCCTCCTCTCCTAATCCGCCGATACGTCCTGTAGCTGCCTCCAGCATCCCCGTCGTCCATGCCGTGTGCCCCCCCAAAAACAATTATTGGGTTTGCCTCTCGCCTGTCCGACGACGACCCGGTTGGCGCCGCTTCTCCTCTCCTGCCTGGGCATCCTCCCTCATCGCCCTCCGGTAGCGGACGGCCTCCTCCTCTGTGATTCTCCCCCAACCGAGGAGGACATCTACCAGAGTAACCTCCTGTTCCATACCCGGCATTTGCTCCTGCACACGCTGCTTGGTCCTATTTTGGTGGGATCTTCTGTCACGATCGTCGTAAGAAGCGGACCAAGGCGCAGCGTGATATGCGTACATCTTTTAATGAGTACTTTAATACAAATAACAAAACAACAAACGATACGTGAAGTCTACAGGTTCACCAACACAAACCTATACAGAACAAGATCCCACAATAAACTGTGCCAAACAGGCTGCCTAAGTATGGTTCCCAATCAGAGACAACGAGAACCAGCTGCCTCTGATTGGGAACCACCCTGGCCAACATAGAAAACAACGATCTAGAACAGAAACCTAGAAAACTAAACATAGAAACTAACACCCTGGCTCAACATTAACGAGTCCCCAGAGCCAGGGCGTGACACTTTGGTCGTGATTGAGTATTTGTTTGTAACTGTGCATTAATGTATCTTTTGTTTTGGCCTTTACATACAATAACAATATAGCTAGAATGTGGCGAGTGGACATATTGGCAACAGGCTTTAGCAAGGAGAGAGAGAGTGAAAAGCAAAGAAGACAAGAGGGAAAATAACATGAAAGAAGAGAGATGAGACATGATAGGAGGGATGAAAAGGAGATTTGAGAGTTTAGGCTGGTAGTTCAGCACCTCGAGCACTATCCAGTGTTTAGACTTGATATATAAAATGGCCGTATAACATTGCACTTTCTGCTACTGTTGGTTTTGCAGCCTAAGCAGGAAAAGTTGTAATAAAGATCCAGGCATTAATAATGGACAAAGGGAGAATCCTCTGAGCAAATGGTGATGGCCATTAGAGAATAGTGAGGATAGAGGCTATGTCTGGAATGACACCCTATTCCCTATGTAGTGTACTACTTATTAACAGAAGTAGTGGTTGTAAAGGGTGTGATTAGTGGAGAGTAAAGAGCTCTGGTTAAAAGGAGTGCACTATGGAGGAAAAGTTGTAATTTGAGATGCATCCATAATATACAGTGGTTTATATACAACGAATATTGAGTCTGAAATTGTCGTTTTGTTTCACATGTCAACTGTAGCTCAGCTGGTAGAGCACGGCGCTTGTAACGCCAGGGTAGTGGGTTCGATCCCCGGGACCACCCATACACAAAAAAGAAATTGATGCACGCATGACTGTAAGTCGCTTTGGTTAAAAGCATCTGCCAAATGGCATATTATTATCTACAGTCATTTTCCCTCTCCTCTTTGTGTTGTCAGTTTTTCACAGACCCCTGTGGCAGCAGCCCCTGTTTCCATGGCAACTGTAGCCGCAGTGGCGAGGGCGATGTGTACACCTGCGAGTGCAGCGAGGGGTACGAGGGGGAGAAGTGTGAGCAAGCCACCTTGGACCCCTTGGACCTGCTGCCTGTCTCCAATTGGGACCCTGCCACACCCCCTGCCCCCGAACAGGCCACACCCGCCACGCCCACAACCGCCACTCAGCCCTCCCAGACAACCACGGTGTCCACCACAACGCAGGCCCCTCCCACGCTGCAGCCGTGGCAGCCTAAGGCTGGACAGAGACTCTTGGTGGTGCAGTGGGAGAAACAACAGGTCAGAGATGAATGCTACCTGTACTATATTCGTCACAACAGACCAGCTGACCAGCTAGCTAGGTTCAGAGTTCACATAACTTCTTTATTTGTCTTATAAAATAATGACATTTATCCTCTTGCTGCCTCGTGTGTATTTTTGTGTATTTCCATGTACAGTACCAGTCAAATGTTTGGACACACCTACCCATTCAAGGGTTTTTCTTAATTTTTACTATTTTCTACATTGTAGAATAATAGTGAAGACAACAAAACTATGAAATAACACATATGGAATCATGTAGTAACCAAAAAAGTGTTAAACAAATCAAAAATATATTTTAGATTTTAGATTCTTCAAAGTAGCAACCCCTTGCCTTGATGACAGCTTTGCACACTCTTGGCATTCTCTCAACCAGCTTCATGAGGAATACTTTTCCAACAGTCTTGAAGGAGTTCCCACATATGCTGAGCACTGCTTTTCCTTCACTCTGTGCTCCAACTCATCCCAAACCATCTCAATTGGGTTGAGGTCAGGTGATTGTGGATGCCAGGTCATCTGATGCAGCACTCCATCACTCTCCTTGGTCAAATAGCCCTTACACAGCCTGGAGGTGTGTTTTGGGTCATTGTCCTGTTGAAAAACAAATGATAGTCCCACTAAGTGCCAACCAGATGGGATGGCATATCGCTGCAGAATGCTGTGGTAGCCATGCTGGTTAAGTGTGCCTTGAATTCTAAATAAATCACAGACAGTGTCACCAGCAAAGCACCCCCACACCATCACACCTCCTCCTCCATGCTTCACGGTGGGAACCACACATGCGGAGATCATCCGTTCACCTACTCTGCGTCTCACAAAGACACGGCTGTTGGAACCAGAAATCTCAAATTTGGACTCATCAGACCAAAGGACACATTTCCACCGGTCTAATGTCCATTGCTCGTGTTTCTTGGCCCAAGCAAGTCTCTTCTTATTATTGGTGTCCTTTAGTAGTGGTTTCTTTGCAGCAATTCGCACATGAAGGCCTGAATCACGCAGTCTCCTCCGAATAGTTGATGTTGAGATGTGTCTGATACTTGAACTCTGTGAAGCATTTATTTGGGCTGCAATTTCTGAGGCTGGTAACTCTAATGAACTTATCCTCTGCAGCAGAGGTAACTCTGGGTCTTCCTTTCCTGTGGTGGTCCTCATGAGAGCCAGTTTTATCATAGCGCTTGATGGTTTTTGCAACTGCACTTGAAGAAACATTCAAAGTTCTTTACATTTTCCGTATTGACTGACCTTCATGTCTTAAAGTAATGATGGACTGTAATTTCTCTTTGCTTATTTGAGCAGTTCTTGCCATAATATGGACTTGGTCTTTTACCAAATAGGGCTATCTTCTGTACACCACCCCTACCTTGTCACAACACAACTGATTGGCTCAAACGCATTAAGAAGGGGAACAATTCCACAAAATAACTTTTAAGAAGGCACACCTGTTAATTGAAATGCATTCTGGGTGACCACCTCATGAAGCTGGTTGAGAGAATGCCAAGAGTGTACAAAGCTGTCATCAAGGCAAAGGGTGGCTACTTATATATTTTGATTTGTTTAACAATTTTTTGGTTGCTACATGATTCCATATGTGTTATTACATAGTTTTTATGTCTTCACTGTTATTCAAAAAATGTAGAAAATGGTAAAAAAATAAAGAAAAACCCTGGAATGAGTAGGTGTGTAGGGTGGCAGGTAGCTTAGTGGGTAAGAGCGTTGTGCCAGTAACCGAAAGGTCGCTGGTTCTAATCCCCAAGCTGACTAGGTGAAAAATCTGTCGATGTGCCCTTAAGCAAGGCACTTAACCCTAATTGCTCATGTAAGTCGCTCTGGATAAGAGTGTCTGCTAAATGACTAAAATGTAAATGTGTGTCCAACCTTTTGACTGGTACTGTGTGTGTGTTTGTATGTTTCTGTGAGTGTGTATGTGTGTCCATGCATGTGTATGTTTGTGTGTGTGTGTTTCTGCTATTGCAGGTGACGGAGGGACTGCACTGTGTGAGTCCTGAGCTGTGTGAGCTGACCTCTGGAACTCTGACTCTCTCTCTAGAGGTGCCCGAGGAGACTGCCATCAAGTAAGACTACTGGTACCTTCCTGTGTGTGTGTTTGCGTAGTGCTCTCCCGCTCTCCCCTGTGTGCTCCAAATCCCCCTTTCCCTCTCTTCCTCCCTCCCCTGTTTATCCTAACTTCTCCCTCTCTCCCAAGTGAACTATAGTTCTGCATAAAACCACACTGGAGACTACACTACATCTGTCTTCCCTTGAGATCATTGTCTTATGATTATCGTCCTGTGTCATTTACATAGAACTTGCAGTCTTTCATTATTCAGTCAGCAACCCCGATGGTAGCAAATAACCCCCATTGTGTTGCCCAAGTTTAGTGCCTGAATGCAATGTGTTCTGATTTAAGCAAGCATCATAAATGTCCTTTAGTGGTAGATGTCCATTTATAGTGTGTCTTTATGAATGACGGGAGAGTGGAGACATAAGAGGTCTTTATCAGCACAACAGTGTCCGCTCTTGGCTGCAGGCAAATATCGTTTTTGTGTTGTGTTCACATGCACACGCAGACACACACACACACACACACACACACACACACAAACTGAAAGTGACATCAATTTAGGAATGCTAATGAGAAAGAGGCTAAATGGAAGATGGGTACAGAGAGAGAGAGAGAGAGAGAGAGAGAGAGAGAGAGAGAGAGAGAGAGAGAGAGAGAGAGAGAGAGAGAGAGAGAGAGAATAACAAGTAGTCAGGTCTGAGCAGGTAGACAGCTAGGGTTAGCTGTTCAGCAGTCTGATGGCCTGATGGTAGAAGCTGTCTCGGAACCTGTTGGATCGAGAACCGATGCTTCGAAACTGCTTGCCAGATGGTAACAGAGTGAACAGTCCATGGCTCGGGTAACTGGAGTCCTTGGCGATCTTCCAGGCCTTCCTCAGACACCGCCTGGTGTAAATGTCCTGGAGGGCAGAGAGGTCTTGCAGCTGTAGAACTTCTTCAGGATCTGAGGGCCCATGCCATATTTCTTCAGCCACTTGAGGTTGGAGAGGCACTGTTGCGCCTTCTTCACCACGGTGTCGGTGTGATTGGTCCATGTCAGGTCCTCTGTGATGTGTGCGCCGAGGAACTGGAAAATGTTGACCCTCTCAGCTGCAGCCCCATCAATTTAATTGGAAACAAATGAAATGTGATTTTTCAAGTTTTTGTTGTTTTCAGTGAGGACCCCCAAGAATTTAGTGGATTGAATGCGGGATAATCGATTTCCTAATGGAAAATGTAGAATAAAGAACATGTAAGAACTTTTTGTATATTTAAAGTAGGGTTGTCAAATGATTAAAATAATGAATCGAGTTAATGGCGATTTGCTCATATGTTGCCCTAAATAAATATGTTTCTATTTAAAAAGCATTGAGTTACAGGCATACTTTGATTGTAAGGGAAAGAAACACAACATAATCTGTATCAGAATGTTTTTAATGGCACTATAAACAACACAAAAGTCACCGTAACATACAGCTATTAATGCTCCCAATGTTTAAGTAGGCCTACTCCCTCTTATCAATGTTCTTGAAGTTTAACACTTGCGCACAGCACACACACAGACACACACACACAAATACAGTATGCACACGAATCCGTGGCAGAAAAAAAATATATAGCTCTGGTAATATTGGGCATAACTTTTACTTGATTTTGGCTAGAGGCACACTGTCTTCATCTATTTTAATGCAAAAGCATTGACTGTAGCTGTGTTCCATGTTGTGTTCTGTGGTTAAAAGGTCTGTTACGGAAACGTGCTCTTAAAAGTTTCCGTGCGGTGAAGAAATGGAGACGCGATTAACGGCGTAAAAACAATGTACGGCGATAAACATGTCGCATAAAACACGTTATTAACGCGTTAACTTTGATAGTCCTAATGTAAAGACACCTTATTTGCTTTAAACCAGTCATCTAAATCTGTTTTATTATATATTTATTTTAACGATCAATTTCTGACCATCTTTATCAGACAGAAAAATGTTGGTGTCAACAGCAAACAATATAAAATGTACACAATCAAAATTGTAATTAACATAAATTTAAAAAAGCTATGAACACCGAAACTGTGCATGCATATGTATTCACCCCCTTTGCTATGAAGCCCCTAAATAAGATGTGGTGCAACCAATTACCTTCAGAAGTCACATAATTAGTTAAATAAAGTCCACCTGTGTGCAATCTAAGTGTCTCATGATCTGTCACATGATCTCAGTATATATACACCTGTTCTGAAAGGCCCCAGAGTCTGCAACACCACTAAGCAAGGGGCACCACCAAGCAAGAGGCACCATGAAGACCAAGGAGCTCTCCAAACAGGTCAGGGACAAAGTTGTGGAGAAGTACAGATCATCCCACGGAGCACCATTAAATCCATTATTAAAAAATTGAAAGAATATGGCACCACAACAAACCTGCCAAGCGAGGGCCTCCCACCAAAACTCATGGACCAGGCAAGGAGGGCATTAATCAGAGTGGCAACAAAGATAACATTTACATTAACATTTACGTCATTTAGCAGACACTCTTATCCAGAGCGACTTACAAATTGGTGCATTCACCTTATAGCCAGTGGGATAACCACTTTACAATATATATATTATTTTAAAAAAAGGATTACTTTATCCTATCCCAGGTATTCCTTAAAGAGGTGGGGTTTCAAGTGACTCCGGAAGGTGGTGAGTGACTCCGCTGTCCTGGCGTCGTGAGGGAGCTTGTTCCACCATTGGGGTGCCAGAGCAGCGAACAGTTTTGACTGGGCTGAGCGGGAACTGTGCTTCCGCAGAGGTAGGGGGGCCAGCAGGCCAGAGGTGGATGAACGCAATGCCCTCGTTTGGATGTAGGGACTGATCAGAGCCTGAAGGTACGGAGGTGCCGTTCCCCTCACAGCTCCGTAGGCAAGCACCATGGTCTTGTAGCAGATGCGAGCTTCAACTGGAAGTCAGTGGAGTGTGCGGAGGAGCGGGGTGACGTGAGAGAACTTGGGAAGGTTGAACACCAGACGGGCTGCGGCATTCTGGATGAGTTGTAGGGGTTTAATGGCACAGGCAGGGAGCCCAGCCAACAGCGAGTTGCAGTAATCCAGACGGGAGATGACAAGTGCCTGGATTAGGACCTGTGCCGCTTCCTGTGTAAGGCAGGGTCGTACTCTCCGAATGTTGTAGAGCATGAACCTACAGGATTGGGTCACCGCCTTGATGTTAGTGGAGAACGACAGGGTGTTGTCCAGGGTCACGCCAAAGCTCTTTGCACTCTGGGAGGAGGACACAACAGAGTTGTCAACCGTGATGGCGAGATCATGGAGCGGGCAGTCCTTCCCCGGGAGGAAGAGCAGCTCCGTCTTGCCGAGGTTCAGCTTGAGGTGATGATCCGTCATCCACACTGATATGTCTGCCAGACATGCAGAGATGCGATTCGCCACCTGGTTATCAGAAGGGGGAAAGGAGAAGATTAGTTGTGTGTCATCTGCGTAGCAATGATAGGAGAGGCCATGTGAGGATATGACAGAGCCAAGTGACTTGGTATATAGAAAGAATAGGAGATGGCCTAGAACTGAGCCCTGGGGGACACCAGGGTGAGAGCACGTGGTGCGGAGACAGATTCTCGCCATGCCACTTGGTAGGAGCGACCTGTCAGGTAGGACGCAATCCAGGAGTGAGCCGCACCAGAGATGCCCAACTCGGAGAGGGTGGAGAGGAGGATCTGATGGTTCACAGTATCAAAGGCAGCAGACAGGTCTAGAAGGACAAGAGCAGAGGAGAGAGAGTTAGCTTTAGTAGTGCGGAGAGCCTCCATGACACAGAGAAGAGCAGTCTCAGTTGAATGACCAGTCTTGAAACCTGACTGGTTTGGATCAAGAAGGTCATTCTGGGAGAGATAGCAAGAGAGTTGGCTAAAGACGGCATGCTCAAGAGTTTTGGAGAGAAAAGAAGGGATACTGGTCTGTAGTTGTTGACATCGGAGGGATCGAGTGTAGGTTGAAGACGGAAGGGACATAGCCAGCGGTCAAGGATGAGTTGATGAGCGAGGTGAGGTAAGGGAGAAGGTCTCCGGAAATGGTCTGGAGAAGAGAGGAGGGGATAGGGTCAAGCGGGCAGGTTGTTTGGCGGCCGGCCGTCACAAGTCGCAAGATTTTATCTGGAGAGAGAGGGGAGAAAGAAGTCAAAGCATAGGGTAGGGCAGTGTGAGCAGGACCAGCAGTATCATTTGACTTAACAAACGAGGATCGGATGTCGTCAACCTTCTTTTTAAAATGGTCATCCACAGAGTCATCCACAGAGAGGGAGGAGGGGGGGGGGGGGATTCAGCAGGGAGGGAGGAGAAGGTGGCAAAGAACTTCCTAGGTTTAGAGGCAGATGCTTGGAATTTAGAGTGGTTGAAAGTGGCTTTAGCAGCAGAAACAGAGGAAGAAAATGTAGAGAGGAGGGAGTGAAAAGATGGCAGGTCCGCAGGGAGTATAGTTTTCCTCCATTTCCGCTCGCCTGCCCGGAGCCCTGTTCTGTGAGCTCGCAATGAGTCGTCAAGCCACGGAGCAGGAGGGGAGGACCGAGCCGGCCGGGAGGATAGGGGACATAGAGAGTCAAAGGATGCAGAAAGGGAGGAGAGGAGGGTTGAGGAGGCAGAATCAGGAGATTGGAGGGAGAAGGATTGAGCAGAGGGAAGAGATGATAGGATGGAAGAGGAGAGAGTAGTGGGAGAGAGAGTGCGAAGGTTGCGACGGCGCATTACCATCTGAGTAGAGGCAGAGTGAGTAGTGTTGGAGGAGAGCGAGAGAGAAAAGGATACAAAGTAGTGGTCGGAGACATGGAGGGGAGTTGCAGTGAGATTAGTAAAAGAACAGCATCTAGTAAAGATGAGGTCAAGCGTATTGCCTGCCTTGTGAGTAGGGGGGGACGGTGAGAGGGTGAGGTCAAAAGAGGAGAGGAATGGAAAGAAGGAGGCAGAGAGAAATGAGTCAAAGGTAGACGTAGGGAGGTTAAAGTCACCCAGAACTGTGAGGGGTGAAACATCCTCAGGAAAGGAACTTATCAAGGCGTCAAGCTCATTGATGAACTCTCCAAGGGAACCTGGAGGGCGATAAATTATAAGGATGTTAAGCTTGAATGGGCTAGTGACTGTGACAGCATGGAATTCAAATGAGGAGATAGACAGATGGGTCAGGGGAAAAAGAGAGAATGTCAACTCGGGAGATATGAGGATTCCTGTGCCACCACCCCGCTGACCAGATGCTCTCGGGGTATGCGAGAACACATGGTCAGACGAGGAGACCATGTCTCCAATCTCCACAGCGGAGATTGGAGTATCTGTCCATAGGACCACTTTAAGCCATACACTCCACAGAGCTGGGCTTTACGGAAGAGTGGCCAGAAAAAAGCCATTGCTTAAAGAAAAAAATAAGCAAACACGTTTGGTGTTTGCCAAAAGCCATGTGGGAGATTCCCCAAACCTATGGAAGAAGGTACTCCTGTAGTTCGTCTCCCGAGTGGCGCAGTGGTCTAAGGCACTGCATTGCAGTGCTAGCTGTGCCACTAGAGATCCTGGTTTGAATCCAGGCTCTGTCGTAGCTGGCCGCGACCGGGAGACCCATGGGGCGGCGCACAATTGGCCCAGCGTCGTCTAGGGTATGGGGAGGGAATGGCCGGCAGGGGATGTAGCTCAGTTGGTAGAGCATGGCGTTTGCAACGCCAGGGTTGTGGGTTCGATTCCCACGGGGGGTATGATTTTTTTTTTTTTATATATATATATATATAACAATAATGTATGCACTCACTAACTGTAAGTCGCTCTGGATAAGAGCGTCTGCTAAATGACGTAAATGTAAATGTAAATGTACTCTGGTCAGATGAGACTAAAATTGTGCTTTTTGGCCATCAAGGAAAACGCTATGTCTGGCGCAAACCCAACACCTCTCATCACCCCGAGAACACCATCCCCACAGTGAAGCATGGTGGTGGCAGCATCATGCTTTGGGGATGTTTTTCATCTGCAGGGACTGGGAACTTGTCAGAATTGAAGGAATGATGGATGGCGCTAAATACAGTGAAATTCTTGAAGGAAACCTGTTTCAGTCTTCCAGAGATTTGAGACTGTGACGGAGGTTCACCTTCCAGCAGGAGAATGACCCTAAGCATACTGCTAAAGCAACACTCGAGTGGTTTAAGGGGAAACATTTAAATGTCTTGGAATGGCCTAGTCAAAGCCCAGACCTCAATCCAATTGAGAATATGTGGTATGACTTAAAGATTGCTATACACCAGCAGAACCCATCCAACTTGAAGGAGCTGGAGCAGTTTTGCCATGAAGAATGGGCAAAAATCCCAGTGGCTAGATGTGCCAAGCTTATAGAGACATACCCCAAGAGACTTGCAGCTGTAATTGCTGCAAAAGGTGGCTCTACAAAGTATTGAGTTTGGGGGGGTGAATAGTTATGCACACTCAAGTTTTCAGTTTTTTTGTCTTATTTCTTGTTTGTTTCACCCCAAAAAATATTTTGCATCTTCAAAGTGGTAGGCATGTTGTGTAAATCAAATGATACAAACCCATTTTAATTCCAGGTTGTAAGGCAACAAAATATGAAAAATGCCAAGGGGGGTGAATACTTTCGCAAGCCACTGGAGCTCCTAAACCAGTTGAGGTCTCTATTTCGAAGGCCATAAGTTTGTAATTTATGCAAAAAACTATTGTGCTCAATGGTATCGAAGGCTTTTGAAAGGTCAGTACTTACTTACTTAGTTACTTATGTGTGTGTGTATTTATTTATCTGTGAGTGACTCAGCCAGTGGGAAGAGTCAGGGAGTGTAGCTGGTCTTGTGTTGAGTTGGAGCGCATCTGCTTTGCTGACACTGTCTGTCTGTGCAGAGAGACTCTCTCTTCCAGTAATTGGCCCAAAGTCAGATGAGTAATGGCCCTTGACCACAGCAGTCATAACTCTACTCCCTGGCCTTCAGATCTGTACAGTCACCACAGTGAGCAGTATAGTACCCCCACTGAGACAGACAGGACCAGGCATTACTCAGGTCCACCATCCTATCCTACTAGCATGGGGTTTTGTGTGTCTTAAGAAAACGTATACAGTGTCTATTCATACCCCTGACTTATTTCACATTTTGTTGTGTTCTCACGCATCTACACACAATACCCCATAATGACAAAGTGAAAACAAATGTATAAGTATTCACACCCCTGAGTTGATACTTTGTAGAAGCACCTTTGCCGGCGATTACAGCTTTGAGTCGTTTTGGGTATGTTTGTATCAGCTTTGCACATCTGGATTTGTGGATTTTCTCCCATTCTTCCTTGCAGATTTTCTCAATCTCTGTTAAGTTAGATGGGGAGCGGCGGTGAACAGCAATCTTTACGTTTTTCCACAGATTTTCCATGGGATTCAAGTCTGGGCTTTGGCTGGGCCACTCAAGGACTTTCACATTCTTGTGCTAAAGCCATTCCAGCATTGCTTTGGCTATGTGCTTGGGGTCATTGTCCTGTTGGAACGTAAATCTTCGCCCCCCCCCCCCCCCCCCCCCCCCAGTCTAAGGTTGTTTGCACTCTGAAGCAGGTTCTCATCAAGGATTTGTCTGCATTTGGCTCCATTAATTGTTCTCTCTATCCCCCGACATCAAACCAATTGAGATGGTTTGGGATGAGTCGGACGGCAGAGTGAAGGAAAAGCAGCCAACAAGTGCTCAGCATATGTGGGAACTCCTTCAAGACTGTTGGAAAAGCATTCCAGGTGAAGCTGGTTGAGAGAATGCCAAGAGTGTGCAAAACTGTCATCAAGGCAAAGGGTGGCTATTCGAAGAATCTCAAATATGAAATATATTTTGATTTGTTTAACACTTTTTTGGTTACTACATGATTCCATATCTGTTATTTCATAGTTTTGATGTCTTCACTATAAAATAAAGAAAATCCTTGAATGAGTAGGTGTGTCCAAACTTTTGACTGGTAGTGTATGTAAATTAGATATTTCTGTATATAATTTTTTTATCAATTTGCAAACATTTCAGAAAACATGTTTTGACTTTGTCATGATGGGGTGTGTAGATGGGTGAGAATTAAAAAAATTATCAATTTTGAATTCTGGCTGTAACAGAACAAGATGTGGAATAAATCAAGGGGTATGAATAATTTCTGAAAGTACTCTCTCTTTCTCGCTCACACTCTCTATCCCCCAATCCTCTCCCCTCTCTCTTCAGGATTGTGGTGAATGTGAGCGGAGCTCCCGTCCTGTGGCGTGTTGGAGAGGATGGCTTCCAGCATTCCTCCTTGGTAGAGGGGACCATCATGTGGTTCCAGCAGGCCTCTGATGGACTGGTGGTCCCTGACCACTCCCTCCCCCTGGGACACAATTACTACCTCAGTAAGTAGGAAGTACTTCCACAACTACAATAATATTGCACAAAAAAATTAAAATGGAGTCGGGGAGGTGGGGAGGTGTTTTTTTAATTTTAGGTGGAGTGGGAAATATGGTTTCCGGGTGTGGAGGGAGGATGCGGGCGGGTGGAGACTGGGGTGAGAGGGGGGATGGGTTGGGGTTATCTTTGTATGCATTTCTTTGATAGTTTTTGTACCTCAACCCCCCCCCCCCCAAAAAAATAAAAAAAATAAAAAACAAATACATAACTAAATAAAAAGTTGGTCACAAAAAATAAATAGATGTTCTTCTCTCCTCCTGTCCATCTTGTGGGAAACCTAGACACATGTAGCAAGCACTTGTATACCTATCACTGGTGCATATGTTTTTGGTTAGAGATTACAATCTCCTAAGAAATGAATCCAGTAGCACATCTCATGATATAGTGCATAAGACACAACTACTTCCTCAGTAAGGCCCCTCCTCCATCTCAATTTACTTACTTACGTAATCCTATTTGTTCCTGTGTGGAACAGAAGGTTTTCCCCCACTTTAATAAAACTGTTGAAAACCATATGGAGGAATATAGGTTACTCTATTCTGTCTGTCCATTTGGTGGTAAACATATATATGCTTTGGCGCTATCACTTCCATACTTCCAAACCTGTCATTGGTGCATTCTGTATTTTGGGTTAGAGATGGATCTTCAACTCCAAGGGAATGGATCATTGCATAGCACATATAGTGATAAAAGTGCATATTATACATATTTATATTTAGAAGATACTTGTAGTTTATTGGTAAAAGGTATCTCAAAGTCAGAGACATACACACCTAATCAAACAAGCCCATTGGGGGATAGGATAGAATGGTATTCCATCATGTTTTCAATATTAACATTCACATTCTCTGCAGTGTTCTGAGTTGTCTGGATCAGTAATTTGCATGAAAGGTCAATCAAGAACACAATATCCATAAAATCCATAAACAGTATGATAATGTCTCATTTGAATGGGGCTGGCGCACATAAACACTTGGCTCTGGAATTCAGTTTTGTTATCTTTCTGCATATTTTATCGCTAAGTCTTTCTATTTTCAATAAGGAATGTTACAGTAACGTACGTCTGAAGGTTCGGTAGATTCCAGCAGGTTTGGCGTCATATTTGGTGTCCTGCCCTTTAGTGAATTGTCTACTTGACCCCTGTGCGTGGTTTCCATACCAACACTGCTGTGTTACGTCTCAGCCTGTCTGTCCACTGACCTTGAGCTGGCTGGAGACACTCCGCCTGAGATCCTGCGGCTCTGTCTGAGGAGATGGTGTTTGTGGGGGGCAAGACCAAGAGAGCGAAGGGGAGAGGGGGATGAGAGGAAACAGGAGAGGGATAGGGGAGATACAGAGGGGGGAGAGGGCGAGTGAGAGATGGGAGAGAGGAGAGAGAATTAAAGAGAGAGAGAGAGAAAGAGTTGTTTTTCTGTCATCGTGTTTGGTTGTTTACCGCTCAAAGACTCTGGATAATAAATGAGTCACGTCCGTGAGAGCAAGACTGCTGTGTGTGTGTGTGTGTGTGTGTGTGCTTGTGTGCATCCCACATAATCTGCCTCACATGCAAAAACATGCAGTACACAGTTCCCACACGAACGTACATGAGACAGATAGTGTGAATGAAATACTGATGGTGGCATACAGAGTAGACTGTGAAATATACATACAGTATATATGATTCAACGCACAATTGTAAGGCAACCAGCTGCAATAGGAGTAATTTTGTTGCACAAACTCACAATTCTATTAAATCTTTTTTTTTACAGTGTGCACGTTTAATGCTGCGTTTAGACAGGCAGACCAAATCGGATCTTTTTTTCACTAATTGGTCTTTTGACCAATCAGTTCAGCACTGAAAAAGATCTGATGTGAAAAGATCTGATGTGATTGGTCAAAAGACCAATTAGTAAAAAAAAGATCAGAATTGGGCTGCCTGTCTAAAAGCAGCGTGTGTGTGTGTGTGTGCATGCGAGTGCTGCATCAGAGAGGAGCAGTGACTGTGCATTTGTGAGCTTGTGTTGTGAGGAACAGACGTCATTGGGCTGACCTAACCAGAAAATGGTGAGGTGTTAGGGGACCAGCTTTTACAGACTCCTGATTGGCTGCAGGGCTTTGCTGTGGCAATGACTTATCCTGGCTGTGCGCACGCCTCATTGGCTCAGAGCAGGTTCCTAATAATGGCTGTTAATCTTCACTTTGAGGCTATTTTTAAACGGATGCTTCTGTTTTGATTCATATTTGCTCACATGGCCTTTTCTTCAACATTTCTCTAATAGTTGGTCGCCGGGGAATACATTTATCTTTTGCAGTGGCAGCTAGAGGTGTCTTATCCAAGCAATGATCCATATGCAACCCCTCCTAGAACATTTGTCAAACATAAGGTGTTCTGGTCAATGTTACACACGATGATGTTAATCTTCTGTTAGTTTGACCATAATCTTCTTTGTAAAGGACCATTAATTCTCTCTGCACCTTATCTTAACACAATTCCTAGCCTCTGTACCTAAGTCCTTGTCGACCCCCCCCTGTTTTTTGAATGATCTTGTTTTTTTCTCTCTCCCGTTGTAGGTGTGTTGCGCGTGGGGGACGCCCCCAGTGGCTCGGAGGTCACCCTGCGTCTCAATCTGACAGTGAAGGCCAGCAGCTGTGTGGAGCCTGGCAGCCGCTTCAGCGACCCACAATGCTCTGGGAAGGGGAAGTGCATCACTCAGCCCTCTGTGGTAAGAGGTCAGGGGTCAGATATGTGATGTCACCTGCCCTTGAGTTGGTGAATCAGTCCCTTGTCTTTGGGCTTGATCCTGTGAACAATATTTCAAGGCTTAACATATCACTTTCAATATTCAGAAAACAGTTTCCCCTCAATATACTAGAAGGTAATTGGTGTAATTAAGCAGAATATTGTAAGATTGCGACACTATTGTCTTGATGATACACTATGCGGTAACATGGCAACAGGAGACTGAGAGAAGAAAAAGATAAGCAAAACAGAATAAAGACCAGGCCTTATTGCCATGGGAACAGAGAAAGGCATACATGTATTGTGGGATGGAGAGTTCTTAAGTCCTGCATCCCTACTACTCCCTGGGGCTCCCACTCTCCCTAGGTCCCTAGGGGCATTACTGTTAGCAGACTGATCACTGCTGCAGAGAGGAGTAGAGAGAGGAAATGGAGAGAACAGAAGTGAAGAGTGGGAGAAAATAAAAGAAAGGGAGAGGAGGGAAGGGAGGGAGAGGAGAGGGGAGAGAGGAGACGTGTGCTAGACTGAGGGCCTGCTAACTCTTTCCCTCCCCCCTACAGGTGCATTGTTAGAGGGTGATTTAGCACACCTCACTATGGGGAGCTGGGAGGAAAAGGGCATCGGTGGGGTGTAGAGGACTAACAATAGAGAATCCCAGGGTTGTAAATCTCAATAGAGTCCCATGTAGCCCCAGTAACCAGAACCATCCCAGTGATAGATGGTGTTGAGCATTATGCTCAGAATGTTCCACAATGTTATCTGACCACTAAGTTTCATCAGTTTGTCTTCTCATAACATGAACCACTCGGTATCTCTAATCACTTGTCACATATAAGGCCATGAGTTTGTCCTGGTCAGGTCATGTGGTTGGGAGAAACTCATGGCTCTAGTTTTGAGACCTATGTGACAGTTTTGAGTCAGTATGTGACAGTGACCCTGTGACCCCTCTGACCTCCAGAGCACCTTCTTCTGTGAGTGTGAGGATGGGTACTCTGGGATCTTCTGTGAGGAGTTTGATGCCTGCCATCTCAGGCCATGCCAGAACTACGCCATCTGTAGTGACCTGAGGCAGGGGGACGAGGGCCGCAACTTCACTTGTATCTGCCCTCCAGGTAACTACTGTGTGTGTGTGTGTGTGTGTGTGTGTGTGTGTGTGTGTGTGTACATGCGTATGTGCGTGCATCACAGGAGGACGACTCATAATAATGGCCAGAACGGTACAAATGAAATGGCATCAAACACTTGGAAACCATGGAAACCATGTGTTTGATGTATTTGACACCATTCCACCTATTCCGCTCCAGTCATTACAAGCCCGTTCTCCCCAATGAAGGTGCTGCCAACCTCCTGTGGAGTGCATGCCTGCGTGTGTGTAAGTGTCTCCAAATGAAATAGGGAACGCAGAGAAGAATGCACCCTTTCAACTTGTCAATTAGATATATTCGGGGCCCAGACCAGTGAGGGCAGCTCTGATTCACCTGAGATGTAAATTACCTTGTTATAGAAGCAGAGGCTGTTGTTGATGGCCAGCCACATCTTATTAGAGAAGGGTGATTACAGGACTGTGGTGGTATGTCTGCCTGCCTGACAGACTGAGGGCAGTGGGTTCTCACAGGCTCATCCAGAGCAATGTGGAGGCCGCACTACATGATTGATGTGGATGGGTAGTAAGGTTGGAGGGGAAGTGTGAGACGTAGGGTGGTCTGTGTCAAGTGTGTGTGTGTGTGTGTGTGATGCGTGCGTGCGTGCATGCGCTTTTCTGTGTGCGTGTGCGTGCTTGTTATAGCGGTAGTTGGATGGTTTGCATGTCAGTGCGTTAGAGTTGCGTGTGTTTTTATTTGGCTCCTGCGTGTGTTCAGGTTTAATGCTATGTGACACTGTGTTTCGCCTGTGTGCTCCAGGGTTCGAGGGTGATCTTTGCCAGTTGCAGGTGGACCACTGCCTGTCTCAGCCCTGCAGGAACGGGGCTACCTGCTCCAGCAGCCTGGCCGGACCCAGGTGTTACTGCTCTGAGGGTAGTATGTAGCCCAGTATCAATAGCATAGCAATACAGTACAGAACAACTCTTGCCATAACATAACATGCACAGATCTACAGCAATGCACAAAACATGGATGTACTGCACAATACCATGTTGTTAATCAGTTTTATTTTCAGATCTTCATTAGCTGGTTGTGTGTGTGTGTGTGTGTGTGTGTGTGTGTGTGTGTGTGTGTTGGACTGTCCTGGTTCTGGGTCTAGGCGTGTGTCTGGTGTTCTTGTGTGCATGCGTGGTGTGTATGTTTGTCAGTGTGTGTGTATGTGTGTCAGTGTGTGTGTATGTGTGTCAGTGAGTGTGCGTCTGAATGTGTGTGTGAGGCTATCCTAGTTCCGCTGCCGTTAGTTTCTGTGTCTGCTCTGTGTTTATCTGTGCCAGCCCGTTGCTTAATTTAAACTTTCCTCCGCTCCTCTAATTAGTCCTCCTGGCCCTAATGGCCCGCTCTCAGACCCACATGGGAAATCTACGCTAGCCCGCTAAAACTAAATTCTGCCAAACACAGCACTCCTAAATAAGGGGATGCCAATCCATGCTTTTTTATGTATACAAACACACGCACACACGCACGCACACGCACACACAAATGCACATGCACACACACACACACACACACACACACACAGACACCCCCATGCAAAACCATCCCGGAATAATCCTCTTCGAACACATCAATACAACAACAGAGGTATGAATGTACAACCTGATCCAGAAAATATGGTACATTGCAGGTACAATTCCCTGCGGTCACTGAGTTCTGATTCACAGTCCTGCTAACAATGCAACTCTGATTAAATTATTCATCTTACACTGTTGGACGAGCGCCAACGCTGACCAGAATTTTAAATCCATCCAGAGCAGTTTTTTTCCTTTGGTTGTTTTCACAGAGAGATCGTGGTTATGGTGCAACAATGGGGGCGGAAACTGCTTCAGCACTTTTAATTAGTGCGACAAGGAGATGTGCGTGTTTGTGCGTGCGTGTGTCTGAGAGAGAGCCTCTAAATATTTAACAGGCTTGTTAGGTAATCCTGCCGTTTGAAGCCTTTCTACTGGGTTTCATGGCAATTAGCCAATCACATTCTCCAGTGAGCATGTGACTGCAGGTCAACACAATCAGCCAGTGGAGGGTGATGAGGAGGCACCTCTCACCTCTACCTCTGTTTATACACAAATACACTGGGAGTGGGAGCAGACGGCTCCACACTGCAGACTCCTGTCCACCTGATTCCCATGCAGTCGGGAGAGACTGAGCAGGAGAGCCGTAAAGAATGTGTTAGGGTTCATGGTTGTTGTTGTTTTCTTGTTGTTTTCTTGCAGGTGAATGTGACGGCAGAAGTAGATCAGAGTTGTATTCTACAAAGCAGGATTATGGAGTTAGCGAGCTAACTTATTTTGTAGAAAGATAAGCTTGAAATGGGCATGGTCTAATTGATTTAACAAACGAATATAGACATATCTAAGTTTAGCTTTTTTAATGAAATCAGTAGTTATTTCTGGTTGCTTATCAAAGTTAGCTGGCTAACTCATTGATCCTGCGTTGTAGCATACCCCTCAGTACTAGGTACAGAGAGGTTGTGGTGTATGGCATTTTCTTGTATAACACAGCAGAAGCAGTGTCTTCCATGAGGAAAACACACTTTTCTTTACCTCTAGACTGTTTCTTTTTGGACTAGACTGTCTCTCTTCTTTATTTGGTGAAGAAGTGTGAAAAGTATCTTTACATTAGCTCCTCTCTTTTAACTATCACTCTCTCTGGAGACATTCTCCCAATGTGCACAGGCACGGACGCATGCACACGCACACACACACACACGCGCGCATACACACATGCACACACACAGTCTTCACACACACACACACACACACACACACACACACACACACACACACACACACACACACACACAGAGAAACCTATTTCTGTCAGCTGTTCCCAGTGTTGTATCACTGCCTACCCACACACACATAAATCAAACCAAGTTTACTTAGCACAGATCCTCTCGGCGGAAGTTATCATGCTGTGCATAAAACAAAGTGATGGACGACAGCAGATGATAACAATAGCAGAGGCAATCATAGCAGAATCACGGCTCATGATCACCAAATGCCACTGCTGTAGGCAAACATCTGCAGTTTTTCCTATGTCTATGAGCAGGTGAATAGTATTAGTTTGATGGCATAGCAGTATCATAAATATTACACAAGTCTGGTTATTAGGTGTCATGTCCATTCATGACCACTCATGTCAGATGACATACTGCCTATGAGCCCTGGTCAAAAGTAGTGCACTTTATAGGAAATCAATAAGATCTCACAGTTTTACCAATTTGACTTCAGATTCCGACTTTTATCCACGTTTCTCCAAATGTTTTTTTATATATATTTTATCCAAATTTATCCAAATTTTTTTTATATATATTTTTTATTTCACCTTTATTTAACCAGGTAAGCCAGTTGAGAACAAGTTCTCATTTACAACTGCGACCTGGCCAAGATAAAGCAAAGCAGTGCGATAAAAACAACAACACAGAGTTACATATGGGGTAAAAAAAACATAAGGTCATAAAATACAACAGAAAATATATATACAGTGTGTGCAAATGTAGCAAGTTATGGAGGTAAGGCAATAAATAGGCTATAGTGCAAAATAATTACAATTAGTATTAACACTGGAATGCTAGATGTGCAAGAGATTATGTGCAAATAGAGATACTGGGGTGCAAAAGAGCAAAATAAATAACAATATAGGGATGAGGTAGTTGGGTGGGCTAATTTCAGATGGGCTGTGTACATGTGCAGTGATCGGTAAGGTGCTCTGACAACTGATGCTTAAAGTTAGTGAGGGGGATAAGAGTCTCCAGCTTCAGAGATTTTTGCAATTCGTTCCAGTCATTGGCAGCAGAGAACTGGAAGGAATGGCGGCCAAAGGAGGTGTTGGCTTTGGGAATGACCAGTGAGATATACCTGCTGGAGCGCAGACTACGGGTGGGTGCTGCTATGGTGACCAATGAGCTAAGATAAGGCGGGGATTTGCCTAGCAGTGATTTATAGATGGCCTGGAGCCAGTGGGTTTGACGACGAACATGTAGTGAGGACCAGCCAACAAGAGCGTACAGGTCACAGTGGTGGGTAGTGTATGGGGCTTTGGAGACAAAACTAATTTAAGAAAATAAGGGTTGGGATAGGGTTAAAACATTAAGTTTAGGCATTCATTACGAATTATTAAGTTACGGGTTAAGGATTGGGATAGGGTTAAAACCAAAAGCGAGTTTTGAAGACATTTCCTGACATCCTCAGGACATGGACAGATGTCCAATTTCGAAGTCAATCTTGAGCGATTTGCCTGAGGGAATATGGGTACCATTTCAGCCACAGCCAGAGTCTCTAGAGGAGGCTGCTCCCAGCAGTCCTCCTAGCTCTGTGTCTGTCCTCTGAGGTCTCTCTCTCTCAGCTCTGGGACTGCCACTGTCTCCAGTGAGGAACAGGAGGGGTGGGGGCGCTATATTTAGACTCTTAACTCGCTCTACAGTATTAGCAAGTAGAAGTGATAGAGCAGCTCTGCAAAAGCTGCTTTCCTTTCATATCAGAGCTCCCCTGGAAATCTGTTTAAGTGTGTAGGCTTGGTAAAGTGTGTGGTGGTGGTGGTGGGGGGGGGGGTTCCTCTGTATGCATGTGCGTGCATGTGTGTGTGTCTTTACCATGCCTGCTGACCCATACCCCCTGTGTCATAATGAATTATGAGCTTGGTCTTGGGGAGAGTTGTCAGCATGATCAGAGGCGAGGAGAGAGAGAAAGACTATTTGCACATAATACGACATTTGAAATGTCTTTATTCTTTTGGAACTTTTGTGAATGTAATGTTTACTGTTAATTTTTTATTATTTTGTTTATTATCTACTTCGCTTGCTTTGGCAATGTTAACATATGTTTTCCATGCCAATAAAGCCCTTAAATTGAGAGAGAGAGAGAGAGAGAGAGAGAGAGAGAGAGAGAGAGGAGAGAGAGAGAGAGAGAGAGAGAGAGAGAGAGAGAGAGAGAGAGAGAGAGAGAGAGAGAGAGAGAGAGAGAGAGAGAGAGAGAGAGAGAGAGAGAGAGAGAGAGAGAGAGAGAGAGAGAGAGAGAGAGAGAGAGAGAGAGAGAGAGAGAGAGAGAGAGAGAGAGAGAGAGAGAGAGAGAGAGAGAGAGAGAGAGACACCTCATGTGCAGATACACTCAGCCAGTCTCCCTGACAACACTGCCCAAGGCAAACGCACACAGCAGGGTGTGAAAGTGCAGACTTCTACAGAGATAAAGGAATAGAGCTGTGATTTTCTTCCTTCCTATCACATTGACCTCTCTCTTGTCTTTACCTCTTGTCATGTCTCCTTTTCTACTACATCTGAGATAATGTGCGATTGTGTGTGTTACTTCTCCACTCAACAAGATCTCACTGCCTCACTTCAGTATCCAACGTTTGTCCAGGGGGTTGAGGTTTGGGTTAAAACAGAAAAAATAAGAATGGGTGCCTAGCAATGGGATTGAACCCGCTGTAGAACGTGGTTTAAAGGTCAGGAACAGTCAATATCATGAAATGTTATGATTTTTGGATGATACCAAATCAAAGTATGATGGCCAAAGTATGAAAACTGACTGTTGCTTCTACATTGATACAGTTTGATCATAAAGTGACTGGTCCCCTCCCCCACGTCAAACACTTGGATTCAGGAGGCGGGATTATTAAGGGAATAGGGTGACCCTCTCATTTTAATATACCAATGTTAACATGATATTCTTTTACCTAAGCTTGACTGCCGTTTGACAAAAAAAAAATTCTTGCTCTTATCCATAATAATCTCGTCATGTAGACTAGCCTACCCACACAGCCTACCCACACTGTAACTGCCAGCTGTTGGCTGGAGCACATGTGCCAAGACCAGAGAAGGCACATTTGCTATTTAAAGCAACAGTTTTTCGGACAAAACTATCGATAGAGTGGAAAATGCGATGGAAACACATTGAACTCTAGATTTTGATTCGGTACATGAAATCTTAAGTGAAACATTTATTTTTGTGTGCACTATGTCATCACGTGCTGATTTGGTGGAAACACACCACTGGTGGAAAAATTTGCATATTTTCTTTATGTGGATTTTGGAATATTCGCATGATAATCTGTCACCAATTGGATGGAAACCTAGCTATTGATGCAATTTCAATGTTGTTTGAGTTGCTTTGTGTGTCACTAAATTAGCTTGAGGTGGAATTTACTGCAACTGTGCTCACTGCATCCAGATTTCTTGACATAGGCGTTTAAAAGAGCTGTCAGTCAAGGCAAGCTCATGAATATAAGATCCCCGCCCACTCAGGGTGTCTTTTCAAACTTCCTGGTAGTTGGGCATGAGAGAAAAAGTAATTATTCTCAAATTTTGAGCATTTCTATCGCCCCAAAATATTATGGATGATAAAAGGCTATTTTACATGGGACCTTTTTGTTCGTGACCTTTAAGCCCTTCCTCTATCCCCATCCACAACGCCCTAGCAAGCCGTGAGCCTACTCGATGGTAATAAGTGCTCACGTTGCCTCTAGTGACTGGTATTGAAGGCATCTCCCGACGTCCTGGGCACCTGGACAAACGTCTAATACTGCAGCCTATCTGGTGTGACCTGGCTGCTCCACTAGCCTCCTGCATCCTGTTGCTCTTATGAGAAAGACTGATCATAAATTGAGGTCACCCTCAATCAAACCTCCACTTTGTCACACCTTCTGCAATCGCTGCCTCCATCTCTGCCACTCTCAAGGTGCCCCCTCCCCTCTTCCCTCCTCCCCTCTGTCCACCCTCCCCTCTGTCCTTCCTCCCTCCTCAGGAGAATGGTTCAATCACAAGCTGTTTTATCAGGATCATCGCCATGGTAGCGCAGAGAGGAGACTGACTGTAGTTTATTGTGTGTGTGTGTGTGATCATGTGTGAGCGTGTGTGAGCATGCCTATGTGAGTGTGTTTGTGTCAGCCTATGTGTGTGTGTTGGCCTGTGTGTGTGTGTGTGTGCGTGTGTGTGTGTGCGTGTGCGTGTGTGTTACACAGTCAATATAATCTAGGAGCATGTTGATTGCGTCAGTGTGTGTATTCCATCGGCTAATGAAGAGAGGCTTTCAGGGTCTGCTGATTCATTTGTCCAGATGCAGGGCGGACTCTATACACCCAGACTGATGGACATTTATTATCTCACTGCCACTGCAGAGAGGGAGGAATAATCTGCTGGAGTCAGTGGGTTTCTCTGTGGGCTTTCTTTCTTTCTTTCTCATCAATTATGCATGTATGAACTACACATCCAGCCCAAAGTGGGAGGTTTAAAAAAGATTTACTAGTTGCCAAAGTACCAGAACATGTCTTTAAGTATGTGCTTGCTGGCTTGTGTTGAATAACAGTGTCTGTTTGTTTGTATGTGTTTGTGTGTGGGCGGGGGATGTGGGACGGGTTTGTGTGTGTGTGTGTGTGTAGACAAAACAGATGCTGTAGGCTACATCCAGTGAGTCCACAGAGCCGCCTCAACACCCACAATGCGGTCCTTCACACCCCCAGAACCCCACAGCATTCCTGCCACCAGACCAGATGCTCCCCACCCTCTTTCTTTCTTTCTTTCTTTCTTTCTTTCTTTCTTTCTTTCTTTCTTTATTTCTTTCTTTCTTTCTTTCTTTCTTTCTTTCTTTCTTTCTTTCTTTCTTTCTTTCTTTCTTTCTTTCTTTCTTTCTTTCTTTCTTTCTTTCTTTTCTTTCTTTCTTTCTTTCTTTCTCTCTAATTTTCTTTCCTTCATTCTCTCTCTTTCTGCTCTCTGTCATTCTCTCTCCCTATCTTTCTCTTTCTCTTTGTCTCACTCTCTCTCTCTCTCTTTCTCGCTCCTCTCTCTCACTCTCTTGTTCTCCCATCATCTCTCTCAGGGTATCAGGGCAGTATGTGTGATCAGAGGGTGGACCCATGTGCCTCCAGCCCCTGCCACAACAACGGGAGCTGCTTCCCCCAGGGTCCCGGCCTGGACTTCGGCTGCAGCTGTGCCGCCGGCTTCACCGGCCCGACCTGTGCCCAGCTGGTGGACTTCTGTGCCCTCAACCCCTGTGCCCACGGGATCTGCCGCAGTGTGGGGACCAGCTACAGGTGTCTGTGTGTCCCAGGTGAGCCATCCTGTGTTTGTGGGTGGGTGTGTCTGCGTGCGAGTGAGCGTGTGTGTGTTTGTATGGGGGCACAGGGGTTGCCCCCATACAAACACACTATAGATAAGCTGTAAGACTAACTAACAGATTGATTCTCCCACAATAAATCAGATATTACAGTGAACCTGCCACATATAATATACAGTGCATTACGAAAGTATTCAGACCCCTTCACTTTTTCCAAATTTTGTTACTTTGCAGCCTTATTAAAAAATTGATTGAATTGTCCCCCCCCCCATCAATCTACACACAATACTCCATAATGACAAAGCAAAAACAGTTTTCTTTTGAAAAAAATAAAAAAATAAAAAACATATATTTCATTTACATAAGTATTCAGACCCTTTACTGAAAACTTTGTTGAAGCACCTTTGGCAGCGATTACAGCCTCGAGTCTTCTTGGGTATGACGCTACAAGCTTGGCACACCTGTATTTGGGGAGTTTCTCCCATTCTTCTCTGCAGATCCTCTCAAGCTCTGTCAGGTTGGATGGGGAGTGTTGCTGCATAGCTATTTTCAGGTCTCTCCAGAGATGTTCGATCGGGTTCAAGTCCGGGCTCTGGCTGGGCCATTCAAGTGTAACGATCTTGGTTCGACAGACGCTGGGAGACGGGAAGCAAGTACAGGGTGATTATTTAATAAATAAAAGACATGGAACAAAACAGGGACAGTGTCTGGACAGGGGAAATGAAACAAAATCAATGCTGACACAAGGATCAAACAGAGGAACAGACAGATATAGGGGAGGTCAGTAAGCCGTGATGAAGTTCAGGTGAGTCCAATGAAGCGCTGATGCGCGTAACAATGGTGACAGGTGTGCGTAATGATGGGCAGCCTGGCACCCTCGAGTGCCAGGGAGGGGGAGCGGGAGCAGGCGTGACATCAAGGACATTCAGAGACTTGTCCCGAAGCCACTCCTGCATTGTCTTGGCTGTGTGCTTAGGGTTGTTGTCCTGTTGGAAGGTGAACCTTCGCCCCCGTCAGAGGTCCTGAGCACTCTGAAGCATGTTTTCATCAAGGATCTCTCTGTACTTTGCTCCGTTCATCTTTCCCTCGATCCTGACTAGTCTCCCAGTCCCTGCCGCTGAAAAACATCCCCACAGCATGATGCTACCACCATGCTTCACCGTAGGGATGGTGTTAGGTTTCCTCCAGATGTGACGCTTGGCATTCAGGCCAAAGAGTTCAATCTTGGTTTCATCAGACCAGAGAATCTTGTTTCTCATGGTCTGAGAGTCCTTTAGGTGCCTTTTGGCAAACTCCAAGCGGGCTGTCATGTGCCTTTTACTGAGGAGTGGCTTCCGTCTGGCCACTCTACCATAAAGGCCTGATTGGTGGAGTGCTTCAGAGATGGTTGTCCTTCTGGAAGGTTCTCCCATCTCCACAGAGAGGTTCCGGAAGACCTGCTGGAATAGTGCCTCAGCGACCTGGAGAGCGGTAGGTTGACCAGAGAGAGGGATGAAACGGCAGGATTTAGAGAATCTGTCAACAACAACCATAATGGTGGTAAAACCATCAGAAAGGGGGAGATCAGTTACGAAGTCTGTGGACAAGGCCGCTGAGGCACGGGAAGGGGAAGTAGTTTCCCTGCTGGAGCGTCCCAGGGAGATTTGGATTGGGCACATACGGATGGCCATCACGATGAGTGCGTCCAAGGATAGGTTGTCATCCTGACACGCCAACTCCGTCTGGACCTCGTTGCGCAGTCCTCTCCGGAATAGAGTGTGGAGCGCCGGCTCATTCCATCCGCTGGAGACTGCTACAGTCCGAAAGGTGAAGGCGTACTCCACAGCGATCTGGGCACCCTGCCCCCCTCTCTCTTGCTCACCTCCCTCTCTGCCCTCTGGAGAATGGTCGAAGACCACCCTGAACAGAGCCATGAACCTCTCATAGGAACCCAGCTTCTCCTCTCCTCTCTCCCAGACGGCCGTAGCCCACTCCAACGCCCACCCGGTCAGCAGGGAAATTACCGTGGCAACCTTGGACCTCTCGGTGGTGGGGGCTCCCGTCTGATGGGCAAAATAAAGGGAGCACTGGAGTAGGAAGCCACGGCATTTCGATGGAGTACTGTCATACTTCTCCGGAAGGGACAGTCAGGCGTCGCTGTCCTGGGCGGACGGCTGGGTAGGCTGGGGGACTGGCTCACTGTGACGACCCGTGGTAGGAGGCCCTCTGATAGGGGTATGGAGAGCCTCGCCTCGCTGGGTGTGTCGAGGCGGTAGAGAACGCGGAGGACCTCCTCCATGGCCGTACCCAGTTGCGCCAGCTGATCGTGGTGTTGGTGGAGTGTTCCTTGACCGTCTGGAAATGTGTTTTATCCTCTGCTGCTTCCATATTGCGTATTGTATTCTGTAACGAAATACGCCGGGAGTCAGGAAGCAGGTGCAGAAGGTGAGTTTAATAATGAAACGATGCAGATGAACAGAACATGAGAAGCGTACAGAACGTGAGAGAAAACAATACTACCTAGTGACTGCTGTCTACTGATGGCTAAATAAAGGGGGAGTAATTAAAGAGACAATGATGACCAGGTGTGCGTATTGATGGGGCGCAGGTGTGAGTAATGATGGGGCGTAGGTAATGATTGTTGCCAGGGCCGGTGGTTAGTAGACTGGCGAAGTCGAGCGCTGGAGAGAGGGAGCGGGAGCGGGAGTAGGCGTGACAAATCCATTTTAGAATAAGGCTGTAACTTAACAAAATGTGGAAAAAGTGAAGGGGTCTGAATACTTTCCGAATGCACTGTACAGCATCATAAATTAGCATTGTTACTACTCATCATTCCACAACCCATTCCCCACCCCAGTGATATAATTGATGCAGACACACAGTCGGTAATACGGTGACCATGACTGACGTGTCATTACAGGCTCATTGATCATGCCACTGGTTTTTGTGGTTCCATGCTCAGATTAATGGTGTGGAATCATGACAAATCATTATCCCTTATTCAGCAATTACCCAGCGGTGTAACCAGACCTGAGTTCAAATAGTATTCGAAATCATTTCAATTACTTTAGCTGGACTTGATTGCGCTTGCCTGGTACAAGGGAACCAATAGAATAGTCGCAAAATTGCAAACCCCACCCATTTGGCACTCCAGGCAGGCTAAACAAATGGTAGTAATATTGGAAAGATTTAAAATAGTATTTGAACCCAGGTCTGAGTGTGACTGCAGGACCCTATCAATAGAACCATCAACACAGTGTGACAGGCTGCTCCCCCTCCCTATCAGTCTGTCCTAGAGTTCCCTTTATATATCTTTCTTTCTTGCAGTTACATTTTGATTTAATTTGCAATCTTAGGTTGGGCGGGGAGTGAGATACACTCTAAATTAGTAATGGCTGTTTTACATTTTTTACAGAAACAACCCAATTCCACCATTTTAGATCACTTCACTTAAAATAGTTCCTTTGGTGACCAGACTATCGATTCAGACTGTCCTCTATTGTCCTCTGTAGCCAGGTACTTCTCACCGTGTTCATACTCTTATTAGTATATTCTTGTCTCATAATATTGCATTATGTTATTTGTTCTCTCATAGAAACAACCTCAGACCTTGCATTGGTACAGTATGTTCCTGTCACGCCCTGGCTCTGGGGACTCGTGTATGTTGAGCCAGGGTGTTAGTTTCTTTTTGTAGTGTCTATGTTTCGTTTTCTATGTTCTGTTCTAGGTTATGTGTTTCTATGTTGGCCGGGGTGGTTCTCAATCAGAGGCAACGAGAATCAGCTGTTGCTTGTTGTCTCTGATTGGGAACCATACTTAGGCAGCCTTTTGTGCACTTGTGATTCGTGGGATCTTGTTCCGTGTAGGTTTGTGCTTTGTTAACCGAGGACGTCACGTATCGTTTGTTGTGTTATTGTGTTGCTAAGTACTCTATTAAAGAAGATGTACGCATATCACGCTGCGCCTTGGTCCACTCATTATAACGATCGTGACAGTTCCTTCCCATGTACTGTATACTGACAGTATATTCACACATAATATCTATTTTCACCTTTCACTCTAACCTATTCTCTGTTACTCTCCATTGCTCTTCATCTCTTTCTCTCTGTCCTCCTCTCTTCTCTCTCTTTATTTCTCTTTCCTCACCTCATTTCCCTCTCCCCCTCCTCTGTCATCTGGTTGCCATGGTGACTGATTTTTATTAGGATCTCTTTTTATTAAGTGAGACAGGTGCTTTTCACTTCCTTCCAGACCATTGTATGTCTGCAGCCGTTGTCTGTCTACACAAGTTGGGCAGATGATGCCGTCCAATCACACATCTCCGTTCAGACAGCCCGCTTCTAATGGGAATGATGTGATTGGTGATTCGCAATCAGCATTCCAGATGATACGCTTAACACTCCACACCCAGACTCCACACACACACATGCAAGAAGGGACACACGCAACCAAAACACACGCACACACACACACGCAACCAAAACACACGCACACACATACACACATACAAACACACACACAAACGCAAACACACACACACACATACACAGACAGACACACACATCAGACTCGTTTAGGGAAATAATTGACCTTTTCTCCTGTTCATCAATATGCCAGCTGGTGTCTGCGTCCTCTACAAGGAGAGGAGGCTGTGAGGGAGCTGATATATACTCTAGTGGATCCTAGGCTCCCTGTATCCATATCAGACAGAGGAGAGTCAGACTAGCCAGAGGAAATGGGTCTGGGAGTCTGGGAAAGGCACTTGACATTTCACTGGCTTTTTATGAGAACCTCTGTGATTTATCAAGGCTTACTTTGTATGTAAATGTTTCTTCTCATGGTAAACGACAAACACATGAACACACCAGCAGACAGCCAGACACACACAGCCCGACACACACTCACACACACATTACACATACAGACATGTCTATACTCAGTACAATAGCTTCTGCTTGTAAGCTCTGAAGAAAGAACACAATGTCCTACATCAACTCTGAGATTCTGTTAATCACTGTGTTCTGACCTTGGGCTCATACTGCTTCTCTTTTATAGGAAAAAACATCAAGACCCACAGTTCTCAGTCCCAGTGCAAACCTGCCACCCAGTGGCAACTAGAGTGTACTGCATTTAATAGACCACTAACAGTCACGGCTGAATCTAGGCTTTATCGATGTAACCATAGAATTACATCTAGAATTAATTTAATAGGATGTCTGTGGATATAACATCCACAAGGTTTTGTCATAGTCATGTAGGGAAACAAATGCATTGACTTGTTCCGTCTAAGTGATAATCTCTATGTAGAAATAAAGGCACATTAAACTACTTTTAACTCACCCTTTAAAACCATCTCATAAAAAATATGATATGTGCTGAGGAGTGTACCACCGTGATCTTCTCGTTAGTGATATCTAAATGTAATCATTACTTTAACTGTCATCTAATATTATGATCAAAGACAGTGTGACTTAATGTGTGTGTGGTGTGTGTGGTGTGTGTGGTGTGTGTGTGTGTCTCCCAGGGTACCATGGTCTGTACTGTGAGGAGGAATACAACGAGTGTCTGTCAGCCCCCTGCCAGAACTACGCTACCTGCAGAGACCTCATCAATGCTTACGAATGTGTCTGCACTCCTCAGTATGAAGGTAGGTGTGTGTGTGTGTTGATTTTCATCCAATGTGACTGACAACTCAACGGGGACACTTTTACATATGTTATCCTGGGGTGGGCTTGTGTGATGATGCTGATACTGCAATATGTATGCTAATTCAATGAGTTTATACAACCTGTATCACAAATGTATCCATAAAAGGGATTGTATGTTGTCTACAGTATGTATTTGTGTAGTAGATTGCGAGAAAGTGTGCTGTGTTGGTGTAAACTGTCATATGTAAAGCAGACCTGGATTCAAATACTAGTTGTAATCATTTCAGATACTTATGCTGTGCTTGATTGAGCTTGTCTGTTGCAATGGAACCAATAGAAAAGTCCCAAAAGTGCAAACACAGCCCCCCTGGCACTCCAGACAGGCTTAAGCAAATGCTTAAAGAGTTTGGAATATTTCCAATGGTATTTGAACCCAGGTCTGTAGAGCGTACTGTGTGAGTGTCATTAACGGGCCATATGTGTGTGTGTCCCTGTGCAGGCAGACACTGTGAGATCTACACGGATCCTTGTCTGACGGCTCACTGTCAGAATGGTGGACGCTGTGAGAGTGTGGGCCTCAACGCCACCTGTGTCTGCCCACCTGGTTACCTGGGTGAGGATTTCAACTCTGTATGTGTGTGTTTTGTGTGTGCGTGCGTGCATGCGTCTGTGTGTGAATACATGTCTGTCACCCAGTCTATCATAATGGGCCTTGGGGACACAGGCTGTTCTGACTAGGGAGCAAACCCCCTCTGAACCTTTTGGAAATATAACTGTACCCGATGTTCCAGTTAAACATAATCCCCCCTACCCCCCCCCCCCCCCCCCCCCTACCGGTTCTCTCAGGGGAGGCCTGTGAGGTTGATGTAAACGAGTGTGAGAGCCACCCCTGTCATCACGGAGGAACCTGCATCGACCAATCAAATGCTTACACCTGCCACTGCCCCCCAGGCTGGATAGGGGCCAGCTGTGAGATACGTAAGTACATTACCCAGAATCCCCTGTTTGAAGGAGTAAATTATGAAATATAATTACATGCACATGCCTTTCTTATGTTATTCATAACTGTCTGTCTGTCTGTCTGTCTGTCTCTCTGTCTCTCTCTCTCTCTCTCTCTCTCTCTCTCAGACTTGCAGTGGAAGACGGCCCACCCCGAGGACACCCTGACCAACATGCCGCGTCACTCCCTCTACATCATCATCGGCGCCCTGTGCGTGGCCTTCGTCCTCATGCTCATCATCCTCATCGTGGGCATCTGCCGCATCAGCCGCATCGAGTACCAGGGCTCGTCTCGCCATGCCTACCAGGAGTTTTACAACTGCCGCAGCATCGACAGCGAGTTCAGCAACGCCATCGCCTCCATCCGCCACGCCAGGTGAGACGGCACAAATCTCTCTGAACCAGTCACACCTCAGGGTAGACTTGCTTACTATAAGTATATAAGTGCCAGAACATTGTTGATATTTAATGTATTCATTTGATTCAGCCATTAGAAACACCTCCTGTTATAGCTTTACTGTTCACCGGAAGAGAAAGACCCATTCAAGTTTCAAGTTTTTAATGTCACATGCACAAGTACAGTGCAATGCCTTTCTTACAAACTCAAAACCCAACAATGCAATAATCAATAACAATGTAATACTAGAAAAAACACGAGATAAAGGCCCATTCCGGTAGATTTCAGGCCAAACTGGGAAGGTTGCCAGCACTAGGGTATACTCACCTGTAATACACTGTGGGGAAATGTGTAATACCTCTCTTACAACATCATATTCATATTACTCTGTTTGTAACATGTAACATCTCTTTTATAACACTACACTCACCTGTCACCTGTATTTCATTCTCAACCTAACAACTCTACACTTGAAACATTAAGAACTGTCTTGCAGGTAGCTAGCTGTCCTACCTGAAGTGATGTTCCATTTATGTGTTTTCTTCCTTCTCTCAGATTTGGGAAGAAGTCCCGGCCGGCCATGTACGACGCCGCACCCATCTCCTACGAGGACTACAGCCCTGATGACAAGCCCCTGGTCACTCTGATCAAAACAAAAGATTTGTAGAAAACACACCCACACACAGTATCACACATCACCTGTTCACACATACAACTGCACATGTTCGGATGTGCACCAATACACACAAACTCAGTCAATGCAGACCATTTAGTATTTCTGTAGATACAAATTTACAAAATAAATGTGAACAAAACAATAGTTCTGCGGGAAGAAAAATACAAATCTGGAATTTGATAAATCTATTTTACGGTTGGAATATCCATAAAGATACTGTAGCATAAGAGCGTACCTTGCATAATTTTAGTAGGTGTTGGGTGACATTGCCATGTTGGTTGCTTCTTCTCTCCAGTAGAATGTGACTACATTACCCAGGATGCCATTGGGGTCCTAGAGGGGGCGGTTCCTGACATCCCCCACCAACCCATGAGCTCAGTTTAAAGTGTAGATTCAGCAGAGGCTGCTGATAGGAGTTCTTACAGGTGTGGTAGAAATAGGTGCACTTGTCATAGTGCAGTACGATATATATATCTTTCTATATTAAAAATCTGCAGTAGGTTGCCTTACTTGGTGCATGGGTAGATTCGATGGTTTCTGCATAATTTTGAAACCCTCCGTACATTGTGGTTGATTTACTGTATCTTTGCCAGGTTTGTGCCAAAATCGTCTCCTTCTTCAGGCGACAACGTGTGGTAGAGGTAGAACACGTATAAAACCACTTTGGGGGAAGCTTTAAAACAGTGTTTAAAAAAAACATTGGTTATCATGTTTTTGTTATTTACATGCAAGTTCTGTACAAATAAAGGAGGAGTAATAATTGTATTCACAGTGTTGTATGGTTTCCCTATTATGAGGACAGTGTTTTTCGCAGGAGTGGTCGGAGTAGCCAGTGGGCGGGTCTTGTGTGGAGGATGACTGACAGGTGGGGTGGGCGGGTCTTGTGTGGATGATTGACAGGTGGGGTTTAGCTGGTGGGTCTGCTCCAGTAATATATGTGCTTCTGTGTCCCAGGTATAGGTGTCTCTCTCTGTCTGTGTGCGGTTGTGTTGTTCCACTCAGGGTCAACCCCTGGGTGCATTGGTTTTTGGGCGCTGGATGGGCGGCACATTTTAGACCATTCCATTGGTTCTTTAGTGAAATCTCCGCCCCCCCCGGAGCATCGAGTGAGCTCTCCACTTGACTGAATTTTGGCCTACTAGGGTCATTGTCCTTTTTTAAATGAGAAGAACCACATTATTATTATCTATGTTCAATGATGTAACAATAAAGGTTTAAGTGAACACAAACCCAGCTGGTGTCTCGTGTGAGTTCCGTGGTGTTTGTACTTATTATTACACCAGAGGTCTATTTGTGTCTAGGAAAACATTTGACTCACAGGATTCTGTTGACTGAATGGAAATGTACTATGACAAGACTTGATCATTGTAATTCACGTGTATAAACATGCATTTAATATGTAAAACCTCAGCTCATTGACTCACTCATCCCGTCACGCCGGCTGGAGCATTGGGCAGCAACAAAGGATCTCCACTTCCTGCCGTCTTTGGCCATCTTCTCCATTGTGCTCCAGCTCTACTGGTGTTGCTGGTTCTCAGTCTTCACTCTTCATTGTTCTCCATGTCCAATGGACAGCTAACCTTGGAATGGAATCTGCATTTATTCTTAGAACATGTCCAATCCAGCTCCAGCAGCGTCTCTTGAGTATTGTGACCAAAACGTCAGCAAGTAGATCTCCATACTCTTGAAATGGGAAAATAATACTGAAGTCGCAAAGATTAATTATCACAACCTGACATGAGAAGTGGGTTTGGATAACCTCCAAAGCAGAAAGCTAAGTACTCTTTTTGGAGAAAGCACAAGGCAAAGTGAAAGACTTCGCCTCACTTACAGTTGAAGTCGGAAGTTTACATACACCTTAGCCAAATACATTTAAACTCAGTTTTTCACAATTCCTGACATTTAATCCTAGTAGCAATTCCGTGTCTTAGGTCAGTTAGGATCACCACTTTATTTTAAGAATGTGAAATGTCAGAATAATAGTAGAGAGAATGATTTATTTCAGCTTTTATTTCTTTCATCACATTTTCAGTGGGTCAGAAGTTTACATATACTCAATTAGTATTTGGTAGCATTGCCTTTACATTGTTTAACTTGGGTCAAACGTTTCGGGTAGCCTTCCACAAGCTTCCCACAATAAGTTGGGTGAATTTTGGCCCATTCCTCCTGACAGAGCTGGTGTAACTGAGTCAGGTTTGTAGGCCTCCTTGCTCGCACACACTTTTTCAGTTCTGCCCACACATTTTCTATAGGATTGAGGTCAGGGCTTTGTGATGGCCACTCCAATACCTTGACTTTGTTGTCCTTAAGCCATTTTGCCACAACTTTGGAAGTATGTTTGGGGTCATTGTCCATTTGGAAGACCCATTTGCGACCAAGCTTTAACTTCCTGACTGATGTCTTGAGATGTTGCTTCAATATATCCACATAATTTTCCTTCCTTATGATGCCATCTATTTTGTGAAGTGCACCAGTCCCTCCTGCAGCAAAGCACCCCCACAGCATGATGCTGCCACCCCCGTGCTTCACGGTTGGGATGGTGTTCTTCGGCTTGCAAGTCCCCCTTTTTTCCTCCAAACATAACGATGGTCATTATGGGAAAACAGTTCTATTTTTGTCAGACCAGAGGACATTTCTCCAAAAAGTACGATCTTTGTCCCCATGTGCAGTTGCAAACCATAGTCTGGCTTTTTTATGGCGGTTTTGGAGCGTGGCTTCTTCCTTGCTGAGCGGCCTTTCAGGTAATGTCGATATAGGACTCGTTTTACTGTGGATATAGATACTTTTGTACCCGTTTCCTCCAGCATCTTCACAAGGTCCTTTGCTGTTGTTCTGGGATTGATTTGCACTTTTCGCACCAAAGTACGTTCATCTCTAGGAGACAAAACACATCTCCTTCCTGAGCGGTATGATGGCTGCGTGGTCCCATGGTGTTTATACTTGCGTATTTTTGTTTGTACAGATGAGCGTGGTACCTTCAGGCATTTGGAATTTGCTCCCAAGGATGAACCAGACATTTTTTCCTGAGGTCTTGGCTGATTTCTTTTGATTTTCCTATGATGTCAAGCAAAGAGGCACTGAGTTTGAAGGTAGGCCTTGAAATACATCCACATGTACACCTTCAATTGACTCAAAGGATGTCAATTAGCCTATCAGAAGCTTCTAAAGCCATGACATCATTTTCTGGAATTTTCCAAGCTGTTTAAAGGCACAGTCAACTTAGTGTATGTAAACTTCTGACCCACTGGAATTGTGATACAGTGAATTATAAGTGAAATAATCTGTCTGTAAACAATTGTTGGAAAAATTACTTGTGTCATGCACAAAGTAGATGTCCTAACCGACTTGCCAAAACTATAGTTTGTTAACAAGAAATTTGTGGAGCGGTTGAAAAATGCGTTTTAAACTTCCCACATCAACTGTAGACTAGTGCGTGAAAACCAACTCAAAATTCTATCATATCAATATTGTGCATTTCACAACTCCTGAAAACATGATCAATCTTATCAATTGAAGGAAAAACAGGTAAACACCAGAGGTTTTGTAAGCACTGGCGTTATCTAGCATCAAGCCACCAAAAGAAATGCTAAACACAAGAGACACTATATGACCTCAACAACACTGGCCAGCCAGTTTTCAGAATGAGGAGTGTCCATAGACTCAGCACCCACTACCATAGGACAATGTGCAAAATGTTTCCACCAATAGATAGTCCCTCCATGCCCTGCTGCCCCAGACAACATGTCAGCAGTGAGAAATACCCACAGAAATGTAGCTACGGCTGGCCATGCTGTCCACCTGGCTACCACTACCCCGGCCACCAGCTTTGCACCCTCCGCTATAACTTGCCGATGCCCCCCCCCCCCCCCCCCCCTTCTCCTTCACACAAATTCAGACAGCTGATGTTCTGAAAGAGCTGCAACATCTGGACCCCTACAAATCATCTGGGCTAGACAATCTGGACTCTTTCTTTCTAAAATTAGCCGCCGAAATTGTCGCAATCCCTATTACTAGCCTGTTCAACCTCTCTTTCGTAATGTCTGAGATCCCCAGAGATTGGAAAGCTGCCGCGGTCATCCCCCTCTTCAAAGGGGGTGACACTCTAGATCCAAACCGTTACAGACCTATATCTATCCTGCCCTTCAAAAGTTTTTGAAAGCCAAGTTAACAAACAGATCACCAACCATTTAGAATCCCACCGTACCTTCTCCGCTATGCAATCCGGTTTCCGAGCTGGTCATGGGTGCACCTCAGCCACGCTCAAGGTCCTAAACGATATTATAACCGCGATCGATAATAGACAGTACTGTGCAGCCGTCTTCATTGACCTGGCCAAGGCTTTCGACTCTGTCAACCACCACATTCTTATTGGCAGAGTAAATAGCCTTAGTTTCTCAAATGACTGCCTCGTCTGGTTCACCAACTACTTCTCAGATAGATAGAGTTCAATGTGTCAAATCGGAGGGCCTGTTGTCTGGATCTATGGCAGTCTCTATGGGGGTGCCACAGGGTTCAATTCTCGGGCCGACTCTTTTCTCTGTGTATATCAATGATGTCGCTCTTGCTGCTGGTGACTCTCAGATCCACCTCTGTATACATCTGGCCCGTCATTGGACACTGTGTTAACAAACCTCCAAACGAGCTTCAATGCCATAAAACACTCCTTCCGTAGCCTCCAACTGCTCTTAAACACTAGTAAAACTAAATGCATGCTCTTCAATCGAACGCTGCTGGCACCTGCCCACCCGACTAGAATCACTACTCTCAGCGGATCTGACCTAGAGTATGTGGACAACTACAAATACCTAGGTGTCTGGTTAGACTGTAAACTCTCCTTCCAGACTCACATTAAGCCTCTCCAATCCAAAGTTAAATCTAGAATCGGCTTCCTATTTCGCAACAAAGCCTCCTTCACTCATGCTGCCAAACATGCCCTCGTAAAACTGACTATCCTACCGATCCTTGACTTCGGCGATGTCATTTACAAAATAGCCTCCAGCACTCTACTCAGCAAATTGGATGTAGTCTATCACAGTGCCATCCGTTTTGTCACCAAAGCCCCATATACTACCCACCACTATAACCTGTACGCTCTTGTTGGCTGGTCCTCACTACATATTCGTCGCCAAACCCACGGGCTCCAGGTCATCTATAAATCACTCCTAGGCAAATCCACGCCTTATCTTAGCTCATTGGTCACCATAGAAACACCCACCCGTAGTATGCGCTCCAGCAGGTATTTCTCACTGGTCATCCCCAAAGCCAACACCTCCTTTGGCCGCCATTCCTTCCAGTTCTCTGCTGCCAATGACTGGAACGAACTGCAAAAATCTCTTAAGATGGAGACTCTTATCTCCCTCACTAACTTTAAGCATCAGTTGTCAGAGCACCTTACCGATCACTGCACATGTACACAGCCCATCTGAAATTAGCCCACCCAACTACCTCATCCCCATATTGTTATTTATTTTGCTCATTTGCACCCCAATATCTCTATTTGCACATCATCTCTTGCACATCTATCCTTCCAGTGTTAATACTAAATTGTAATTATTTTGCACTATGGCCTCTTTATTGCCTTACCTCCATAACTTGCTACATTTGCACACACTGTATATATATATTTTTTTGTATTTTTGACTTTATGTTTTGTTTACCCCATATGTAACTCTGTGTTGTTGTTTTTATCGCACTGCTTTGGCCAGGTCGCAGTTGTAAATGAGAACTTGTTCTCAACTGGCTTACCTGGTTAAATAAAGGTGAAATAAAAAATAAAAAATAAATATAAGGATTCTTGTTAGCCCTGTGTGCAGCCTTGGTGACCTCCTGCTTGATCCAGATGTTCCCAGAGTAAACATCTGTAAATACAGGCTGGCTGTGATGTCATCTCGTCACTCACCGCACCTACACACACACACACACACACACACACACACACACACACATATACAAACATACTTTACATGTACGTGCATGGACACACACGCACAAACACACACAGACAGACAGACAGACAGACAGATACACATAATTTTTTTTACATTTTAGTCATTTAGCAGACGCTCTTATCCCGAGCGACTTACAGTAATGAGTGCATACATTTTATACTTTTTCTCTCCTTACTGGTCCCCCGTGGGAATCAAACCCACAACCCTGGCATTGCAAGCGCCATGCTCTACCAACTGAGTCACATGGGACCCCTCATTACGTTATCTCTGTGCATTCAAATTGCCATCAATAAAATACAATTGTGTCCGTAGCTTATAATAATAATATGCCATTTAGCAGACGCTTTTATCCAAAGCGACTTACAGTCATGCGTGCATACATTTTTGTGTATGGGTGGTCCCGGGGATCGAACCCACTACCTTGGCGTTACAAGCGCCGTGCTCTACCAGCTGAGCTACAGAGGACCATTATGCCTGCCCATACCATAACCCTACCGCCACCATGGGGCACTCTGTTCACAATATTGACATCAGCAAACCGCTCGCCCACATGATGCCATCAGTCATCTTCCCGGCACAGTTGAAATAGTGATTAATCCGTGAAGAAACTTCTCCATCGTGCCAGTGGCCATCGAAGGTGAAAATGTGCCCACTGAAGTCGTTTATGATGCCAAACTGCAGTCAGGTCAAGACCCTGGTGAGGATGATGAGCATGCAGATGAGCTTCCCTTAGACTGTTTGAGCAGAAATTATTCGGTTGTGCAAGCCCACAGTTTCATCAGCTGTCCAGGTGGCTGGTCTCATACACAAGTGAAGAAGCCTGATGTGGAGGTCCTGGGCTGGTCTGGTAACACGTGATCTGCTGTTGTGAGGCCGGGAGGATGTACGGCCAAATTCTAAAACGACATTGGTTCTTCTCTGTGTAGCCCAGCTCACATCTGCTCGTTCTCGGCGCTTGCTTCTCCTGTTCTGCAATCTGGAGAAAACAGACAGTTTATTGATGAGTTTCACCCTACACTGCAGTCTGAGTGGGGGGCCTTTGTTGACCTCTACCCACTTCCCCCTTTCCATGACCTCCAGGGTCACAGGCACTGTTTGGCCTCTGTAGGGGTCCATTGGTGGGCACAGCTCCTATAAACTGAGTCACGGCCAGATCTGACTGAGCCACTTCACTGGAGCCAGAAGGCTGGAATGTGTCTGTTGTTAAAACAGGGTCTTTAGAAGTGGCCATCAACCATCAAAACCATGACTGTTTGGGCAAACCATAACACAACACAGCAATTAGTAAACCAAGCTGTGGAGTAACATTGACCAAAATTGTTTAAAATAATGGCAATATTTTTATGTTAGCCTTTAATATGCAGTCAATTGAATTATTTTGCGACATTCCAGGAGGAAAGTTTGAGTGTCTGTAAAAAATGGTTCTCTGGCTGACTATAGGGCCTGTCCTTCCTTGAAGCTGTCGCTACCGCCCTCTGCAGACCAGTCTCGGAACTGCTCGCAGGCGGAGCTTCATCATGCTTCATTGGAATTCACTGTCTGTTTTCTCCAGATTGCAGAACAGGAGAAGCAAGCGCCGAGAACAAGCAGATGTGAGCTGGACTACGCAGAGAAGAACCAGCTGCAGTAGAGACGGAAACCTTTGATTATACTAAAATGTGGCAGCCAGCGACAGAGCGATTGCAGGTATGGATTGATTAGTATTCCTGACCAGCGCATATTTAGGGATATTTGGCTGACTGTCAGATGTTTAACGGTATGAAAACCCATCGTGCATATAAACCTGGTCTCTGTGCTTTGATGTGTTTTTTTTGCTCAGATGCAAAACACAAACGCTTCTCCGGATGGTTTGTGTGTTTCAGTCCTATCAAGGATTGTTTTATTACGCAGGTGACCGCCTGCGCGATGGTATGCTCGTTTTTCTGAATTCAAACCCTCTCTTTCGTGTTGCCTCCTCCCTCCCCCGAGTAACCCCATTGCCCAACTAGTTATAGGCTACGTTGTGTCTCGGTCATACACGTTACGCAAGCCTGCCAATGTTACAGTGTAAGCTATAGGTTTATCAGACTCCTGAAACTCTGCTGGAATATGGCCTTCCATTTTTCATCATGAAAAATGTATAACATCTACTTGCTGGACCCCATGTCTGTCAAGCAGTTTTTTAGTTTTAGTAATGTTGCAGAGGCCATGGATCACCCTATAGCAGGGATCATCAACTAGATTCAGCCGCGGGCATTGAAAGGATGGTCAGCGGACCAGAACATAAATGCAAAATAATTTGTAGACTGAAAATTGACAGCAAACAGATAATATATGACTAAAACATAATAATTTCAAACCTTGCTTATATTTGTAAACGATCACATACAGTGCATTCGGGAAGTATTCAGACCCCTTCGCTTTTTCCACATTTGTACGTTCAATCTTGGTTTCATCTGACCAGAGAATCTTGTTTCTCATGGTCAGAAACTCCAAGTGAGCTGTCATGTGCCTTTTACTGAGGAGTGGCTTCCATCTGGCCACTACCATAAAGGCCTGAATGGTGAAGTGCTGCAGAGATGGTTGTCCTTCTGGAAGGTTCTCTCATCTCCACAGAGGAACCCTGGAGCTCTGCCAGAGTGACCATCCTGTTTTTGGTCACCTCCCTGACCAAGTCCCTTCTCCCCTGATTGCTCAGTTTGGCCGGGCTGCCAGCTCTAGGAAGAGTCTTAGTGTTTCCAAACTTCTTCCATTTAAGAATGATGGAGGCCACTGTGTTATTGGCGCCCTTCAATGCTGCAGAAATGTTTTGGTACCCTTCCCCAGATCTGTGCCTCGACACAATCCTGTCTTTGACCTCTACGGACAATTCCTTCGACCTCATGGCTTGGTTTTCACTCTGACATGCACTGTCAACTGTGGAACCTTATATAGACAGGTGGGTGCCTTTCCAAATCATGTCCAATCAATTGAATTTACCACAGGTGGACTCCAATCAAGTTGTAGAAACATCTCAAGGATGATCAATGGAAACAGGATGCACCTGAGCTCAATCTCGAATCTCATAGCAAAGGATCTGAATATTTATGTAAATAAGGTATTTCTGTTTTTTATTTTTAATACATTTGCAAAAATGTATAAAAACCTGTTTTTGCTTTGCCATTATAGGGTATTGTGTGTAGATTGATGAGGAAAAAGGCTGTAACATAACAAAATGTGGAAAAAAGGAAAGGGGTATGAATACTTTCTGAAGGCGCTGTATAGCTCTCTATTATGCGTGGCAATACTTTGGAACAGATTTCCCAAAATAAAATCACTTAGACAATTATTACTTTGTTCTTTTTTGGGGGGGGGTCCGAAAACTTGGGGGTCCAAATAAAATCACCCACAGGCCATATTCAGCCTGCAGGCCGCCAGTTGGGGAACCCTGCCTTATAGTCTAGGCCTACATAGCAAACAGAGGTGTCATTAATCACTACAGTTCAAGTAATTAACACCGATTCTCTGACCTGTTTGGAAGTGGTGAAAAAATTGTTAATGACACTTATTTTGATCTCCAGGGGCGCGGGGCAAGCCGTTCACTGAGGCTGGCTTCGTGTCTCCTTTAATGCTATCCAGATGTCGGGTCGACTACTTTGCCAAATTAACTTGCACAACCCCTCTCACAGTGCTTGCCCAAGCATTAAGAAGATTGAATCTCATAGTAAACTTGGGTAAATAGTTTTAAGCGATACTATCTACATATTTTACAGCTGCACGCCGTGAAATACTACCACTTTAAGAGGTGAATGTTTATTACATTGTAATTATTGAGTAATTACACCTTACACCAGCCACCAGACCAGAAAGGACCAATTTATTCCCATCACATGTTTTGATATACATAAGGACCTATACACATAACTTCCATACTTCTGCGCTATTATGTTTGCCTTCATTAATGTACAGACTGTTAAAACAATCTTTCATTCTCATAGGGGCCTTCCAAGTGCTAACCCCCTTAATCTATTGGTCACAAAATGCCGGCGTAATGTGACCAAAGTGCTTATTCAAGCATTTCTCCAAAATATTTTTGGAGGCTAGCTCGATTGCAGGTTGGAGGCTCCCCTGATCTGTTCATTGCAGCTTAGTGGTACTAACAGCGTGGCCTGGCCTGCATGTGTTCTGGTACTGATCTCCATACTCTATATTCTGGGTTGACTGATGGAGCCTGTCCCAGCCTACTGATCCTAGAGTGGCGGGCCTCAGCTCTCCATACCGGAGCCCTGTGATCAATCACATCCCTGGGGGAAAGTGCTGAGATGACGTATGGTTCTGAGGGAGAGCCATTTATCACATGGTAATGGAGCTGTTCCAGCTCGCTGCCTAGCTGCCTGCGCACTAATTTCCCTTGTCATGTGACCCCCATGGATGGAATACCAGGCGGAATGGCAGTTAACTGTGCCCCTAACGATGCTTAGTTTTCGTTTAGTTCCGTATCTGAATGATATAAAGAGACTCAGTAAGAATGACAATTCTGGTAAAAAGGAGGCCAAGTTACGGTGGCAAGAAAAAGTATGTTTGTACGCTTTGGAATTACCTGGATTTCTGCATAAATTGGTCATAAAATTTGATCTGATCTTCAAGTCACCACAATAGACAAACACAGTGTGCTTAAACTAATAACACACAAACAATTATACGTTTTCATGTCTATTGAACACACCGTGTAAACATTCACAGTGCAGGGTGGAAAAAGTATGTGAACCCTTGGATTTAATAACTGGTTGACCCTCCTTTGGCAGCAATAACCTCAACCAAACGTTTTCTGTAGTTGCGGATCAAACCTGCACAACGGTTAGGAGGGATTTTGGACCATTCCTCTTTACAAAACTGTTTCAGTTCAGCAATATTCTTGGGATGTCTGGTGTGAACCGCTCTCTTGAGGTCATGCCACAGCATCTCAATTGGGCGCGTTTTCTTCTGTTGAAGCAATTCTGTTGTTGATTTACTTCTGTGTTTTGGGTCGTTGTCCTGTTGCATCACCCAACTTCTGTTGAGCTTCAATTGGTGGATAGATAGCTTTACATTCTCCTGCAAAATGTCTTGATAAACTTGGAAATTCATTGATAGCAAGCTGCCCAGGCCCTGAGGCAGCAAAGCAGCCCCAAACTATGATGCTCCCTCCACCATACTTTACAGTTGGGATGAGGTTTTGATGTTGGTGTGCTGTGCCTTTTTCTCTCCGCACATAGTGTTGTGTGTTCCTTCCAAACAACTAAACTTTAGTTTAATCTGTCCACAGAATATTTTGCCAGTAGCGCTGTGGAACATCCAGGTGCTCTTTTGCGAACTTCAGACATGCAGTAATGTTTTCTTTGAACAGCAGAGGCTTCTTCTGTGGTGTCCTCCCATGAACACCATTCTTGTTTAGTGTTTTAAGTATCATAGACTCGTCAACAGAGATGTTAGCATGTTCCAGAGATTTCTGTAAGTCTTTAGCTGACACTCTAGGATTCTTCTTAACCTCATTGAGTATTCTGCACTGGACATCTTTGCAGAACGGCCACTCCTAGGGAGAGTAGCAACAGTGCTGAACTTTCTCCATTTATAAACAATTTGTCTTACCATGGACTGATGAACATCAAGGCTTTTAGAGATACTTTTGTAACCCTTTCCAGCTTTATGCAAGTCAACAATTATTCTGAGATCTCTTGTTCGAGGCATGGTTCACATCAGGCAATGCTTCTTGTGAATAGCAAACTCAAATTTTGTGAGTGTTTTTTTATAGGGCAGGGCAGCTCTAACCAACATCTCCAATCTCGTCTCATTGATTGGACTCCAGGTTAGCTGACTCTTGACTCCAATTAGCTTTTGGAGAAGTCATTAGCCTAGGGGTTCACATACTTTTTCTAACCTACACTGTGAATGTTTAAATGATGTATTCAATGTATAAAAATACAATAATTTTTGTGTTATTAGTTTAAGCAGACTGTGTTTGTCTATTGTTGTGACTTAGATGAAGATCAGATCACATTTTATGACCAATTTATGCAGAAATCCAGGTAATTCCAAAGGGGTCACATACTTTTTCTTGCCACTGTAGTGACGGCCATTTTTGGTTCTCTCAGTGACTTGCCACTGTACTGTTGCCATGGTGACGCTCAATGGCTCGCTGCTGCACTGATCAGTCGCTCTAGCCCCTTTGACTACGTTGTTGTCCTTTATCCCTGTTCTGGAACAATCCTGTTCTAGTAGAGTTGCGTCACGTATCCTATACATCCGAGAATGTTGTGTTTGGCTGTTTTGCTCGTCGTTACCATGGTATCCTTCATTTTCTTTCTTCTCTCTTCTGTTGCCATGGTAACGTCCAGTGTCTTGCTGCATTTTCTCGTCTCATGTCAGAGCAGGAAGAAGATAAATGAGCCAATGTTAGAGCAGACACCTTTTCAGGCTGGTATTAAGAACCTGCTGTATGTGTCAGATGGAGAGAGGGATGATGGAAACATAAACAACATGACTTTGTGTTTGTGTCTACAAAATGGCCTCTGTGGTACCAACAGCTTAAAATGTCCCATATTGAGACATATTTTTGTCCACTATTAGACTTCTATGTTGCAACACAGGACGTATCATGCAGCATTGACTACTTCCTCTTCTCTTCCCCCGTCCTCCAATTCCTCTCCTAACAAGTCCCCCTGAAGAATCAATTTCAAGAGCCACCTCTCTCCCTGGCATCGCTCAGCGATTTTCAACCGATTTCACAATGTGTGCAGTGCCGGTCTGTGCATATACACACACACACACACACTTCCATCACAACCATCTCCCAATTTATATACGTTCCTCTTACTCAGCACCTCTCACTGCTGCCAGTGCTTTCATAGTTTTGTACATTGACCACAACTGGCTGAGCAGACAAAACGTCCTATCCTGACACTGCAGAAATGTGTTCAGCCTCCGGGCCTGTTTGAGGTCACTCATGGTCAGAAGCACCACTAGGTCTGTCTGTCTGTCTGTCTGTCTGTCTGGGGCTCCTGTGGAGCCTTCTCTGCTAGAAGGAGGAAGTAATGAGAAAAACAAGGTTCTCCATGTGGATTCAACTACAGTGCCCCCCGTAATTATTGAGACAGTGAAGCATTTTGTATTATTTTATACTCCAAAAGTTGTATTTGAAATCAAACAATGACTATGAGGCTAAAGTGTAGACTGTCAGCTTTAATTTGTTACAGACGCACAATATCATACCCCCAAGACATGCTAACCTCTCACCATTACAAACATTTTTTGGGGGGGTATGATACAGTATTTGTGCGTCTGTATCTTTCTCACTCATCAATATTCACGATTCATTCAGGATTATCCGTAATCATGGTAGCATCCACATTTATGTAGAAGTGTTTAGAAACATATTATATTCTTATTTACAATAAAAGTGACTCCAAAATGACACAATACATTATTTACTATTCATTTCTATTGGGCACAAAATAATCTGAAACACAACCATAACAAACAGCAAATGCATCCAACAAAGGTGTAGAGTCACAAGCATTGCGTGCTATGAATATGGGACCAAATACTTAACTTTTTACTACTTTAATACATATATAAATGCGTCAGGTAGCTTAGTGGTTAAGAGCATTGTGCCAGTAACCGAAAGGTCGCTGGTTCTAATCCCCGAGTCGACTAGGTGAAAAATCTGTCTGTGCCCTTGAGCAAGGCACTTAACCCTGATTGCTGGATAAGAGCGTCTGCTAAAATGACTAAAATGTAAAAAAAATGTAAATTTGTCCCAATACTTTTGTTCCCCTAAAATTGAGGGAATATGTACAAAAAGTGCTGAAATTTCTAAATGGTTCACCCGATATGGATGAAAATACCCTCACATTAAAGCTGACAGTCTGCACTTTAACCTCATAGTCATTGTTTGATTTCAAGTATAGAGCCAAAATAAGACAAAATGCTTCATGTCCCAATAATTACAGAGGGCACTGTATCTGTGGACAAAGGCTGACATTATTCCTGCCTCAAGGCCTTCATGTCTTTTTTGAAGACATTGCATTTGTGGAGAATACATTTAAGTTAAAGGGTCCAATGGATTGTTACCCAAATTATACTGCGACACTACCGCAGCCCATTTCCAATTAACTGTTTACCTCAGTTGTTTTGTAGGTGTAGTGGTTTATTTATTTTATTGATCACTGTGAATATTGCATGTGTATTGCAAGGTGCAATACCTCCCGAGTGGCGCAGTGGTCTAAGGCACTGCATCGCAGTGCTAGCTGTGCCACTAGAGATCCTGGTTCGAATCCATGCTCTGTCGTAGCCGGCCGCGACCGGGAGACCCATGGGGCGGCGCACAATTGGCCCAGCGTCGTCCAGGGTAGGGGAGGGAATGGCCGGCAGGGATGTAGCTCAGTTGGTAGAGCATGGCATTTGCAACGCCAGGGTTGTGGGTTCGATTCCAGTATAAAAAAATATAAAAAATGTATGCACTCACTAACTGTAAGTCGCTCTGGATAAGAGCGTCTGCTAAATGACGTAAATGTAATGTATTGTGTCTCTCCGTCAGGGTAGTTAATGTGTTTACTGTATTCTTGTATATGTGGGGGCGGGTTAACTGTGGTCATTTGCGTCAGAGAATTGACAATGTTTTTACGGCCAGCCAAAGCTACAGCCACCCCCGGCTGGGGTCTGTGGTTGGCTTCTGTCAATATCCACCTCCCACTACCATTGACCCACCAATCAGAGCGACGACAGCCCACCTCCCACAGAACCAAGCCACCAATCAGGGCGCAGGACCTCACACGGTCCTCTCTGGATTTAGGCCTCTCAGACGCTTGTGAAACGTGGTGGTTCTACTCATAAACTGGTCCAGGATCAGAGGCGGAGGCCATTAACACAGTCTGGCAGGACCAGGGTGATACGGCTGACTCGTACTATGCTGGGGGTGAGGGCGAGGGGTCCCACTTGTGGTTTGGGAGCCAACCACTGGATGGGCGTGGGTGGCTTCCTGACTACCTGTCCTCCGCTGCTCCAGCTGTGTTTTTAATGCCTCAGTCAGAGCGCAGATGGAGTAAGAATGTGTGTGTCATAGTGAGTTATGTGTGTGTGTGTGTCAGAGTGAGTTGAGGGGCCAAGGCTGATGTTGGTTTATGTGAGCGTCTGGCCAGCCAGCCAGACAGAGAGAGAGAGATGGTCTGATAACAGTCTGAGACCAGGTTGAGATGGCCCACTGTCTCAACCCGACGCCAACACACACCAGCCCAGCTCTCAAACATCTGTTAGTCTGCTCCACTCTGCTCTTTCATCTTCAGACTGTGTGTGTGTGTCTCTGTGTGTGTGTGCATGCATGTGTCTCTGTGAATCTTTGTGTTTGCGTCCAGTGGAAAGTTTTGGGGTCAGTTCTATTCAATGCTAAATGTGGACGTTACAGACTAGTGTTTGCAATCGTGTACTGTATATCAGTCCGTTTGTGTGTTTGAATAAGGTGGTATGTGCAGTGTTGCCAACTCCTCAGTAAGGAAAGTAGCTATTGGCTGTCCTAAAAGTCGCTAGACTTGCATAATTGGCCATGTGCATGTAATTGTGATGGACGCTGTAGGAGAGAGGAATAACATCGTGGGAGAGACAAAAAGTGAGTAAAAAACACCCTACATTTACATCCAGCCCTGAATGTAAGCCAGGGCGGGATCAGCCAGCGGCAGCTTCCCGCATGCACGATTCATTTGCAGTCTGGACGCGGAGGGGTGAACATCTCCTGCTCTGACTGCAGCTAGGAGGGACTGCTGCGCGAGGACTGGGCCGCCTGTGAGTGCTTTGGGACGGGGGTAACAAAGCACCTGCTGCTCGTTGAGAAGAGTAAGAACGATACGTGCTTTCACGTCAGAGTCTCCAAAAGTCTCCAATAACACCAGAAAAAGTCGCTAGATTTGTCGCTAGATGCTTTTTTGAAAATGTGTCGCTAGAGGGGTCTGAATACTCGCTAAATATAGCGACAAATCGCTAAGTTGGCAACACTGGGTATGTTTGTATGACTAAGCTTGGGTGGTATCCAGATTGTCATACCTTCTTACCGACCTTGTAACATCCCGGGATATTCGGTAATACTGGTACTAAACACAAGAGCCACAATTTTCAAACCCCACTGAGCCTCTGAGATCCGAAGATTAGCAATGCTAACAAGTACATGTAAAATCCCATCGCAAATGCTAACTAAATGCTAACGAGCGCATTGCGAACATTTTATACAGTCTCTGACCTAAACTATTTGCAGGACAGACATCCCAGCTCATAAAGTTATACAATCAACTAAAAATTGCTACTCACAGTTTGCTGCACTCACAAAACAAATATTAGACAGCAAGGCTCTTGATCCAGGAGGGGATTCTCTGCTGTTACCAAGCGAAGCTTGATTTTACAAGAAGCTAAGCACTTAGCAGCTAACTAGCTACTAAATTAGCAAACCAAATGCACAACTGCAGAACATTTAGCACAATTTAGACAGCTAACTTAATAGTTATAAGATATCTAGCTGGCAAACATTTAGTTGTGAATTCAATACTGTAACTAGATCACCTGGCGTGTGCTGCATAACAGTGAGTGACTCACAAAGTTCCGGTCTCTTATTGTTGTAAACAAACACCATGTGACTGGGAAGTAGCGGTGAGCTTCACATTGAAAAATGATCTGACAGGTGAAATGAAGAACGCAATCTTCTTTATCTTCTAATGTATTGCACAAGTTGACTGCAGGTATTTACTTAAAAAGTAGCTACAACACTTCAAATAAATAGTTTAAACGGTATTGACGGTATTGAAAAACCATCCTGTGGCTGTTTCCAAATAATCCGGTATACAGTATATACTGTATAACGCCCAAGCCTATGTATGACCCCTATATTCTGTGTCTCACCCGTGTCAGTGGGTTGTTGTACTGTGGCTTATACTATGATTGACCTGAGAGCCTGTCTACTCCAGCCAGAATGCTCCCTGAGGGCTGGGATTGTACCAGCTATGACCTCCAACCTACACACACACACAATTACGCGGTCGACGCACGCAAACACACGTACAGTGGCTTGCGAAAGTATTCACCCCCCTTGGCATATTTCCTATTTTGTTGCCTTACAACCTGGAATTAAAATGGATTTTTGGGGGGTTTGTATCATTTGATTTACACAACATGCCTACCACTTTGAAGATGCAAAATATGTTTTATTGTAAAACAAACTAGAAATAAGACAAAAACAGAAAACTTGAGCGTGCATAACTATTCACCCCCCCCCCGTCAATACTTTGTAGAGCCACCTTTTGCAGCAATTACAGCTGCAAGTCTCTTGGGGTATGTCTCTATAAGCTTGGCATATCTAGCCACTGGGATTTTTGCCCATTATTCAAGGCAAAACTGCTCCAGCTCCTTCAAGTTGGATGGGTTCCGCTGGTGTACAGCAATCTTTAAGTCATACCACAGATTCTCAATTGGATTGAGGTCTGGGCTTTGACTAGGCCATTCCAAGACATTTAAATGTTTCCCCTTAAACCACTCGAGTGTTGCTTTAGCAGTATGCTTAGGGTCATTGTCCTGCTGGAAGGTGAACCTCCGTCCCAGTCTCAAATCTCTGGAAGACTGAAACAGGTTTCCCTCAATAATTTCCCTGTATTTAGCGCCATCCATCATTCCTTCAATTCTGACCAGTTTCCCAGTCCCCACAGCATGATGCTTCCACCACCATGCTTCACTGTGGGGATGGTGTTCTCGGGGTGATGAGAGGTGTTGGGTTTGCGCCAGACATAGCGTTTTCCTTGATGGCCAAAAAGCTCAATTTTAGTCTCATCTGACCAGAATACCTTCTTCCATATGTTTGGGGAGTCTTCCACATGCCTTTTGGCAAACACCAAACGTGTTTGCTTATATTTTTCTTTAAGCAATGGCTTTTTTCTTGCCACTCTTCCGTAAAGCCCAGCTCTGTGGAGTGTATGGCTTAAAGTGGTCCTATGGACAGATACTCCAATCTCCGCTGTGGAGCTTTGCAGCTCCTTCAGGGTTATATTTGGTCTCTTTGTTGCCTCTCTGATTAATGCCCTCCTTGCCTGGTCCGTGAGTTTTGGTGGGCGACCCTCTCTTGGCAGGTTTGTTGTGGTGACATATTCTTTCCATTTTTTAATAATGGATTTAATGGTGCTCTGTGGGATGTTCAAAGTTTCGGATATTTTTTTATAACCCAACCCTGATTTGTACTTCTCCACAACTTTGTCCCTGACCTGTTTGGAGAGCTCCTTGATCTTCATGGTGCCGCTTGCTTGGTGGTGCCCCTTGCTTAGTGGTGTTGCAGACTCTGGGGCCTTTCAGAACAGGTGTGTATATATACTGAGATCATGTGACAGATCATGTGACACAACTTTATTTAACTAATTATGTGACTTCTGAAGGTAATTGGTTCCACCAGATCTTATTTAGGGGCTTTATAGCAAAGGGGATGAATACATATGCACGCACCACTTTTCCGTTATTTTTATTATTATTTTTGAATTTTTTTAAACAAGTTATTTCACTTCACCAATTTGGACTATTTTGTGTATGTCCATTACATGAAATCCAAATAAAAATCTATTTAAATTACAGGTTGTAATGCAACAAAATAGGAAAAACGCTAAGGGGGATGAATACTTTTGCAAGGAACTGTACATGCATACACGCTCGTGCTCACACAGACACATCACAGTTGACACGCGCAAATACACACACACACATACACACTCAAGAGTCAATCTATGCCTACCTGAACACTGTTTAGTGTTTGTCAATGTATATTTGTCAGAGAAGGACTAAAAAGGTAACAGTGTGCCAGTGTGTATATTCTGTAAATTGATGCTTTTACTTTGTGGTGTGTGAGTGAGTGTGTTAGTTTTACTTTTCTCAACAACAAGCAGGGGTTTTTTCTGTATCAAAACCAATTATTTTACACTGTTTGGACATACAGTGGGGAAAAAAGTATTTAGTCAGCCACCAATTGTGCAAGTTCTCCCACTTAAAAAGATGAGAGAGGCCTGTAATTTTCATCATAGGTACACGTCAACTATGACAGACAAATTGAGAAAAAAAAATCCTGAAAATCACATTGTAGGATTTTTAATGAATTTATTTGCAAATTATGGTGGAAAATAAGTATTTGGTCTCCTACAAACAAGCTCTCACAGACCTTTAACTTCTTCTTTAAGAGGCTCCTCTGTCCTCCACTCGTTACCTGTATTAATGGCACCTGTTTGAACTTGTTATCAGTATAAAAGACACCTGTCCACAACCTCAAACAGTCACACTCCAAACTCCACTATGGCCAAGACCAAAGAGCTGTCAAAGGACACCAGAAACAAAATTGTAGACCTGCACCAGGCTGGGAAGACTGAATCTGCAATAGGTAAGCAGCTTGGTTTGAAGAAATCAACTGTGGGAGCAATTATTAGGAAATGGAAGACATACAAGACCACTGATAATCTCCCTCGATCTGGGGCTCCACGCAAGATCTCACCCCGTGGGGTCAAAATGATCACAAGAACGGTGAGCAAAAATCCCAGAACCACACGGGGGGACCTAGTGAATGACCTGCAGAGAGCTGGGACCAAAGTAACAAAGCCTACCATCAGTAACACACTACGCCGCCAGGGACTCAAATCCTGCAGTGCCAGACGTGTCCCCCTGCTTAAGCCAGTACATGTTCAGGCCCGTCTGAAGTTTGCTAGAGTGCATTTGGATGATCCAGAAGAGGATTGGGAGAATGTCATATGGTCAGATGAAACCAAAATAGAACTTTTTGGTAAAAACTCAACTCGTCGTGTTTGGAAGACAAAGAATGCTGAGTTGCATCCAAAGAACACCATACCTACTGTGAAGCATGGGGGTGGAAACATCATGCTTTGGGGCTGTTTTTCTGCAAAGGGACCAGGACGACTGATCCGTGTAAAGGAAAGAATGAATGGGGCCATGTATCGTGGGATTTTGAGTGAAAACCTCCTTCTATCAGCAAGGGCATTGAAGATGAAACATGGCTGGGTCTTTCAGCATGACAATGATCCCAAACACACCGCCCGGGCAATGAAGGAGTGGCTTCGTAAGAAGCATTTCAAGGTCCTGGAGTGGCCTAGCCAGTCTCCAGATCTCAACCCCATAGAAAATCTTTGGAGGGAGTTAATAATAATATGCCATTTAGCAGACGCTTTTATCCAAAGTGACTTACAGTCATGCGTGCATACATTTTTGTGTATGGGTGGTCCCGGGGATCGAACCCACTACCTTGGCGTTACAAGCGCCGTGCTCTACCAGCTGAGCTACAGAGGACTGGACGCCTCGCGGCGCCCGTCTCCGCCACTCCGGATTCGGGGATCTGAACCCGACTCCCTTTCGATCGGCCGGGGGCGACGGAGGCCATCGCCCCTCCCTTCCGAACGGCGTTCGCCCATCTCTTAGGACCGACTGACCGATGTTCAACTGCTGTTCACATGGAACCCTTCTCCACTTCGGCCTTCAAAGTTCTCGTTTGAATATTTGCTACTACCACCAAGATCTGGACACGGAGTTGAAAGTCCGTGTTGCCCAGCGACAGCCCCAAAACATCACTGCTCTAGAGGAGATCTGCATGGAGGAATGGGCCAAAATACCAGCAACAGTGTGTGAAAACCTTGTGAAGACTTACAGAAAACGTTTGACCTGTGTCATTGCCAACAAAGGGTATATAACAAAGTATTGAGAAACTTTTGTTATTGATCAAATACTTATTTTCCACCATAATTTGCAAATAAATTCATAAAAAATCAGACAATGTGATTTTCTGGATTTTTTTTTCTCATTTTGTCTGTCATAGTTGACGTGTACATATGATGAAAATTACAGGCCTCTCATCTTTTTAAGTGGGAGAACTTGCACAATTGGTGGCTGACTAAATCCTTTTTTCCCCACTGTAGGCATCATGAAAAAACGCTTAGGCAGCCCGCCCAATGATTTCAATGGCAGAACAATCCCTGTACTGTTTCTCCTCTTATCTCTCACAGAGCTATAGAATCCCCTTTCTCTCACTCCAGAATGGTCACTTACAAACAGTGTAAAATTTCTACTCCCCTCTATTTTCAAATGCTCTCTCCCAATCCATAACATTCAGCCAAAAGTTATTTGGGAAAAGCCATGTGCCTCGCTCATGCGTGAAATGTATACCAGTGTTTACAAGTAACAAAACACATGTTGCATTAGAGTATGAAATGCATCTAAAGATTTCAGTGAATGGGCTAGATGAGGACCAGACTGTACAGACAGAGCCTGGTGTGTCAGAGAGAGAGGGAGGGAGAGCGGGAGGGAGGGGTAGAAAGAGCGAGAGAAGGAGAGAGTATAGAGAGAAGGAGAGAGTATATAGAGAGAGAGAGAGATCTCTCTATCTGAGGATAATCTCAGTATCAATGTCAATTCCTTGGATCCAGAATCAGACACTCCTCCTCATCCCCAACCCAAATAGAATCAATAGTCGTAACTCGATGAGGTTATTTTTCATCCAGAGGAATAATAAAATAATGAAAATACAGTGAAAATATTATGAATAGAATTCCAGTTTTATTCCGCGCGGTGCCTGTGTGAGTCCCCCACCCTCCGATCCGGCCTGACCACAGGAATGTGGAGCACTGTCAGAAAGCCATAAAGTGCTGATGCGGAGGTCAGCGAGCATTTACACACGTGGCTTTAGTTTCAAAACTGCCTCTTCTTCTCTCCTCTCCTCCTCTTCTCCTCTCCTCTTCTCCTCTCCTCTCCTCTTCTCCTCTCCTCCTCTTCTCCTCTCCTCCTCTTCTCCTCTCCTCCTCTTCAATGTTGATTGATGGATGGATGGTTGGTTATATGGATGGATGGATCAATTAATGTAAGGGTGGGTGTATGGGTAGATGGATGGATGGGTGTGTGGGTGGGTGGATGGATAGATGGATGGAAGGATGGGTGGGTGAAAGGATGGATGGATAGATTAATGGAAGGATGGATGGATGGGTGGGTGGGTGGGTGAATGGATAGATGGGTGGGTGTATATGGATGGATGGATGGATGGGTGGGTGTATGGGTGGATGGATGGATGGGCATATTGAATGATTTCTTGATTGGTTGATTGATTGACCATGACATTATCTCCCCCAGCACTTCCAGACGATGCTGAAGACCAAGCTGAACGTGCTGACACTGAGGAAGGAGCCGATGCCCACGGTGATATTCCACGAGCCAGAGGCCATCGAGTTGTGCTCTACCACGCCGCTCATGAAGAAAAGCACCCATAACGGCTACAAGGTACACACACACACACACACACACACACACACACACACACACACACACGGTTATGTGTGTATCATTGGTGTGTATCACTGGTGAGAACAATGGGCTTGTGTTAGAACCGTAATCCTGGCACGTATCGTAGGTGTGTGTTATGGGCACGTGTCTTCTATCAATGTTGTGTGTGTATCATTTGATTGTATGTGTGTTTGCCTAGCTGTGATAACTGTCTAATTTAGATGTTTATCCTGCGAGCTGCCTGAGTCAAAGTCTATTCAACCTAAAATAAACAGAGACAGTCATGCAGGAGAGACACATGTTCTGTTATTACAGACAACACTTCCCTGTGTGTGCACCAGCAGGGGGGAACCCAGGAGACTGGGGTAGGGGCGCAGGGTGGTATGTTGGCTGTAACTAAGGCAACTTCCAGTTGTGTGTGCGTGTGTGGGTGAGATGGTGGGAGATGTTTGGCAGGCTTGGTAAGACTTTCATATCAGCTCATTTGGAAAAGGCTTTGAATATAAACACACACCACTGGCTCACTTATGATCTAACTCATTCAATCACAACACAGAACACAGACAACCAAAAGACAACTTGACGTTTCACAATGGACAATAAAGCTCTATTCTATTTGAGTGACCGGCTATGCTATGTGCTAGTAGAATGAACAGGTCAGGTTGTACCTTTTTAAGAGGGGTGCACATGCAGATCACATGACTGACTGATTAGAAGAGCAGACACTATTTAGTGTAGAGGTGCTGATCTCTGTCGGGACAGGACTTGTTCCAGAACACCTGCGAAAATGTTCCTTCTGAAATCCAACCGGCCATCCTTTATAACCCTCTGGCAGGACAGAAGAGAAGGGAACAGTGGGGCTTTTGGTCTTTGGGTCTGGGGCTCAGCACAGCCAATGGGAAACTGGCAGTCTCCATCCCAAATTGCACCCTGTTTCCGATATAGTGCACTACTTTTGAGGCTCTGGTCAAAAGTAGTGCACTATAAAGGAAACAGGGTGCCATTTGGGATGCATACACTGACTGGGGTTTTGGTCTCTAGCTTGTGTTACGGTGTTTGTGCATGCCTGTATTTTTCCCAGACTTCTGTCCTCTGCTGAACTGTGAGGTTGAAGCTGATTATTTGGAGCTCCTCAGTGGACCTCTCTGTCCAGTGTGGACTAGTAAGGTCTCAATCTGCCCACAGTCTGTAGTATACACGCATGCACACACACACACAGTCCCTCTTCCCCTCGGCTCAGACGTTGCTCTTTTCAAGGTAGCTGTGAGAGAGCTTGATTTAGTTGCCATGGATACCACAACATCTATTTATCAGGGAATGCCAGCTACAATAGAAGTTTATTTTTTATTTTTTACTTACTCACACTGGCTCTATGCTTTTCCAGGGCTTTTTCCAGGGGCGTGGATTTGAATGCTAGCAGCTACATTAGAGGTGTGTAAGTGTGTGTGTATGATCAGAACTTGTTTTCTCATGGCTCTCTTGTCCCTCTGCAGAAGACATATGGTGAACAATATGTTTGGAACATCGAAATGCAATAAAATCACAGTATAGAATTGCAATAAATATAGAATCGCAATCTATATCGAATCGACACCTAAGTATCGTGTTAATATCGTATCGTGAGGTCCCTGGCAATTCCCAGCCATAGCCTCCATCCATCCACCCACCTACCCCAACCCGACCACCGCTGTCCCCCTGCCAATGCTAACAGCTGCTGGGATGAAAAGCTATTTCTCAATGTTCCCCTCTCTCCCAACCCACAGCCCCTCTCTGGCTGGAGACTCAGTGTGTCTGAAGGGATCAGTTTGAGCAAGGTGAGGCACAAAATTGCTAATCTTGATCACATAGGCCTAGTTATTTGGGCCTTAGTTAAGGTGATTTGTAGATCAGTGATTCTGCACAGACACTGCCCTGCTCTCTGCTCTCCCAACCACGGAGCCTTGGATAGGAATAAACATTATGGCAAAACTTCACCCTAGCCTGTCAGGGGGCAAGGTGGCGTTATTACCATATTGCTCATACCTGTACAATCGTCTCAGATCTCAATAAGTGCCAAGGGTGGTACGGGGTTGATTTTGGATTGGGCCTCTCTTTTCCCTACCTGCTCTCTCTACAACCCAGATCCCAATCTCTGCCATGGAGTCCATAGCTGTGGTCCACACCACGTTCCAACCACGTTTCAACCACTCCCCCGTCACTCTGTCAACACCGGTAGGAACCACCTTTACTCAGAGCAGCTGCAGAGGGGTATTAGTGTGTTACTTACCTTCAGGGAGGCATCTAAGCTTTCACACTCTGTGTGTGTGTGTGTGTGTGCACTTTGTGGCTCTGAGTTCTACAGCTCCTCCAGGTAAAGAAGCAGGGAGAGGAAAAGGAAAGCTCCTTATTTCAGTGTGCTTCTGAAAAAAGATGCTGCAGCTTGGGAAGGAGCTGAGTTTTCCATTCGGTGTTCCCAGTTTTGAGACAGAACACTGACTAACCAAACAAAGAACCATACAAGCACCCCCTGTGAGTGTGTGTGTGAGACAAGGATGTGATCCAGAAAGCGAGAGCTAATCGCCTGGCTCTGGTCTGCATCTCCTTGATTATATAACTACCCAGCTGCAGAGGTCAGCAGCGGCACAGCGTTTCCATGGAGACAAAGATGAGGCCAGGTGAGGATCTGGGTACTCTGCTGCTGACCATCTCGGCTCGTCAGCTAAAAGCTTCAGCCTCAGTGTTCACGCCTCTGTTTCCGCTAGCATTGTATAGGCGGGCTGCCCTCCCTCCCCCTACCTTAAGGAATTGGTTTAATTGGTTAGATGACGACTTTGGTCAAAGACGCCCTGTCTGTTACAGCACCAGACCTTTCATCAGGCCCTTTTATCTGCCCTCTACTTCTCCCATGGCCATCCATGTCTCAGCCTTACTGAACAGACAGTTGATCTTAGGACTTATTTAAAAAACTACTTTTTCTAAACGTTTAGCATTCTCTCAGTGGCATATATTCATGGATGCCAAGGGAAGTATGCATCTCAACGGAAAATGAATCCAAGTGAGCGAAATAGCGTCCCTCTGTCTCAGTATGTGTAGCCCATGTATCTGATGCTGTCTGGCCAAAAAGAGTATGACATTGTTGCCGCCTGTAGCATTGAATTCAATAGCAACGGAAGCCAGCAAGCATTTGGCTATCTACCTAGCTAAAATCGTCCCTTCCCTAAATAAGCCTTGGATATAGGGATTTGGACTTCATTCTTCATACTGCCCAATGATTATAACGCCGATTCTGATCCAACCATTAATTCATACATTGTGCCCCTGGCCTGTGAGGATGGAAGTTCAATTAGTAGGCTAATGTTAAGTAGGTGAGTCAAGTAGGTGAGTCAACATGTTTTTTCTACTTGTGTGCTTGTGCACACACACACACACACACACACACACACACAAATCAGTACCATGGACAGCCACATGATATTTAGCTTACGTTGATGGGACTAGGCCTAAATTGTTTGTTTTTGGTAAGTTGTCACTGTATTCGACTAAGCATAGGTGATGTTGATGTTGAAATGTTCAAGTTGAAATGATGCTGGAATAGAGGAGGCAGCTCCTGTTTTCTCTCCGACTTGGGGTAACTCTCCGTGGTTCTAAATCAAATGTCGAAAACATTAACTTGCTTGGCCATGCTGTAGGTCATGTAACTGTTTGTTACATGTAATATGCTTTGTGGACTTCACCGGACAGATGTTGCTCTCTTCGGTTTTGTGATGAAACAAAGATTATTCTGCCTTTGAACCCAACAACCAACCAGATCTGCTTATACCTCAAGGTTATACTTGGATTGATATATATATACATGTGTAGTACACTGAACAAAAATGTTGGGCACAAATTTAGTTACGTCCCTGTTAGTGAGCATTTCTCATTTGCCAAGATAATCCATCCACCTGACAGGTGTGGCATATCAAGAAGCTGATTAAACAGCACAAGCTGCCTCCAACGTCGTTTTAGAGAATTTGGCAGTACGTCCAACCGGCCTCACAACCCCAGACTACGTGTATGGCGTTGTGTATGGCGTCGTGTGGGCGAGCGGTTTGCTGATGTAAACGTTGTGAACAGAGTGCCCCATGGTGGCAGTGGGGTTATGGTATGGGCAGGCATAATCTACGGACAATGAACACAATTGCATTTTATCGATGGCAAATTGAATGCACAGAGATACCGTGACGAGATCCTGAGGCCCATTGTCGTGCCATTCCTCCGCTGCCATCACCTCATGTTTCAGCATGATAAGGCACAGCCCAATGCAAGGATCTGTACACAATTCCTGGAAGCTGAAAATGTCCCAGTTCTTCCATGGCCTGCATACTCACCAGACCTGTCACCCATTGAGCATATTTGGGATGCTGTGGATTGACGTGTACGACCTTGTGTTCCAGTTCCGCCAATATCCAGCAACTTCGCACAGCCATTAAAGAGGAGTGGGACAACATTCTACAGGCCACAATCAACAGCCTGATCAACTCTATGCGAAGGAGATGAATCTCTGTGCGTTCAATTTGCCATCGATAAAATGCAATTGTGTTCATTGTCGAGCTGCATGAGGCAAATGGTGGTCACACCAGATACTGACTGGTTTTCTGATCCATGCCCCTACCTTTTTTTTTGTGGTATCTGTGACCAACAGATGCATATATGTATTCCCAGTCATGTGAAATCCATAGATTAGGGCCTAATGAATTTATTTCAATTGACTGATTTCCTTATATGAACTGTAACTCAGTAAAATCTTTGAAATTGTTACATGTTGCATTTATATTTTTGTTCAGTATACATTTTCATTTATTTTGTTTTGCGTAACGTTGGTCATTTTACTCTGACAAATTGGTTTCATGGACATTTAAAAAGTTCATCTTCCCTGGAGTCTTTGGTCTGCTTGAGATTTAATAATGGACCAGGATAATGGCATTCTGTTTGCAGACAGACCCAGGGAGGGGGTAGGAGTATTATTGTCCGTTTTCAGTTGTTTTGGAGAACAGTGATTTTATAACCATCTGGGTCAGTCGGGAGCTGTGTACTATGTGTGACAGAATCCCTGGAGCTCTTGGAAATTCTTCTCTGGTCCCGGTCCTGTCTCTGTATATTACATTAACTCTATTTCACTGTGGGATTCTAAGAAAAAGCACTCAAGACAGATTCTCAAGCTTTAGTAGGTTCATTGTTTGTGTACACAAACACATACAGACACACACACCATCTCACACACTTACATTAGAATACAAAGTACAAAGCGAAACAAAGGCATCACTGACAGACACATGATCTATGATCTCTCACACTCTTCTCTCTCGTTTTTACTCTCTCCCTATCTGTCGAACACACACACACACACACACACACACACACACACACACACACACACACACAAACAAGGCAGATGTCTGCTTTAAATTAACTGCTTTCTCTTGGCGGTGACAATCTCAGCCAGGGCTTCCCTCAGATTGGTCCCTTTGATATCAAATTCACTCTGGTTTGCTTTGTGTGCCTGATTTAAAGGGATAGGGATTTTGGCAATGAGGCCCTTTATCTACTTCCCCAGAGTCAGATTATGTGTCTGTGTCCAGTATGAAGGAAGTTAGAGGTAGTTTCGCCAGCCAATGCTAACTTGGCTTGCGCTAATGCTAATTAGCAATTACGTTAGCACTAGTTAGCAACTTCCTCCAAACTGCATGCAGAGACATAAAAATGGTATCCACGAGTTCATATGACTCTGGGGATGTAGATAAAGGGGCTCATGTAAAAATATCCCTTTAATAAACCAATAGGAAAGTCCCAAAACATTTCATAATTTTCAGCATTATAATCCTATTTTTCCTCACCATCTTTCTTCCTGTCTCTGCTTGCATTTCACAACATCACTTAACTTAATTTTAGAGAAGTGTTAGAACAAAGCACTTCTGTATTTGTGTCCATGAAAAGAACAATGAAAATGTTGAATGGGGGAGGGGGATATAAAAACAGGAGTTTATGAAGGAAGAGAGATGTTGAGGGGTGAGTGCAGTACAACAAACAGTCTTAGAGACATATAATGGATAGAATCTCACAGAAAGCCACATGACCCCAGTCTATCAGCTAGCATAAGTTATGTCAATATGGCTGCCTATACCTTCATCACACTAAGAACTAAGGCTAGGAGTGACAAGATCTGTCGGTGAGCTCACAATGTGCTCTTTCTACTAGCATGGTTAAGCTAGTTTAAAGCTAGATTGTTAGCTTACCCGCTAGCCTGCTGAATTTAGCCATTCTATGTTGGCTAGAGTTGTGGCTAAATGACTCAGCTCATTTTGAGAGAGAGAGAGAGAGAGAGAGAGAGACTGGTGGCAGGAATGCTGTGGGATTCTGGGGGTGTGAAGGACCGCGTTGAGGTGGTTCTGAGGACTCACTGGGATTTAGCCTACAGCGTCTGTTTTGTCTACACACAAACCTGTCCCCTGCCCCCACACATACAAACACACAGGCACTGTTATTCAACACAAGCCAGTGAGCACATACTTAAATACATGCTCCGGTACTTTGGCGACTAGTAAGTATTTTTTACCTCCTGCTTTGGACTGGATGTGTCAATGTGTAGTTCATACATGCATAATCTATGAGCAGAATTACTTACCTCGATTAGCTAGCCATGAAATCAGTAGTTTGAAAGCGACTGTTTTCTGAAAGCTGTGCAGTGCCATTTTCCCTACATTTACCCCCACGTGGGCCAGCCCCTAGCAATTTGAGTTTCAGCCACTGAGCTTCAGCCCCTCACCATTTGAGTGACAATTAGCAAGACACACAAACAGTAGAGCGAGAGAGAACAATGACGTGGTGCACATATCTGCACATTTGTGATGTAATACGCAATTTTCTGGGACCACTTTTGGCTTGTGGGTGCTACTTTCAGAACTACTGGCTAAAAAGTATACAAAAGTACTGTAGAATATCTTTAAACAAACTCCCACACTTTCACGTGCAGCTCTGTCCCTAGCCAGCTGTACTAGGCTGATTCAATAAGTGGAGAAGAATGTTAACAACCACCTCAGGAATGCAGAATTGTCCAGGAGTTCTTTGGTAGGAATGTAATGTAAGGGGAGGCCTACAAAGAGGGACCTCAGTAGAGACAAGGGGCAAATACCAAATTCCCCCCTATTCCTTATATAACACATAACTTTTGGCCATAGCTTTATGAGTGTGTTCTGTAGGAAATAAGGAGACATTTTGGACACGGGTAGTATCCCAAATAAGACCAGTATGACCCAGAACATTTTCAAAACCTACAATGCCAATACAGGAAAGGCTTTCTACTAGAGTAGCTAAACCAGGGCTGTCGTGGCATGTTTTGGTTTTATAGACATGGTTCCCTCTCTCTGTCAGTCAGAGGCGGTTGGTCGCACCTTAATTGGGGAGGACAGGCTCGTGGTAATGGCTGGAACGGAATGAATGGAATGTTATCAAATACATGGTTTCCATGGTTTCCATGTATTTGATGCCATTCCATTCGCTCCGTTCCAGCCATTATTATGAGCTGTCCTTCCCTCAGTAGCCTCCTGTGCTGTCAGTCCTCAGTATGGTATGTGAGTTAGCCTAGATTTGGAGTGTGTCCAGGGAAAAGTGCACAGTGTTTTAATGAGAAGTGTTCCCAACACAAGTACCTGAACATCACAGTCCGTTCCCAAAACTCCACTTCTCCAGTTGGACTCGCGTCCTTCACTCTTTCTCATCTTATCTCTTTCTCTTCTCATCTCCTCTGTTCTCTCCTCTGATACAAAACCAGCTGTGCGTCTCCGTTCAGTAAACAGTCTAGGATAGAGAGGGAGCGAGAGGGAGAGGGAGACGTACAGGGGGGGGGGGGGGGGGGGGGGGTTAATGCAGCTGCTGGACGTGTCGTACTGCTCCACCAGCACGCATGTGCTGGACACACACACACACACAGACAGCCAGACAAACATACACACACACACACAGAGCTACACACCCCACCCACTCCACCCCCATTCACTTGACCCCCCCACCTCCCTCTGGCCCACATCCTACCCCCCACCTATCTGTCTGGGCCGAGAGGAGACTGGAGAGGAGGGGAGCGAAAGAGCCAGGATGTTCCTGTCAGTGTCTGTCTCCCTGTTGGGTTTAGGAAAGCTGATCTGCGGATGTTTGCTCTTGACTCCCTGGCCGCTCTCTCTCTCTCTCTCTCTCTCTCTCTCTCTCTCTGCCTCTCTCTCTCTCTCTCTCTCTCTCTCTCTCTCTCTCTCTCTCTCTCTCTCTCTCTGCCTCTCTCTCTCTCTCTGCCTCTCTCTCTCTCTCTCTCTCTCTCTCTCTCTCTCTCTCTCTCTCTCTCTCTCTCTCTGCCTCTCTCTCTCTCTCTCTCTCTGCCTCTCTCTCTCTCTCTCTCTCTCTCTCTCTCTCTCTCTCTCTCTCTCTCTCTCTCTCTCTCTCTGCCTCTCTCTCTCTCTCTCTCTCTGCCTCTCTCTCTCTCTCTCTCTCTCTCTCTCTCTCTCTGCCTCTCTCACTCTCTCTCTACCACCACCTCTTTTCTCCCTCCTTCGGTCCTTCTCACCTCTCGCTGGTCTCTACACCTATGTGTTGATCACTCATAATATGCTGTGTTCAGGTAATCAGTTAGGTATTTTTCTGGTGATTCAACGGGAAGAAATGACAGAGATTATTTCACAAAGAATTATCTGCACAAACATTCTGTACTCTCTTGGCAGTCATGGTTCAGCTTTGGCTTTTGTGAAGTGAGTGTGTGTGTGTGCGTGTGTGTGTGCGTACATGTACGAGAGACCGGGAGATACTGAGTAAAAACAAGAAAATAAATGAGACGGAGAGAGGAAAAGAGAGAGTAGACAGTCTGGAGAGAGAGAGACAGAGACAGAGAGAGAGAGAGAGACAGAGAGAGAGACAGTCTGGAGAGAGAGAGACAGTCTGGAGAGAGAGAGACAGTCTGGAGAGAGAGAGACAGTCTGGAGAGAGAGAGACAGTCTGGAGAGAGAGAGAGACACAGAGAGAGAGAGAGAGAGACAGAGAGAGAGAGAGAGAGACAGAGAGAGAGAGAATCGTCCATAATCCCAGTGCTGGTAATTGTGGCCACATGTTTATCCACACAAGCTAGTGTTTAACCATGCTCTCTATCTCTCTCGCTCTCTTTCTGAGTGTCTGTCTCACAGCACAACTCTCTGCAGGCCTAACCAACTACAGCAAAGTCATGTGTCTTGTTTAGCTAGCAGGAATCATGTGTGTATTCAGTACCTAATTTAACAACTGATACAGGGTCAAATATTATTTTAACCCCTAAAGGTTAAGGTTAGGATTGGAGGTAGGGCAATCTGATTTTAGATCTGAACCCGCGTCCCCCATCCAATCAGTCATCTATGGCGTCTTCCACCTGACTCCCCTACCTTGTACAATGCAACCTCTGACCCTCCTACTCTACTATTCTGTACCCCTCATCAGTCACCCACATTACTGCTGTCACACTATCGCTCCACATCTCCCTCCTCTCTTCAGTCCCCTCTTCATATCCATGCTTTAACTCTGTTATAGCCACCAACCCACTGTTCCTGCGCCTCACGGCCTGCCTGTCTACCTCTGTCTGTCTGTGTGTCTGCTCTGTGTGTCTGTCTGTGTGTCTACCTCTGTCTGTCTGTCTGTCTGTGTGTCTGCTCTGTGTGTCTGCTCTGTCTGTATGCCTATCCTTGTGTCAGTCTGTCTGTCTGTATGTGAGTGATCCACTCTGGCTCTCTGGCATTCCTCTGCCTCAGGCCCTCAAGGCTTTGGCTTTCCCTGGTCTTTTTTTCTGGTCCGTGTGTTCAGAATGTTCAGATGGAACCAATATGCTGCCTTCATCAGGATCAGCGCTTGGCACTGTTAGCAATTAGCTATGGAGAGAATGCTGGAGGAGGGAGGGGAGGCTGGCTGGGGGAAACACATGGGGAGAAATGAGAGGAATCTGTGGAGACTGTGGAGCTATGTAGCGCCCAGGCTGCATGATTTAGGCCCCCTAGCCACCAGTCAGACTGCGAGGCTGCAGCACACAAACGGGGACTGAGATGAGTTATCATCAGCTCGTCAAAGACGACACACACAAACACACACACACACAGGCACGTACACAAGCATGCACACACTATACGGCACACACGCTATATGCACACATGCACACACACACACACACACACACACACACATATCATCATATCATTACACTTGAGGAGGTGTCAATCCCTCTAGCAGACAGACTGACAAGCCCGGACCCCTTGTCTCTGACACCCCCGCTGGGTCGTCACAGACACACACAGAGAGAGGATTGAGTAACACGTCAGCAAGTCTGTGTGTGTGTGTCAAACACTTTCCTAAAAGGTAGAGAGGTCTGAAAAGGGACTGTAACACAAGAATGCAGCCACTGTTTGTCCGTCCGTCCGTTAGGCTTGGGTGGAATCCAGACTGTCATACCTTCATACAGACCTTGTGCCATTCCGGGATATTATGTAATACCGGCACTGAACACAAGGGACACTATTTTCAAACCCCACTGAGCCACTGTAATCCAAAGGTTAGCAATGCTAACAAGTACATGTAAAATCCCGCAGAGAATGCTAGCTAAATGCTAACGAGCACATTTTATACAGTTTCTGACTTACATTTACGTCATTTAGCAGACGCTCTTATCCAGAGCGACTTACAGTTAGTGAATGCATACATGTTTTTTTCATACTGGCCCCCTGTGGGAAACGTACCCACATCGCTGCCGGCCAAACCCTCCCCTACCTTGGACGATGCTGGACCAATTGTGTGCCGCCCATGGGTCTCCCGGTCGCGGCCGGCTGCGACAGAGCCTGGACTTGAACCAGGATCTCTAGTGGCACAGCTAGCACTGCGATGCAGTACCTTAGACCACTGCGCCACTCGGGAGACTTAAACTATTTGCAGGATAGACGTCCCAGCTCATAAAGTTATACAAGTAACTCAAAAATGCTACTCACAGTTTTCTGCACGCACAAAACAAATATTAGACAGCAAGGCTCTTGATCCAGGAGGGGATTATCTGCTATTACCAAGTGAAGCTTGATTTTGGAAGAAGCTAACCACTTAGCTATATACAGTAGCTAACTAACCTACTAAATTAGCAAACCAAATGCACAACTGCAGAGCATTTTGCACATTTTAGAATGTTAACTTAATTATTATAAGATATCTAGCTGGCAAACATTTAGTTGTGAATTCCATACAGTAACTAGATCACCTGGTGCATGCTGCACAACAGTGAGTGACTCACAAGGCTCCGGTCTCTTGTCTCTTGTTGTTGTGTGCTTTAAAACAAACACCACGTGACTGTGGACTATTATCTGACAGGTGAAATGAAGAACGCAATCTTCTTTATCTCCTAATTTATTGCAGAAGTTGACTGCAGGTATTTACTTAAAAAGTAGCTACAAATATTCAAAAGTATAAAAAAAAGTTTAAATGGTATTGACAGTATTGAAAAACCATCCCGTGGCTATTTCCAAATACATTTACATTTTAGTCATTTAGCAGACGCTCTTATCCAGAGCGACTTACAGGAGCAATTAGGGTTAAGTGCCTTGCTCAAGATTTTTCAGATTTTTCACCTAGTTGGCTCGGGGATTAGAACCAGCGACCTTTCGGTTACTGGCACAACGCTCTTAACCACTAAGCTACCTGCCGCCCCTTGGTATACGGTATATACAGTATACTGCCCAAGCCTACTGTCCATCCGTCTGTCTGGCTTTCTTTCTGTCTGTCTGTCTATGAGGTACAGTGGGGAAAAAAAGTATTTAGTCAGCCACCAATTGTGCAAGTTCTCCCACTTAAAAAGATGAGAGAGGCCTGTAATTTTCATCATAGGTACACGTCAACTATGACAGACAAATTGAGGGAAAGAAATCCAGAAAATCACATTGTAGGATTTTTAATGAATTTATTTGCAAATTATGGTGGAAAATAAGTATTTGGTCACCTACAAACAAGCAAGATTTCTGGCTCTCACAGACCTGTAACTTCTTCTTTAAGAGGCTCCTCTGTCCTCCACTCGTTACCTGTATTAATGGCACCTGTTTGAACTTGTTATCAGTATAAAAGACACCTGTCCACAACCTCAAACAGTCACACTCCAAACTCCACTATGGCCAAGACCAAAGAGCTGTCAAAGGACACCAGAAACAAAATTGTAGACCTGCACCAGGCTGGGAAGACTGAATCTGCAATAGGCAAGCAGCTTGGTTTGAAGAAATCAACTGTGGGAGCAATTATTAGGAAATGGAAGACATACAAGACCACTGATAATCTCCCTCGATCTGGGGCTCCACGCAAGATCTCACCCCGTGGGGTCAAAATGATCACAAGAACGGTGAGCAAAAATCCCAGAACCACACGGGGGGACCTAGTGAATGACCTGCAGAGAGCTGGGACCAAAGTAACAAAGCCTACCATCAGTAACACACTACGCCGCCAGGGACTCAAATCCTGCAGTGCCAGACGTGTCCCCCTGCTTAAGCCAGTACATGTCCAGGCCTGTCTGAAGTTTGCTAGAGTGCATTTGGATGATCCAGAAGAGGATTGGGAGAATGTCATATGGTCAGATGAAACCAAAATATAACTTTTTGGTAAAAACTCAACTCGTCGTGTTTGGAGGACAAAGAATGCTGAGTTGCATCCAAAGAACACCATACCTACTGTGAAGCATGGGGGTGGAAACATCATGCTTTGGGGCTGTTTTTCTGCAAAGGGACCAGGACGACTGATCCGTGTAAAGGAAAGAATGAATGGGGCCATGTATCGTGAGATTTTGAGTGAAAACCTCCTTCCATCAGCAAGGGCATTGAAGATGAAACGTGGCTGGGTCTTTCAGCATGACAATGATCCCAAACACACCGCCCGGGCAACGAAGGAGTGGCTTCGTAAGAAGCATTTCAAGGTCCTGGAGTGGCCTAGCCAGTCTCCAGATCTCAACCCCATAGAAAATCTTTGGAGGGAGTTGAAAGTCCGTGTTGCCCAGCGACAGCCCCAAAACATCACTGCTCTAGAGGAGATCTGCATGGAGGAATGGGCCAAAATACCAGCAACAGTGTGTGAAAACCTTGTGAAGACTTATAGAAAACGTTTGACCTGTGTCATTGCCCACAAAGGGTATATAACAAAGTATTGAGAAACTTTTGTTATTGACCAAATATTTATTTTCCACCATAATTTGCAAATAAATTCATTAAAAATCCTACAATGTGATTTTCTGGATTTTTTTTTCTCATTTTGTCTGCCATAGTTGACGTGTACCTGTGATGAAAATTACAGGCCTCTCTCATCTTTTTAAGTGGGAGAACTTGCACAATTGGTGGCTGACTAAATACTTTTCCCCCCCACTGTATATGAGGAGTTTCTGAGCATCGCTCCTGAGAAGGAGTACACCATGGTAGATAACTGTCTGTATGATTAATAGACTAGACCCATGTGAAACCCCTACCCACCTGCTTTCTGGTGTTTGCCTGTGAGATTCTGTTGAGCACTGACGTGTATGTGCATGCATATGTGTGTGTTGTATGTGAGTGTGTGTGTGTGTGTGTGCGTACGGGTGCATTCGTGTATGTATCCACATATACAGGAAGGTATCACATATACACACACACACAGTCTTGTACAACTAACCTTGTGGGGACACACAATTCAGTTCCATTCAAATCCTATTTACCCTAACCTTAACTCTAAGCCTATCCCGAAAGCCTAACCTTAACCCTAAACCTAACCCTAGCTCCTAACCCTAACCCTAAAACTAACCCTAGCTCCCAACCCTAAACCTAATTCTAACCTTAACACTAATTTTAACCTTAACCCTAAACCCCCTAGAAATAGCATTTGACCTTGTGGGGACTAACAAAATGTCCCCAGGTGGTCAAATGTTTGTTTGTTTACTATTCTTGTGGGGACTTCTGGTCCCTACAAGTATAGTTAAACACATCCACACACACACACTGCTCCAACATTCTAGTTTCCCAGATGAGGAGGACTGTCACCCCCTCATTCTTTCATCCCTGTAAATCATCAGAGGAGAGAAGGAGAGGAGAGGAGGCATTTCCTCCTGTTTTCAAACGTTTACACCAGACATGAACACAGGCTGCTGTAATGTTGTGATGGTGAGGTCACAAATGCACAGTGAGATTCTGTTCAGCAGTCAGTATAAAATGACCTTTGTCTCCTACTGGAACACACACCCCTGCGTGCTGATACTATAGCCCTGGGACAAGCCGACCTGAACAAACTTCACATACAGTATGTACCTGTGACTGTTCTTTTATCTTAGCCTGGGTCCAGTCTATTGCTGCAGACAACTTGTCATTCTCTGGTATGACCACGACAAGGAAGTAGGTTTAAGCAGAAACAGACTGGCACCCAGGCTAATTTAATCTATATAGGATTATCTAAGGATTATCCTCTATTCCTGTGTATAGTTGTCCCGCTCTACAGAGTCTCTAACGGTGTTTTCACACTTTCAGTCCCTTTCAGACAATTTTTGTGAACTCAGTGCGGTTTGCTTTTCTTTTTTTTTGCAGTGTGAACACTCCAAAGGAACCCTCAAAAGAGCCCCCGGAGCGAACCGAACTGAGACCATCTCGAGAGGTGGTCTGAGTTTGGTTCGCTTGAATTCCACGGCCCGGTTCACTTTTTTTAGGACAATGTGAACGCAAAGCTCCCCACGGTTCGCTTGTCATTATTCCCGCACCACACACTAGACTACTGCAACACGGTTTCCCCTGCCATAAACCCTCACATTGGTGCCACAAAAGAGAGAAGATGATGATGTGCAGGTTCGCTAAAAAAAGTGTGTGCTGTTTTTGGATATTGATTAGTGATTGTCAAGGATGCACAGAAATTCCAAAATGTGTGGAGTTTTTAGTTCAGATTATTTGTTTGCAATATGTGATCGATAGGCTAAGAGAGCTTGTTTATTGATTGTGGGGTTTGAATAGTGTGAGAAGACATATTTGGTGAGAATAACAACATAGAGTACAACATCTATTCTAGCTCTTAAAGGGGCAGTAGCCTACCTTGGGTGTACAGTTTTCAATGACAGCATTATTTATTCTGCAGTTATTCTATTGCTATTTATTCTGTTACCAATAACATTTACATGTTAATAGTATCTTCTGATTACAATTATTATGTCTCATATTTTAATTAAATGCAATTGATTAGCTTCCAAAATGTAAGTACTGTAGGTATATCTAGCTGTCTGATAACGCATTCTGATTGAATGGCTTGTCCTGCACTTTGTAAAAACCCAGAGTTCATGTTGGAAAAAGATCTCGGTTCCTTTCTAAACATAGCAATGTGAATGCAAAGAGGACTCTGTCCACAAAATAGTTGAAGTGAACTGGCAAAAGAGTTGAGTCCTCATTCAAAGGCAAAGGCAGTGTGAATACAAAGAGAAAACACCTAATAGGGTCTCTGGAAAGAGGTGAATCTTATCTGTCTGAATGTCTTCTCCTGACTGAGCCTCCAAGACAAGTAAAAGTAGACAGGTAAAATGAGAAGTCAGAATCAGGGTTTTCCCATCCTTTTACTACAGTATGTGTAATAATAATTATAGCTCTACATCCTCACTGCACTGATTCCTGCCTACCCCAACCTACCTACCTACCTACCCCTTCCCCCTTTCCCTTCATTCCCCCCCCCCCCCCCTCTTCGGTCGTATTAGAGCAAACATGTTTAGTCTGTGTGATATTACAAAGACCAAAGAGAACTGCTGTCAATGAGGGGCTTTGAGGACAGAAATACTGCAGAGCCCAGTGAGTGAGACTGAGGAGTGAGGGACTCTTTATGGAGCGCCAGCCAGCCTTGGAGGAAGAGAGGAGGCCTCTGTTCCCCCTGTAGCAACCCCAAACACCTCCCACACCGTGTGTGTGTGTATGTGTGTGTGTGTATGCATGTGTGTGTTTGTGTGCGTGTGTGTGTGCATACGTACGCTACTGTTCAAAAGTTTGGGGTCACTTAGAAATGTCCTTGTTTTCCATGAAAGCATACATGAAATGAGTTTGAATAGGAAATACAGCAAAATGCATAGGAAATGTAGTCATTGACAAGGTTAGAAATAATGATTTTTAATATAAATAATAATTGTGTCCTTCAAACTTTGCTTTCGTCAAAGAATTCTCAATTTGCAGCAATTACAGCCTTGCAGACCTTTGGCATTCTAGTTGTCAATTTGTTGAGGTAATCTGAAGAGATTTCACCCCATGCTTCCTGAAGCACCTCCCACAAGTTGGATTGGCTTGATGGGCACTTATTACGTACCATACGGTCAAGCTGCTCCCACAACAGCTCAATAGGGTTGAGATCCGGTGACTGTGCTGACCACTCCATTATAGACAGAATACCAGCTGACTACTTCTTCCCTAAATAGTTATTGCATAGTTTGGAGCTGTGCTTTGGGTCATTGTCCTGTTGTAGGAGGAAATTGGCTCAAATCAAGCGCCGTCCACAGGGTATGGCATGGCATTGCAAAATGGAGTGATAGCCTTCCTTCTTCAAGATCCCTTTTACCCTGTACAAATCTCCCACTTTACCACCACCAAAGCACCCCCAGACCTTCACATTGCCTCCACCATGCTTGACAGATGGCATCAAGCACTCCTCCAGCATATTTTCATTTGGTCTGCGTCTCACAAATGTTCTTCTTTGTGATCCGAACACCTCAAACTTCGATTCGTCTGTCCATAACACTTTTTTCCAATCTTCCGCTGTCCAGTGTCTGTGTTCTTTTGCCCATCTTTTATTTTTATTGGCCAGTCTGAGATATGGCTTTTTCTTTGCAACTCTGCCTAGAAGGTCAGCATCCCGGAGTCGCATCTTCACTGTTGACGTTGAGGCTGGTGTTTTGCGGGTACTATTTAATGAAGCTGCCAGTTGAGGACCTGTGAGGCGTCTGTTTCTCAAACTACATTTTACATTTTAGTCATTTAGCAGACGCTCTTATCCAGAGCGACTTACAGTTAGTGAATGCATACATTTTCATACTAGACACTCTAATGTATTTGTCCTCTTGCTCAGTTGTGCACCGGGGCCTCCCACTCCTCTTTCTATTCTGGTTATAGCCAGTTTGCGCTGTTCTGTGAAGGGAGTAATACACAGCGTTGTACGAGATCTTCAGTTTCTTGGCAATTTCTCGCATGGAATAGCCTTCATTTCTCAGAACAAGAATAGACTGACGAGTTTCAGAAGAAAGTTATTTGTTTCTGGACATTTTGATCCTGTAATCGAACCCACAATTGCTGATGCTCCAGATACTCAACTAGTCTCAAGAAGGCCAGTTTTATTGATTGTTTAATCAGCACAACAGTTTTCAGCTGTGCTAACATAATTGCAAAAGGGTTTTCTAATGATCAATTAGCCTTTTTAAATGATCAACTTGGATTAGCAAACACAACGTGCCATTGGAACACAGGACTGATGGTTGCTGATAATGGGCCTCTGTACGCCTATGTAGATATTCAGCCGTTTCCAGCTACAATAGCCATTTACAACATTAACAATGTCTACACTGTATTTCTGATCAATTTCATGTTATTTTAATGGACAAAAAAAAAGAGTTTCTTTCGAAAACAAGGACATTACTAAGTGACCCCAAACTTTTGAACGGTAGTGTACATGCATGCGTGTGTGTGGTAAGGTGTGCTCACTGGTCACCCAGTACAACCGGTAGGCTATGGGCCTCTAGAATGGGCCAGTTGTCCCTGCTGACAGTGCTGCCTGACATAGAGCAGAGTACGACCTGCCTGGCATGGGGACAGATGGGGCAGTAGGGGACAGTGTGAGAGTGGATAGTGTCAGAGAATTGGACAGATAGATCTAACAGACATATAGATTCGATTTGAATGCTAAGGTAGATTTCAATTATTACTTTTTAACAAGCGTCATCCAAATGCTCTGTGCATTCTAATAGTAAGATCTCTATATATCCAGTACATAGGACATCCACAGGCCATCATTACCAGCCCGCACTCAACTACTAAGCAGATCTAAAAAGAAAATAATCTAAAACCTCAATACAAAATGGAAAAAGAAAATAAATCACTCAAAAGACCATCAAAACTAATTATTGCTAGCATTATACTTTATCTCCACTGTAAATATCCTTGTGGATGTCAGTTGGCTGAGAGTGGGATGTCAGTGTGGTTGGCTGGCTAACCGCCTGGCCTCTGGGGGTGCTCCAGAGGTTTTCACCATGATGGATCTGCTGGAGAAACGTCGGGGGAGAAATGTCGCGGTCGCCCCATGATGACAACCATGCTGCCTGAGGCTGAGGCTGCAGCAACTGGATCCAGTGACTAGGATTCTCTCTGTACTCTCGTTTTCTCTTTCTGTTCATCTCTCTCTCTCTCTCTTGCTTGCCTGTTTTCTCTCTTTTTCTGTCCTATTTTTCTCCATCTCGCTTGCTCTGTCTCCCTCTCTCTCATCTCGCTTGCTCTGTCTCCCTCTCTCCATCTCGCTTGCTCTGTCTCCCTCTCTCCATCTCGCTTTCTCTGTCTCCCTCGCTCTCATCTCGCTTTCTCTGTCTCCCTCTCTCCATCTCGCTTGCTCTCTCTCCATCTCGCTTTCTCTCTCCCTCTCTCCATCTCGCTTGCTCTGTCTCCCTCTCTCCATCTCGCTTGCTCTGTCTCCCTCTCTCCATCTCGCTTGCTCTGTCTCCCTCTCTCTCATCTCGCTTTCTCTGTCTCCCTCGCTCTCATCTCGCTTTCTCTGTCTCCCTCTCTCCATCTCGCTTGCTCTCTCTCCATCTCGCTTTCTCTCTCCCTCTCTCCATCTCACTTGCTCTGTCTCCCTCTCTCCATCTCGCTTGCTCTGTCTCCCTCTCTCCATCTCGCTTGCTCTGTCTCCCTCTCTCTCATCTCGCTTTCTCTGTCTCCCTCTCGCCATCTCGCTTGCTCTGTCTCCCTCTCTCCATCTCGCTTGCTCTGTCTCCGTCGCTCTCATCTCGCTTTCTCTGTCTCCCTCTCTCCATCTCGCTTGCTCTGTCTCCCTCTCTCCATCTCGCTTGCTCTGTCTTCCTCTCTCTCATCTCGCTTGCTCTGTCTCCCTCTCTCCATCTCGCTTGCTCTGTCTCCGTCGCTCTCATCTCGCTTTCTCTGTCTCCCTCTCTCCATCTCGCTTGCTCTGTCTCCCTCTCTCCATCTCGCTTGCTCTGTCTTCCTCTCTCTCATCTCGCTTGCTCTGTCTCCCTCTCTCCATCTCGCTTGCTCTGTCTCCCTCTCTCCATCTCGCTTGCTCTGTCTCCCTCGCTCTCATCTCGCTTTCTCTGTCTCCCTCTCTCCATCTCGCTTGCTCTCTCTCCATCTCGCTTGCTCTCTCTCCATCTCGCTTTCTCTCTCCCTCTCTCCATCTCGCTTGCTCTGTCTCCCTCTCTCCATCTCACTTTCTCTGTCTCCCTCTCTCCATCTCGCTTGCTCTGTATCCCTCTCTCCATCTCGCTTTCTCTGTCTCCCTCTCTCTCATCTCGCTTGCTCTGTCTCCCTCTCTCATCTCTCTTTCTCTGTCTCCCTCTCTCCATCTCGCTTGCTCTCTCTCCATCTCGCTTGCTCTCTCTCCATCTTGCTTGCTCTGTCTCCCTCTCTCCATCTCGCTTTCTGTCTCCCTCTCTCCATCTCGCTTTCTCTGTCTCCCTCTCCATCTCGCTTTCTCTATCTCCCTCTCCATCATCTCGCTTTCTCTGTCTCCCTCTCTCTCCATCTCGCTTGCTCTGTATCCCTCTCTCCATCTTGCTTGCTCTGTCTCCCTCTCTCCATCTCGCTTTCTGTCTCCCTCTCTCCATCTCGCTTTCTCTGTCTCCCTCTCTCTCATCTCGCTTTCTCTGTCTCCCTCTCTCTCATCTCACTTTCTCTGTCTCCCTCTCTCTCATCTCGCTTTCTCTGTTTCCCTCTCTCCATCTCACTTGCTCTGTCTCCCTCTCTCATCTCGCTTGCTCTGTCTCCCTCTCTCCATCTCGCTTTCTGTCTCCCTCTCTCTCATCTCGCTTTCTCTGTCTCCCTCTCTCCATCTCACTTGCTCTGTCTCCATCTCGCTTTCTCTGTCTCCCTCTCTCTCATCTCGCTTTCTCTGTCTCCCTCTCTCTCATCTCGCTTTCTCTGTCTCCCTCTCTCCATCTCACTTGCTCTGTCTCCCTCTCTCATCTCGCTTGCTCTGTCTCCCTCTCTCTCCATCTCGCTTGCTCTGTCTCCCTCTCACTCCATCTCGCTTTCTCTGTCTCTCTCTCTCATCTCACTTGCTCTGTCTTTGTCTCGCTCACTCCCTGGGTTGCTCTCTGTCCCCTTCTGTCTTTCGCTCTCTCTCTCTCTCTCTTGCTCCTTCTCGCTGTCCTTCCCCTTCTTCTACCCCTCTCTCTCCCACCTCTCCCTCTCTCTCCCCGACTTCCCCCTCCCTCTTAGTCCCTTCCCCTCTCTCCATCGCTACAGAGTGGTTCAGTTGGTCATGGTGGTGGCAGACAGGACTGTGGATGTAAAGGGATCTTGGTCTGCCTTGGCACTGGCTGTGATTTCTCTATTGGCTGGCCTCTCTGTGGTGTGATGTGGTGGGGACTAGTGTTTCTCACACCAGCCAGCCAGCCTGAAGACCGTCCTCTGTTCTCTGTTCTCCCAGGCTTCACCACTACAGGGTTGTAATAGTTTGTGGATGGAATGACTGGGACTGAGAAGAAAGTTTCTAAATGGGAAGGAAGGAGGGAGGGATGGATGGAGGGAGAGAGAGAGATGGAGAGATGGAGGGTGTGAAAGAGAGAGCGAGAGAGGGGCCAGATATAGTCGTTGTGGTCACAGGCTAAACAAAACTTCCAGATGGAAGAAAAAACTGTCAGACAAAAGTCACAGAAGTTCTATTTTCTCCTTATTTCTCGCTTGTCTCCTCCGCAGTTCCTGTTTGTGTCAATATTTCATTGATACTGTTGTACATGTCTGTGTGCCCCTGTCCTTGACATATTATCAGATAGCACTGTATCTTTCAGAGTAACTGTTGTGTTGTTTGTATACAGTCTTTTGTGTACATTATGTGTATTTTGTGTCTTCACGTTTGTGTCTCTTAATGATATACCGTTTTGCCAGCTTGCTCTAGAGTCCAGAGATGTACTTTTACGATACATTCTGATGTTATGCTTCATCTTTTAAAGAAGAATTCCAGCAATTGTTTTACTTTTCCTGTTGAAAAACAATATCCAAGGACAAATACAATAATGTACACACACTTAAGGGTAATAAAACATGTGTTTTCAGCAAAACAATTTTGACACAACTACAAACTTCAAGAGTTGGCCATTCAAGGGGTTGGTCTGATGGGTTTACTCTGATGTCATTGGCCTCCCCCTTGCTTGTGGGAACCATAGAGGAGCAATAGAGAACCAGGCACCTCCTCTGTGTATTTTTATAAAGTCATAAAGTGCACCATGGAGAGAGAGAGAGGCCAAACCACATGACCAACAACATTAGACACTTTATTTTTACATTTTAGTAATTTAGCAGACACTCTTATCCAGAGCGACTTACAGTTAGTGAGTGCATACATTTTTCATACTGGCCCCCTGTGGGAAACGAACCCACAACCCTGGCGTTGTAAGCGCCATGCTCTACCAACTGAGCTTTATGGAACACAAAGCCTTCACTATTTCATCCTGGAATATCCAAGGCCTGAGGTCATCTGCCTTTGGCCTAAAGAGCAGGAACCTGGACTTCACCAAATCAATCGGAAATACAGACACTGTCATCCTACAAGAAACATGGTATAGAGGAGACGGACCCACTGGTTGCCCTCTAGGTTACAGAGAGCTGGTAGTCCCATCCACCAAACTACCAGGTGTGAAACAGGGAAGAGACTCAGGGGGTATGCTAATTTGGTATAGAGCAGACCTAACTCACTCTATTAAATTAATCAAAACAGAAACATTTTACACATGATCTCAACAGAGAAAAATTTCCTCCTGTGTGCTACCTATATCCCCCCACTAGAATCCCCATACTTTAATGAAGACAGCTTCTCCATCCTGGAGGGGGAAATCAATCATTTCCAGACCCAGGGACTAGTCTGTGGCGACCTAAATGCCAGAACTGGACAAGAACCTGACACCCTCAGCACACAGGGGGACAAACACCTACCTGGAGGTGACAGCATTCCCTCCCCCATATGCCCCCCTAGGCACAACTACGACAACATAACCAACAAAAACGGGTCACAACTCCTGCAGCTCTGTCGCACACTGGGTATGTACATAGTCAATGGTAGGCTTCGAGGGGACTCCTATGGTAGGTACACCTATAGCTCATCTCTTGGCAGTAGTACTGTAGACTACTTTATCACTGACCTCAACCCAGAGTCTCTCAGAGCGTTCACAGTCAGCCCACTGACACCCCTATCAGATCACGGCAAAATCACAGTCTACTTGAACAGAGCAATACTCAATCATGAGGCATCAAAGCCAAAGGAACTAAATAATATTAAGAAATGCTATAGAAGGAAGGAAAGTAGTGTCGAAACCTACCAAAAAACTATTAGGCAACAACAAATTCAATCCCTTTTAGACAACTTCCTGGACAAAATGTTCCACTGTAATAGTGAAGGTGTAAACTTGGCAGTAGAAAACCTAAACAGTATATTTGACCTCTCAGCTTCCCTATCAAATCTAAAAATCTCTAACAGAAAACCGAAGAAAAGTAACAACAGTGATAAATGGTTTGATGAAGAATGCAAAAACCTAAGAAAGAAATTGAGAATCCTATCCAACCAAAAACATAGAGACCCAGAAAACCTGAGCCTACACCTTCACTATGGTGAATCACAAAAAAAATACAGAAATACACTACGGAAATAGAAGGAACAGCATGTCAGAAATCAGCTCAATGTAATTGAAGAATCCATAGACTCTGGGAAATTGGAAAACACTAAACAAACAACAACACGAAGAGCTATCTATCCAAAACAGAGATGTATGGGTAAACCACTTCTCCAATCTTTTTGGCCCTATAACAAAGAACAAACAGCAAAAAAATATACATGATCAAATTCAAATCTTAGAATCAACTATTAAAGACTACCAGAACCCACTGGATTCTCCAATTACATTGAATGAACTACAGGACAAAATACAAACCCTCCAACCCAAAAAGGCCTGTGGTGTTGATGGTATCCTCAATGAAAATATTAAATATACAGACCACAAATTCCAATTGGCTATACTTAAACTCTTTAACATCCTCCTTAGCTCTGGCATCTTCCCCAATATTTGGAACCAAGGACTGATCACCCCAATCCACAAAAGTGGAGACAAATTTGACCCCAATAACTAACGTGGGGTATGCGTCAACAGCAACCTTGGGAAAATCCTCTGCATTATCATTAACAGCAGACTAGTTCATTTCCTCAGTGAAAACAATGTACTGAGCAAATGTCAAATTGGCTTTTTACCAAATTACCGTACGACAGACCATGGATTCACCCTGCACACCCTAATTGACAAACAAAAAACTAAAACAATGGCAAAGTCTTCTCATGCTTTGTTGATTTCAAAAAAGCTTTTGACTCAATTTGGCATGAGGGTCTGCTATACAAATTGATGGAAAGTTGGGTTGGGGGAAAAACATATGACATTATAAAATCCATGTACACAAACAAGTGTGCGGTTAAAATTGGCAAATAACACACACATTTCTTTCCACGGTCCGTGGGGTGAGACAGGGATGTAGTTTAAGCCCCACCCTCTTCAACATATATATCAACGAATTGGCGAGGGCACTAGAACAGTCTGCAGCACCCGGCCTCACCCTACTAGAATCTGAAGTAAAATGTCTACTGTTTGTTGATGATCTGGTGCTTCTGTCCCCAACCAAAGAGGGCCTACAGCAGCACCTAGATCTTCTGCACATATTCTGTCAGACTTGGGCCCTGACAGTAAATCTCAGTAAAACAAAAATAATGGTGTTCCAAAAAAGGTCCAGTTGCCAGGACCACAAATACAAATTCCATCTAGACACCGTTGCCCAAGAGCACACAAAAAACTATACATACCTCGGCCTAAACATCAGCGCCACAGGTAACTTCCACAAAGCTGTGAACGATCTGAGAGACAAGGCAAGAAGGGCCTTCTATGCCATCAAAAGGAACATAAAATTTGACATACCAATTAGGATCTGGCTAAAAATACTTGAATCAGTTATAGAACCCATTGCCCTTTATGGTTGTGAGGTCTGGAGTCTGCTCACCAACCAAGAAGTCACAAAATGGGACAAACACCAAATTGAGACTCTGCATGCAGAATTCTGCAAAAAATATCCTCAGTGTACAACGAAAAACACAAAATAATGCATGCAGAGCAGAATTAGGCCGATACCCGCTAATTATCAAAATCTTTTCACCTAATTATCAAAATCTTTTCACAAAATCAGTTCACCTTTCTCTCTCCCTCTGCTTTACATTCTCTCCTTTCCCTCCATCAACCCTTTATACTCACCCCTTAACACACTCTCTTTCTCTCTCCCTCAAAAGTAGAGTCTGTCAGTACAGTAGTAGCTAGCCTCTCCCAGTATGTAGTGTGTCTCATTACTATGTTATTCTGTAGTGTTGGCTGGTTGCTGCGGCCATAAGGAGAAGACTCTCAGCTCCACACAGTGTTTTCCATCTGGGAAAATAACACACACGTTCCTCAGCATGTCAACACATACCAACAGACAAACCTCTCATCACGTCTGCATTTTGCATGTCTGGAGACTTACAGATGGTGTCCCAATAGAAAACCATTGATTTGCAACTAGTACTCGGCTGAATGATTCTGAGTGTACATATTTGTTTCTTGCTGATATGTATAATATGCCACTTAGCTGACACTTACAGTACAGTGAATGCATACATTGATAATAATATGTGTGTACGTGATCCCTGCGGGAATTGAACCCATGACCTTAGCATTGATAACCCCACACTCTTACCAGTTGAGCCACATAGGCAGTCATAGTTTTGTACCACTAAATGCTGTTAGATGTTTAACAGCCTCTCTCTCTCTCTGTGTTCTCTCCACAGGTGACGTACCTGGGCAAGGTGACTATCTCAGGGACCCAGTTCCTGTCGGGCTGCACAGAGTCGGCGGTGGTGGGCCTGTGGGACCGCCGGGCGCTGGCCCAGGAAGAGCACCTCCCTGCCAACTCCCTCCTGGAGATCCGCCCCTTCCAGGTGCGCCTGCACCACCTGGACGGGCGCGGCGAGACCTCGGTCACCATGGACACGTACCAGGTGGCGCGCATCGCCTACTGTACGGCGGACCACTGCACAAGCCCCAATGTGTTCGCCTGGATCTACCGGGAGATCAACGACGACCTGACCTTCCAGATGGACTGCCACGCCGTGGAGTGTGAGAGCAAGCTGGAGGCCAAGAAGCTGGCCCACTCCATGATGGAGGCCTTCCGCAAGACCTTCCACAGTATGCGCAGCGATGGACGCATCCACAAGAGCGGCTCCTCGGACGAGTTCGCCACCGACGACTCCGCTCCAGACGACTCCACCCCAGAGGAGGACGGCTGAGCGCCAGGGTCGCCGCCGCCCACCTCCCCCGGTTGCAAGCCCGTGAGGGGAGGTGCACAGGGGCAACCGGAGCACTCTCTCTACTTTCTGTCTCTCTCTCTCACTCTACTCTGGTTTAAAGAAAAATCACGGAACAAAAACTAAAACTGACCGACACACTGACCGCAAACGCTGACTAAAGGATGACGAGGACGTAGTTTTAAAAAGGGAAAAATAGGAGGACAAAGGAACAACAGGAGACCTAACATATGAGGAAGCGAAACTAAACTAGCTGCCGCTTTGGATAAATCGGTCCTCAAACATCTGGATTGCCATTGAAGCGCCTGATCTGCCCATAAGGGATTAGTGAATAATGGGTATAAGACAGTTACATTCCCATTCGACACTGTTGTCTGTCCGTCTGTCTGGCTGCAATGTGCAGAGAGACTCTGCCTCTTTACACCACCTCTCGCCCCTCCCTTCCTGCCCAATCAAAAACACAGATCACTTCCTAAAAATCCCAGATCACTGCCTCACGTTCTGACTTTAAAACAACAGCACGAGTTACGAGGTATGCCTGTAGCACTGTTAAATGTGTGGTTTAAAAAAGAAAGTCTTGACTCTAATATATGTGTGTAAGGTTGCCGGTAGGAGGGATGTCCTGACATATTTATTAGGCAATGAGAGCGTCATCCCTTATCGATCACATTTTGATTCCTGTTTTGAAGCATACCAAAAGTGAGTCTTTTAGCTGTGTTTTGTCTGTTGACTTTGTGCCTCACTTCTCACACACCAAGGCTGGTCTCTCAGTCCCGCAGTGCCAAACGTGTGTGTGTGTGTGTGTGTAGTCGTGCGTGTGTGTGTGTGCAATGTGTGATCTAAGAAAAAGGATGGTCAGGAGAGAGAGCATGACTGATAATGGCCTAGTAATCCAACTAGAAGTGTAAAACTTCTCACAGCCTTCGCGGCATCCATTTTGGGAAGCTCTGCAGGGCTTTTTAAATTGAAACAGTAATGTGACCATTTGCCACATATTATTATAATTTAAAATTTTTGGGGGGGTTATGAAAAGGGTAGGTAAATGTGAGAGTAACAGAAACAATGTTCTAGGACCCCAAACACAGCCGTCCATAAAGAATGCCTGAAGTCTCTTGGCCTGTGCTGAATGTATTATAGGTCTGTCGTGCTGCAAGCTCCTTGCACCTTTTAGTTCCTTTGTTTTGTTAGTACATGTCTTCTACATTGTTATATGTGGATTAGGTGCAGTTGGCGAGGGCAGTTTTCTGTACAGACACCTTAAGGTAACGATTATGTCTCGTGGGCTGAATGCGTATTGAGTCCATGAACAGACACACATTTCTCAGTTTCCCTGTGCTGTTGAAGGGTAAGAGCGGCCATTTTGGGGCAACTGGAAGTCCCCATGACACAAGAGCTCCACCCCACCCACCTTTCTAACAAGACTCCTTTGAATGGACTGGATGCTGGTACTCACAGTGGGGTGGGTCATGTATTTTGTCTGTTGTGACTAAAGCAGATTTTATTAAGATGGCTCTGGTCAGTACGTACATATATAAATATATACATTGTATTTGAAACTCATTCAATAAGCTTATGTAAATACAAAAAAGAAGTATCCGTTTCCAAATATTACAGCATTAAATGTTGATAGCTATTTTAAATAAACAACGGGAAATTAAAGACAGCACCAGTGTTTTAAAGTCAATTGTGAATATGTAGAGTTCCATAGAACTGGCTGTTAAGAAGGTGTGAGCCCGGGACACCGGGCTTGAAATGCCAGGATGAGAGGAGGAGAGAATGTTTATAAAGCTGTAGATTACTGTGTCATGTCTTGTCTGAAGGCTCAGATGTGCTTTAAATGTCTGGAAATGTTACCATAAGTGTTTTCTATACAGTATTTGCAAAGATAAAGAAACAATCACATATAAACTATTTACCAAGACTGACTGGTGATGACAAGTGTATTGTTTGTTACGAAAACTTTCATATTGATTCAGGTTGGCTGTGATGCTTGGCCTCCATAACAAATGTTTCTCACAGTACTAGGAATTGTACATGTGGGTGAATTTCAATGGCTGTTTATGTATTATGTTTGTGTACACATACAATATTACAGCCAGAGGTTTGCTCAAAGCCTACCAATAATTGTATTTGTCTCCATTTCTTACATTTATAGACTGCAAAGCTCTTTTCATTGTTGTGGGGCTCATTCCCCTCAACCACCAGCAATGTGTGGCAGCCATTTTGGGGCCCACATCAGTCTCAAGGTATTCCCATAACTTGGGTGCTTATACATTTGGCTATCGTCACAGAGTTTCTAAACCCAGAGGTGCAACATGACAAGACTTCCGGGAACGCTTGTGAAGCAGACCAGGCAGACCAGGCTGAGGTTTGGGGTTTGAGAAGTCATTATGGGGTTTGAGAAGTAAAAAAGTATTTCTTAGTTGTTAATCTAAAGGCATAGACTTCTGAAAGTGACAAACTGACACATTTTCATTTGAGTCAAAAACGGCTTTATATTGAAGGAGTGCCTTTGATTTGACGGCCTGCACGTGCGCAGTTCGGTGCGAGACGAACGTTAGACCCGATGACGTGTTTCTGCGCATGAGCTTAGCTAGCCAACGTCGCCATGACATCACCTACAAGCACGATCAGGGATTTCTATTGGAGAAGCAGTTTCTGCCTATCTTCATACTGTACTGTCTTTGCTATCATTTTGCTGCTCAGAAACTGCAGAGAATCGAGAGCAAAATGGATGCTGGAAACAGTGTGAATGACTGCTGAATGGGAGCACTGCCTCCTTCTGGAAGGTAGAGGAACACCTTCCTCACTTTCCCATTCAGATAAAAGAGCATAACCCACATAGAGAATATATTTAGATATTTTGATAACTTATGTTATGGGTTTATTATATATGAGAAGTGTGCGTATCACAACTCGCAAATTGACTAATTCTGAAGGACTTATCTGTCTGTCTGCCTGTCTCCATACAATTAATGTGTAGACAGTTAAATAGTTAGGGTATGCTTCTCTGTCTCTGTGCCACTTTCTGTCTTGGTTGAGGAGCCAGCCTGAACCTTTCAAGTTGCTCCACCATTTTGTCTCGGAGATGTGTTGAGTGTTCTCCTGTGCTCCAGTATTCCTCTATGTTTGACCCAGTTCTGGAAGTATAGTACGTCAGTGCCGGGGGCCCGCGGGGCCCAGAATGAGGCCACCTCTGCCGGGGCCTGCCTGCTTCCTCCAACAAGGCGTCAGTCAGCCATACAATACCACTCTGTTCCTCCTCCAGCTGGCTGCTGTCCGCTGGGTCCCCACGCCGCCTAGTTACCCGGCCAGCGCCGGCATTCTTGAGATCCGGTCCTGGGGAACACACAGCACACAGCTCTCTGATCTCCCACCTCTCTCTGCTCTCCCACCTCTCTCTGATCTCCCACCTTTCTCTGATCTCCCACCTCTCTCTGCTCTCCCACCTCTCTCTGCTCTCCCACCTCTCTGATCTCCCATCTGTCTGATCTCCCACCCCTCTCTGATCCCCCACCTCTCTCTGATCTCCCACCTTTCTCTGATCTCCCACCTCTCTCTGCTCTCCCACCTCTCTCTGCTCTCCCACCTCTCTGATCTCCCATCTCTGTCTGATCTCCCACCCCTCTCTGATCCCCCACCTCTCTCTGATCTCCCACCTCTCTGATCTCCCACCTCCCACCTCTCTCTGCTCTCCCACCTCTCTCTGATCTCCCACCTCTCTCTGCTCTCCCACCTCTCTCTGATCTCCCACCTCTCTCTGATCTCCCACCTCTCTCTGCTCCTCTCTCCCTTGTTTCTCGCTCACATTTTCTCTCTCTCTCTTTCTCATATCTCCATAATTTCACTGATCTTCATCAGGAGTTACAGGCTAGATCAGTAAGGAGTTACTCACTCACTCAGTCACTCATTCACTCTTTCCCCAAGCAGGTGGCCTGGGCCTCATGAAGAGAGAGAGGAGGAGTGTAGAGAGAGAGTATGCAGAGAAACGCGTGTGAAATGGACCAGGAAGTCTACAGGGATTACATCACAGGGATTACATCACCCACTACACTAAAGGAAATGTCCCTGACCTCCGTACTGTCAGGATCTGAGCACTGGCCTACCTTCCTGCTACACATGTTCAGTTCACTCTCTACCTTTATGTGTATAGGCCATAACTCAGCCCACAGAGGTATAGACGATTCCTGTGAGTAAAGTACGTGCAGTGAGTGACTTGGGACTGTTGTGAATGTCTGCTCTAAAACAGAGTTTGCAGATATCAGAGTAAATACAATGGTTACATTTGAGGTGGGACTTGTGAAGAGCAGATTACACTCCGATGTGCACTTTGAACTTGGATTCATCAGGAGTGGACAGTAAATAGTTAGGAGGACTCATTTTGACATTGCCAGGTGCTCTATATAACTTTTGCTCTTCATGACATTCACTAATACCAACTGTCTGCATAAAACTGATCACTTTGAAGTGGAGATTTTGTTTGATGGATATATACACTGAGTGTACAAAACATTAAGAACACCTTCCTAATATTGAGTTGCACCACCTGCTTTTGCCCTCAGAACAGCCTAAATTTGTCGGGGCATGGATTCTACAAGGTGTCGAAAGCGTTCCACAGGGATACTGGCCCATGTTGACCCCAACGCTTCCCACAGTTGTGTCAAGTTGGCTGGATGTCCTTTGGGTGGTCGACCATTCTTGATACACACGGGAAACTGTTGAGCGTGAAAAACCCAGCAACGTTGCAGTTCTTGACACAAACCGGTACGCCTGGCACCTACTACCATACCCTGTTCAAAGGCACTTAAATCTTTTGTCTTCCCATTTATCCTCTCAATTGTTTCAAGGCTTAAACATCCTTCTATAACCTGTCTCCTCCCCTTCATCTACACTGTGGATTTAAGTGGATTTAACAAGTGACATCAATAAGGGATCATAGCTTTCACCTGGATTCACCCGGTCAGTCTATGTCATGGAAAGAGCAGGTGTTCTTAATGTTTTGTATCAGTGTAGATGAAATGGGTGTTTCAAATATAAGAAAAGGAATAGAGCAGTAGGCCAATAAGAAAGCATTTCAGAGAAAATATGAAAAGAAGGTGATTAAAGGTACCATAGATGGAAGTGTGTGTGTGTGTGTGTGTGTGTGAGAGAGAGAGAGAAAGGAAGGTAAGTTTAGTAAACCTGATGCCTACTGAACCTACATTTCCAAATCCTATCTCATTGTGCTCTCAGAACACAGGAAATGTCTGAGAATCTCATCCATGAAAAACAGGGATGTTGGGAAGAAGCTCAGAGCAGAGCGTGCCATGGCAATGATTGATCCCAGAAGTGTGTGTGTGTGTGTGTGTGTGTGTGTGAGAGAGAGAGCGATAGAGAATGAGAATGAGAAAGGAAGGTAAGTTTAGTAAACCTGATGTCCTTTCCAGAACAGAACAGAGGAGACCACAAGGTCCCTGTCTGACTTACATAACGTTTCAGTCATGTCCAAGCTCTTCATCCCTACTCATCGCTCACGTCTGATTGGCTCATAAACCATTCATATGATTTAGATCCTGACCATAAGGAAAGATGGAGTGTCTGAGTGGAGGAGGCCGGTGCCGATCACAACACTAGGACACCAGATTCTCTCATCCCTGGAAGTTAAGCCACCGGGATTTCCAGCACACCACTATCCTAGTGAACCTACATTTCCAAATCCTATCTCATTGTGCTCTCAGAACACAGGAAATGTCTGAGAATCTCGTCCATGAAAAACAGGGATGTTGAGAAGAAGCTCAGAGCAGAGCGTGCCATGGCAATGATTGATCCCAGAAGTGTGTGTGTGTTAACCCCAGGAGAGAATCAACTAAGAAGAATGGAATACGTTACTCTCAGGGTGATTCAATGTATAAATGTTATTTGAGATTCACACAGATTCCTGCGGGCCCACAAAAGCAGCATCTTGCTCACAGATGCTGAGGGGATAGTTGGGCAACACTGCAGCACACAACATACACACATCCTGCTGACTGGGCCACAAGCACCGCCTGGAAAGAGAACAGCAGACAAACAAACAAAGCAAAGCAGACACACACACGCTAACAAACACACGCTAACACACACACACGCTAACAAATACGTGCGCTCACATACAGTGAGGGGAAAAAGTATTTGATCCCCTGCTGATTTTGTACGTTTGCCCACTGACAAAGACATGATCAGTCTATAATTTTAATGGTAGATTTGAACAGTGAGAGACAGAATAACAACAAAAAAATCCAGAAAAACGCATGTCAAAAATGTTATAAATTGATTTGCATTTTAATGAGTGAAATAAGTATTTGACGCCTCTGCAAAACATGACTTAGTACTTGGTGGCAAAACCCTTGTTGGCAATCACAGAGGTCAGACGTTTCTTGTAGTTGGCCACCAGGTTTGCACAGATCTCAGGAGGGATTTTGTTCCACTCCTCTTTGCAGATCTTCTCCAAGTCATTACGGTTTTGAGGCTGATGTTTGGCAACTCGAGCCTTCAGCTCCCTCCACAGATGTTCTATGGGATTAAGGTCTGGAGACTGGCTAGGCCACTCCAGGACCTTAATGTGCTTCTTCTTGAGCCACTCCTTTGTTGCCTTGGCCGTGTGTTTTGGGTCATTGTCATGCTGGAATACCCATCCACGACCCATTTTCAATGCCCTGGCTGAGGGAAGGAGGTTCTTACCCAAGATTTGACGGTACATGGCCCCGTCCATCGTCCCTTTGATGTGGTGAAGTTGTCCTGTCCCCTTAGCAGAAAAACACCCCCAAAGCATAATGTTTCCACCTCCATGTTTGACGGTGGGGATGGTGTTCTTGGGGTCATAGGCAGCATTCCTCCTCCTCCAAACACGGCGAGTTGAGTTGATGCCAAAGAGCTCAATTTTGGTCTCATCTGACCACAACACTTTCACCCAGTTCTCCTCTGAATCATTCAGATGTTCATTGGCAAACTTCAGACGGGCATGTACAGTGGGGAAAAAAAGTATTTAGTCAGCCACCAATTGTGCAAGTTCTCCCACTTAAAAAGATGAGAGAGGCCTGTAATTTTCATCATAGGTACACGTCAACTATGACAGACAAAATGAGAAAAAAAATCACATTGTAGGATTTTTTATGAATTTATTTGCAAATTATGGTGGAAAATAAGTATTTGGTCAATAACAAAAGTTTCTCAATACTTTGTTATATACCCTTTGTTGGCAATGACACAGGTCAAACGTTTTCTGTAAGTCTTCACAAGGTTTTCACACACTGTTGCTGGTATTTTGGCCCATTCCTCCATGCAGATCTCCTCTAGAGCAGTGATGTTTTGGGGCTGTCGCTGGGCAACACGGACTTTCAACTCCCTCCAAATATTTTCTATGGGGTTGAGATCTGGAGACTGGCTAGGCCACTCCAGGACCTTGAAATGCTTCTTACGAAGCCACTCCTTCGTTGCCCGGGCGGTGTGTTTGGGATCATTGTCATGCTGAAAGACCCAGCCATGTTTCATCTTCAATGCCCTTGCTGATGGAAGGAGGTTTTCACTCAAAATCTCATGATACATGGCCCCATTCATTCTTTCCTTTACACGGATCAGTCGTCCTGGTCCCTTTGCAGAAAAACAGCCCCAAAGCATGATGTTTCCACCCCCATGCTTCACAGTAGGTATGGTGTTCTTTGGATGCAACTCAGCATTCTTTGTCCTCCAAACACGGCGAGTTGAGTTTTTACCAAAAAGTTCTATTTTGGTTTCATCTGACCATATGACATTCTCCCAATCCTCTTCTGGATCATCCAAATGCACTCTAGCAAACTTCAGACGGGCCTGGACATGTACTGTCTTAAGCAGGGGGACACATCTGGCACTGCAGGATTTGAGTCCCTGGCGGCGTAGTGTGTTACTGATGGTAGGCTTTGTTAATTTGGTCCCAGCTCTCTGCAGGTCATTCACTAGGTCCCCCCGTGTGGTTCTGGGATTTTTGCTCACCGTTCTTGTGATCATTTTGACCCCACAGGGTGAGATCTTGCGTGGAGCCCCAGATCGAGGGAGATTATCAGTGCTCTTGTATGTCTTCCATTTCCTAATAATTGCTCCCACAGTTGATTTCTTCAAACCAAGCTGCTTACCTATTGCAGATTCAGTCTTCCCAGCCTGGTGCAGGTCTACAATTTTGTTTCTGGTGTCCTTTGACAGCTCTTTGGTCTTGGCCATAGTGGAGTTTGGAGTGTGACTGTTTGAGGTTGTGGACAGGTGTCTTTTATACTGATAACAAGTTCAAACAGGTGCCATTAATACAGGTAACGAGTGGAGGACAGAGGAGCCTCTTAAAGAAGAAGTTACAGGTCTGTGAGAGCCAGAAATCTTGCTTGTTTGTAGGTGACCAAATACTTATTTTCCACCATAATTTGCAAATAAATTCATTTAAAATCCTACAATGTGATTTCCTGGAATTTTTTTTCTCAATTTGTCTGTCATAGTTGACGTGTACCTGTGATGAAAATTACAGGCCTCTCTTATCTTTTTAAGTGGGAGAACTTGCACAATTGGTGGCTGACTAAATACTTTTTTCCTGCTTTTCTTGAGCAGGGGGACCTTACGGGCGCTGCAGGATATCAGTCCTTCACGGCGTAGTGTGTTACCAATTGTTTTCTTGGTGACTATGGTCCCAGCTGCCTTGAGATCATTGACAAGATCCTCCCGTGTAGTTCTGGGCTGATTCCGTTCTCATGATCATTGCAACTCCACGAGGTGAGATCTTGCATGGCGCCCCAGGCCGAGGGAGATTGACAGTTATTTTGTGTTTCTTCCATTTGCGAATAATCGCACCAACTGTTGTCACCTTCTCACCAAGCTGCTTGGCGATGGTCTTGTAGCCCATTCCAGCCTTGTGTAGGTCTACAATCTTGTCCCTGACATCCTTGGAGAGCTCTTTGGTCTTGGCCATGGTGGAGAGTTTAGAATCTGATTGATTGATTGCTTCTGTGGACAGGTGTCTTTTATTCAGGTAACAAGCTGAGATAAGGAGCACTCCCTTTAAGAGTGCGCTCCTAATCTCAGCTCGTTACCTGTATAAAAGACACCTGGGAGCCAGAAATCTTTCTGATTGAGAGGGGGTCAAATACTTAAATACTTAAAATTAAAATGCAAATCAATTTATAACATTTTTGACATGCGTTTGTTGTTATCCTGTCTCTCACTGTTCAAATAAACCTACCATTAAAATTATAGACTGATCATTTCTTTGTCAGTGGGCAAACGTACAAAATCAGCAGGGGATCAAATACTTTTCCCCCTCACTGTACATACATACACTCACACACAGACAGATTCATAGTATACAAAAACCTACTAAAATCTCCCACACACTCAAACACACTCAGTTAATAAAAATGCTGTTTCCCAAATGTTTACATTTTTACTGTATCCTGTGTTTCTCCAGAACATTATACTTAAGGCCTTGTTGACCAATGTACCTCATGATAAACCTATATTTATTTTGATGACAAGTTGATGGTAGTGTGTTGAGGTTGATTATGATTATTATGGAAACACAGTTAGACTTGTAGAATCTATGCATTGGCAGTGGGCTTCATGATTCAGCTGATATCATCTTACATCAGTTTCTATTTCCATGAAAAATGAAGTCTATTATACACCACTTGGTGTCATCAGAGTCGCTATCCATGTGTCCTCAATATTACCTACTGCGGATGACAGGTGAACACAAGGACTGTATGTTTTCTCTATCATATCATATCAACGCATTATAAAAGGTGGTTAGAAAATTACAGTGAGTAATTCTCATTTGTGGCCATTCATTTCCATTTACTGTAATATATCTGCCTCTGCTCCCATTGGAGTCACTAATTGGATGCTACTGCACATTAATTTCCTCAAGAGGGCACTGTAGTTTTTCAAAGGAACACAGTCTTCAAATGCCAGGATGATGCAGTTGTGTTGTTTTCTAGAAAAAAACATCATGGTGTTATTGGCTTGCGTATGTACAAAGTGAAAGATTCTCTTCTTATCTGGACAGCCTCTGAGCAGTAACCAAAACTTGAGTACTCTGTGTGTCTTCCGAATCCAATGGACACATCTTTCTATTGGCTCTGCATAATAGTTCATTAACATACAACAGGTTAGCAAGGTAGCAGGAGCAGAGACATCTCACTCACTACTTTTCTGGTTCATATACAGTCAATGAACTAAGCAGACCAGAACCAGCTGCTAATGCATTGGTGCCTATGGGAGAGACACCCCTTGAGCAGACCTGAACTGTGACAATTGTTTTTCAATGTTAAATGGCCTGAGTGTGACATCTTCATTTATCCACCATCTTTGGCAGGAGTGACTGCTTTTTCCTCAGTGATCTTCTGGGAGGAGATCTAGGGATCCCAGATGGTTTCCTCCTCTCCCCACAGATGGACCTCCACACATGATACCCAGTTCCTCTCTGCTTTCCTCTTGTCAAAATAAAAGTTATCTCTTGTTTGTGCAAATATGGCGCACGTTCAGGACTTTTATTTTGACACAAGGAAAGCAGAAGAAGTGTGTCTACAACAGACCCACATTTGGAAAGTGTTTAATAATACGTTTCTTTGGATATCTTGTCTCAAATTCCGCCCTATATAATAACCAAACGCACAGACAATTGGTAGAGTAAGCTGAAATATCATTTTATTCAACATTCTTTACAGACAAGGGATGTTTAGGTTTTTGTCTATGAACTGTATACTGAACAAAAATATTAATACGTTTTGGTCCCATGAGCTGAAATAAAAGATCCCAGAAATGTTCCTTAAGCACAAAAAGCTTATTTCTTTCCAATTCTGTGCACAAATTTGTTTAAATCCCTGTTAGTGAGCATTTCTCCTTTGCCAAGATAATCCATCCACCTGACAGGTGTGGCATATCAAGAAACTGATTAAACAGCATGATCATTACACAGGTGCACCTTGTGCTGGGGACAATAAAAGACCACTTTAAAATGTGCAGTTTTGTCACACATCACAATGCCACAGCTGTCTCAAGTTTTGAGGGAGCGTGCAATTGGCATGATGACTGCAGGAATGTCCAACAGAGCTGTTGCCAGATAATGTAATGTTCATTTCTCTACCATAAGCCGCCTCCAACATTGTTTTAGAGAATATGGCAGTACGTCCAACTGGCCTCACAACCGCAGACCACGTGTAACCATGCCAGCCCAGGACCTCCACATCCGGCTTCTTCACCTATGGGATCGTCTGAGGGGGCCTGGCTCCCAAGTGGATGGGCCTATGCCTTCCCAGGTTCACCCTTGGCTGCGCCAGTCATGTGAAATCCATAGATTAGGGCATAATGAATTTATTTCAATTGACTGATTTCCTTCTATGAACTGTAACTCAGTCAAATCTTTGAAATTGTTATCTTTTTGTTCAGTATAATAATGCGTGGCCCTGCTGTCCAGGGATTGGATAGAGGGACTATGGAGGAGGGAGAGAGGGTAGAACCTAGAAATGACTATGAAAGTTAGCTATGAGCATCAGATTATCTAGTTATGTCTAGTTTGGGCTCCAGCCAGTCATCTCTAGATGATAATCTGGTAGGCCTACTACCACTGGTACTGGATAACATTTTACATTACATGTAAGTCATTTAGCAGACGCTCTTATCCAGAGCGACTTACAGGAGCAATTAGGGTTAAGTGCCTTGCTCAAGGGCACATCGACAGATTTTTCACCTAGTCGGCTCGGGGATTAGAACCAGCGACCTCTCAGTTACTGGCACAACGCTCTTACCCGCTAAGCTACCTGCCGGATAAGCAGAATTGATTGAGCCTTCCTTTTAAGTCATAAAGTAGTCGTTTAACAAAACCGGTCTTAGCCAGGCAAGGTCATACAGTCAACAAGCCCTAGTCTAGGCAGGTTGGGTGCACACACCACAGTAATATACTTTGCTAGGGGTCAGCTCAGAACACAGGCCAGCTTCTCAGCATCCTGAAGAAGACCAATTGAAGTCGGGTGTGTTCAATTTTGCGTAGCCCTCCTTGACTCCGCCTTCCAAGGGAAATGAATTGAACCAGCAAGCAGTACCATTTACAAGCTCCTTGGCCCTGACATTTCACATTGGCCTTTTAGCCAGAAAAAAGACGATTGGCAGATACTATGTGAGCCAGTTTGCTTAGGATCCCGCTGGAGCTCAGGGCTTGAGGTTTAGCGATAAGAGTAAGACCCTCAGAGCCAACAGTAGTACAGCAGAGCAGTGGAGCCCATATGGTGGAAACCCAATCTGTTCTTGACTGGTCTCAGATAGGGTTTTATCAGAGCATCAAAGATTGAAAGGCTGTGTGTGTCCATCCATCGCTGACCGCAGAGCCTTAATCCCAGACAGCTCTGTGGAGACAAAATAACAGGAAATGGCCCGTGATTCATCTGTGATAGGATCTCACTCCCTAATCCATAGTTTTAATATGTTTGGCCCTTTACAAACTCCTTATCAAGAAATTCAAGATTAGACTAGAGGAAAGAGCTCTAGATTTGTCCTTAGAGGATATTTTAGTGTTATGGCCTATTTTTGTTTGTAGTTCAGTCACCTGCTGGAAACAATTTGCAAATCCTTCCCCCTTATGGGAAAACCTTTATTTCAATACATTTAATGTCACAAAAACATCTAGATACATTTACATCTTTGCTAAAATGCATGTAATGCCTTAAAATGTATTCCAGAGATGCATGTACATACATTTGTATCTTTGCTCAAATGCATGTAATGCTGACAATATTCCAGAAATGTATGGCTAAGCCATCTAGTCTACAGGGTGGGCAAAGTGGTTCCTAATTCGGCTTCGTAAACCCCCTAAGGTCGATGTCCGTGCCCCCACGGAAATCTAATTAGCATAATATAAAGCCACATATAAATCCTTCAATTTAAGATAGAGATTTCAGTTTTTTTGCATTGGATGCGTCTCAATCCTCCACATCCGCCTATGTCATCTATGAACGTTTGAACATCTTGAAGAACAATCTGGCCTTATAATCTCCACCAGGGACAGCCAGAAGAGGACTGGCCACCCCTCAGAGCCTGGTTCCTCTCTAGGTCTCTTCCTAGGTTCCTGCCTTTCTAAGGAGTTTTTCCTAGCCATCAGCTTCTACATCTGCATTGCTTGCTGTTTGGGGTTTTAGGCTGGGTTTCTGTATAAGCACTTAGTGACATGTAAAAAGGGCTTTATAAATACATTTGATTGATTGATATGTCGCTCTTCCGCATCTGCGGTGACAGAGCTAGAGCGGTGTTTGTCAGACCATGAGACATCCCCGAAAATCGGTCTTCTCACAAAATCGTCTGTAACTGTCACGCCCTGACCTGGAGAGACTGTTATTCTCTAGGTAGTTTGGTCAGGGTGTGAAACTCTATGTTAGAATTTCTATGTTTAGGATCTAGAATTGTATTTCTAGGTTTGGCCGGGTGTGATTCCCAATCAGAGGCAGCTGTCGCTCGTTGTCTCTGATTGGGGATCATACTTAAGTAGCCTGTTTGCCTAACTTAGTTGTGGGATCTTGTTCCGTGTTTAGGCTTGTATGTGTATAGCCGTAGGACTTCACGTTACGTTGTTTCTTGTTTTGTTTATTGAGTTTAATAAACATGTTCGCATACCATGCTGCACCTTGGTCTGACCCGTCTCTCAACGATCGTGACAGTAACGTCCAAACGGTTTGGCCGACACACTAATATGACCTCTCTATGGACAGATGAGACTCTCACGAACACGTATATGTTTTGCTCTAGGACACCCACAGGCCTCACTAGACTCGTCTGAAGGTCCACCGGTACCAGTTGGAAAAATGATTGGAAGTAAATATAGAGACTGTTTAGTGCCAAAAATAAGGGGCTAAATACATGTAAAAAACAACAACATACATCCTGATCTTTCTTATATCGCTCAGATATAGGACAGACACTTCAGAACAAACTTCCTTTGGATATTTTTGGGGTCTATCTGTTGTTCCATGTAGTGAATCTCTTATTCAATGCATTTGAATAACAACTATCCTAGCAGTTAAGAGTGTTGGGCTAGTAACCGAAAGGTTGCTGGTTTGAATCCCCAAGCTGACTATGCAGAACATCTGTTTATGTGCCCTTGAGCAAGGCACTTAACTATAATTGCTCTTGTATGTCACTCTGGATAAGAGTGTCTACTAAAATGTAAACATGAATGTATGGGCTAGTAGCAGTAAGGCCAAAAATTATTTTTCATCAACTCATTTTTGTATATATATTTTTTGATACTTGAAGGGGTCTTAAAATTCTAAATCAAATAGCAAAATGATCTGTGGTATGACCTTAAAGCAATTCCATATAGCTTAGTATAACCCCCCCCCCTCCCCTCTCCTGGCTTAGACAGGGTTTAGACTCTTGTGGGATAAATTATTCTTTACATATTGATCACTAGATCAATGTTAATGTGTTCTGTGTTCTATGATTAAAGGTTAAGCTTGTATACTAAGACTTCTGCATTCTTAATTAGAGTGACACAAGTGCATATGATACTAAAGTCTCATTGTTAAGACAGTCACCACTTCGTTACAATATAAACAAAAATTATTATTTTTTTGCCATACATTTTCATAAAAAAATATATTTCTGGCAAATACATTTCAATGCATGTTGGAATATATTTTACAAAACATTTCCTAATACATTAAAAATATATTGACCAAATATATTGATAAATACATGTAAAAATATTTTCTAAAATACATTAATTAATGTACAGTATTTCAGAATGTATTTTGAAATAATTAAAATACATTTCCCGATGCATTTAAAATATAATGTGATATACATTTGACATACATTTACAGTGCATTCTGAAAGTATTCAGACCCCTTCACTTTTAACACATTTTGTTACATTACAGCCTTATTCTAAAATAGATTAAATTATATTTCTCCTTATCAATCTACACAAAATACCCCATAATGACAAAGTGAAAACAGGTTTTTAGATTTTTTTGCAAATGTATTAAAAATAAAAAACAGAAATACCTTATAGACATTAGTATTCAGACCCTTTGCATTACATTTACATTTCAGTCATTTAGCAGCTGCTCTTATCCAGAGCGACTTACAGTTAGTGAGTGCATACATTTTTCATACTGGCCCCCCGTGGGAATTGAACCCACAACCCTGGTGTTGCAAGCGCCATGCTCTACCAATTGAGCTACAGGAGGAATTGAGACTCAAAATTGAGCTCAGGTGCATCCTGTTTCCATTGATTATCCTTGAGATGTTTCTACAACTTGATTGGAGTCCACCTGTGGTAAATTCAATTGATTGGACATGATTTGGAAAGGCACACACCTATATAAGGTCCCACAGTTGACAGTGCATGTCAGAGCAAAAACCAAGCCATGAGGTCAAAGGAATTGTCCGTAGAGCTCAGAGACAGGATTGTGTCCAAAAATGTCTGCAGCATTGAAGGTCCCCAAGAACACAGTGGCCTCCATCATTCTTAAATGGAAGAAGTTTGGAACCACCAAGACTCTTCTTAGAGCTGGCCGCCCGGCCAAACTGAGCAATTGGGGGAGAAGGGCCTTGGTCAGGGAGGTGACCAAGAACCCAATGATCACTCTGACAGAGCTCCAGAGTTCCTCTGTGGAGATGGGAGAACCTTCCAGAAGGACAACCACTTCTGCAGCACTCCACCAATCAGGCCTTTATGGTAGAGTGGCCAGACGGAAGCCACTCCTCAGTAAAAGGCACATGACAGCCCGCTTGGAGTTTGCCAAAAGGCACCTAAAGGACTCTCAGACCATGAGAAACAAGATTCTCTGGTCTGATGAAACCAAGATTGAACTCTTTGGCCTGAATGCCAAGCGTCACGTCTGGAGGAAACCTAACACCATCCCTATGGTGAAGCATTTTTTATTAGCAAAAATGTCTAAAAACCTTGTTTTGCTTTGTCATTATGAGGTATTGTTTGTAGATTGATGAGGAAAGAAAACGAGAATAAGGTTGTAATGTAACAGAATGTGGAAAAAGTCAAGGGGTCTGAATACTTTCCGAATGCACTGTACATTCCGTAATATATGTCTGAATGTATTTCAAATGTACATAAAATATATATATGTATATACATTATTTGGCCAATTTTAAATATTTAACATGTATCCTAAGAAATGTATCTAAAAATATATTTGAAATTGTATTTTGTTCCCCATATGGGTTGATGTAAAGAACGTCACAGTCAACTACTCATCTCAGGTGGCAGAACTGGCCCCAAACAACCTGCTTACGTAAACTATAAGGAAGCCCAGTGGGCTCACCACGTCATTTCAATGTGGAGAATTGGGTAATATTTGGTAGATAATGAGATTCCAACCTTTTTTTCGTCCACTCAAAAAGACAGCCAAAAGTTTGTTGAATTCCCAATGTGTTCTCACTATGCTTTCAACTATCTAAAAGTACAACCAAATTCCAGTGGAAAATCTATGATTTGATTTTTGGTTTAGATGTCACCTAAATGTCTTATCACTGCGCTTTCAACCATTTTAAAAGCACAACAAAGTTCAAATTGGAATACAATGTCAGATATTTTGTTTATTTATACAACAACTGAATGTGTTACCACTCTGCTGCATCCAATAGCACAACCAAATGACCTGGATTGCAGTTAGTTGAGATTACATTAAAGTACATGGTGCAAGTTATCAATGAGATTCTGTGCAGATTATTATAGCAATTGAGAAAATTTCCACAGACCTGCGACCCTCAACATGCACACTTTCTATTATTACATAAGAAGACATTTATTGTTACATTAACCTCAAAATGAGGCCATGGATGTTACTCATTTTGAGGTTGAATAAATACTGTTCCATCAGTTTGTAAAATGGCCTTAACATTAGGCTATTTACTGTCTTACAAAATTAATATTGAATTGTGTTTGGTTGACAACGCAACCAAAAACCAACATTTAAAGGAGATATATATATACTGCTTGGATAGCTCCATCTGTGCCACGGAGTCTGGATTTAATTCCAGTTTGTCTACAAATTGATAATTGATATGTCAGATTCATGGCTCCATTTCAATGGAAAATGTATGTTAAAGAAAAGGACTAAATCAAAAATTTTTTAAATGCGCTTTGAATACTTTGATTTGATTTAATCCTATTCTTTAACTTAGATTTTTGGTTGAGATCGAGACATGAATCCAAAGATATGTATTATTAACTTGTATATTCCATTTGAAATAAACCAAAGCTTGAAACCCTAGGCCTATACGTATTGTCTATTTTAAGTTGAATCCTGGGCTGAATTCCCAAATGCTATATACAGTGAGGGAAAAAAGTATTTGATCCCCTGCTGATTTTGTACGTTTGCCCACTGACAAAGACATGATCAGTCTATAATTTTAATGGTAGGTTTATTTGAACAGTGAGAGACAGAATAACAACAAAGAAATCCAGAAAAACACATGTCAAAAATGTTATAAATTGATTTGCATTTTAATGAGGGAAATAAGTATTTGACCCCTCTGCAAAACATGACTTAGTACTTGGTGGCAAAACCCTTGTTGGCAATCACAGAGGTCAGACGTTTCTTGTAGTTGGCCACCAGGTTTTCACACATCTCAGGAGGGATTTTGTCCCACTCCTCTTTGCAGATCTTCTCCAAGTCATTAAGGTTTCGTGCCTGACGTTTGGCAACTCAAACCTTCAGCTCCCTCCACAGATGTTCTATGGGATTAAGGTATGGAGACTGGCTAGGCCATGTGCTTCTTCTTGAGCCACTCCTTTGTTTCCTTGGCTGTGTGTTTTGGGTCATTGTCATGCTGGAATACCCATCCACGACCCATTTTCAATGCCCTGGCTGAGGGAAGGAGGTTCTCACCCAAGATTTGACAGTACATGGCCCCATCCATCGTCCCTTTGATGCGGTGAAGTTGTCCTGTCCCCTTAGCAGAAAAACACCCCCAAAGCATAATGTTTCCACCTCCATGTTTGACGGTGGGGATGGTGTTCTTTGAGTTGATGCCAAAGAGCTCGATTTTGGTCTCATCTGACCACAACACACCCAGTTCTCCTCTGAATCATTCAGATGTTCATTGGCAAACTTCAGATGGGCCTGTATATGTGCTTTCTTGAGCAGGGGGACCTTGTGGGCGCTGCAGGATTTCAGTCCTTCACGGCGTAGTGTGTTACCAATTGTTTTCTTGGTGACTATGGTCCCAGCTGCCTTGAGATCATTGACAAGATCCTCCCGTGTAGTTCTGGGATGATTCCTCACCGTTCTCATGATCATTGCAACTCCACGAGGTGAGATCTTGCATGGAGCCCCAGGCCGAGGGAGATTGACAGGTCTGTTGTATTTCTTCCATTTGCGAATAATCACACCAACTGTTGTCACCTTCTCACCAAGCTGCTTGGCGATGGTCTTGTAGCCCATTCCAGCCTTGTGTAGGTCTACAATCTTGTCCCTGACATCCTTGGAGAGCTCTTTGGTCTTGGCCATGGTGGAGAGTTTGGAATCTGATTGATTGATTGCTTCTTTGGACAGGTGTCTTTTATACAGGTAACAAGCTGAGATTAGGAGCACTCCCTTTAAGAGTGTGCTCCTAATCTCAGCTCGTTACCTGTATAAAAGACACCTGGGAGCCAGAAATCTTTCTGATTGAGTGGGGGTCCAATACTTATTTCCCTCATTAAAATGCAAATCAATGTATAATATTTTTGACATGCGTTTTTCTGGATGTTTTTGTTGTTATTCTGTCTCTCACTGTTCAAATAAACCTACCATTAAAATTATAGACTGATCATTTCTTTGTCAGTGGGCGCAAACATACAAAATCAGCAGGGGATCAAATACTTTTTTCCCTCACTGTAGGCCTAAATAGCATCATTGATGATATGATTAACAAAATATGCTTACATTTCATTTGCTCTGTTGAACCTACACTTTGGAATGACTTCGATAGCAACAGTGAATCTATTAAGTGAAGATTCCTCAACAATCATTCTCATTATAGAACATTGGTAATAGTCAGTGACAAATATCAAAGCTAAGCAGGGCTGGACTTGGTTAAAACCCTGGATGGGAGACCGAAGGGATACCCACATTGTGAGCAAAACATTTTAGTGGCCCCCCCTCTTGACAGCGGAAATAAAAAATGTACGTTATAGAGTAAATGTTGTGCAATTCTACACATTTTGCCATGGGGTGTAGAGAAAATGTTGCAGGTTTAAAGCAAGTTTGCTGTAATTCTACACATTTTGCCATGGGGCGGAGAGAAGATTTAGCAATTCTATAACTAATTTCCTGCCTTTCTACACATTTTGCTATAGGGTGGAGGGAAATGTTTGCAGTTTTTAATGTCATATCTGAGTGAGACTGACTAACAAAATCAATGGGGGGCCCCCCGGCCGGTAATTCGACTACGATAACAAGTTTAGATAGCTGGCCGCTAAACTAACTTAGCAATCTAAAAATGTTTAGCTGACATGGGCTAATTGACTATCAGTGACTGACATAACAAGAGAAAAACTGAATTGATCCGAGGCCGCCAGTTGCCCATCCCTCCTGTACATAGATAAACTCTCCAGTAGGAGGTGCTGCCCAGCCTATGGTTGTTTTCTGATAGTGGATATTACGTTGAAGATCTGACGTTTCAAAGGTACAAATTCAACATATTTTATAAAAGGTTTGTCAATGTCGAAAATTGGTTACCACCATGACATAATCCTGTGGTTTTAATTTTATCCTCAAAGCAACAGTTTACGTTGATGACTTTCTTCAAATCAAATGTATTTTCCACATAGAATACACGTCACAATACGTTGACAAATTACGTTGAAACAACATTGATTTAACCAGTTTGTGCCCAGTGGGAGGAGACAAACCTTTGAGGATGAGATGGAAAGGAAGTGGGAAGCCAGTATAAAAAAAAAAAAATGTATTCACTAACTGTAAGTCGCTCTGGATAAGAGCGTCTGCTAAATGACTAAAATGTAAAATGTAAATGTAAGAAAGAGCCATATTGGTATAAAAATAGCTGTACATGAGTAAAGAATGAAATAATGAAAGACTGCACTCAATTGATATTTCACTCTTAGTTTATTTGTTGTTCGTCTGTGTTGTAGAACATCAACATACTGTATGTTGTCATGCCAACACGTGTCCCCTCCTATATTTTCTTGCTCACTCAATGACAGTTGATATTTTGCTCTATGTTGTTATACGCTGTAATATGTTGTTTTGCACCGCTGTAATATGTTGTTTTGCACCACTGTATTATGTTGTTTTGCACCACTGCAATATGTTGTTTTGCTCTAAGCACAGTTGTGTTACTACTTGAGGAGCACATGAGTGAAATAATGTGGTTATTGTTATATTTAACATGGCTAAGCATAGTGTTGACTAATCTCATTGGTTGAATCACATGTATGTACAGGAGGACATGAAGAGAGAGATGGGGGAGACAGGCTGTATCCTGAAATTATGCCAATTATTTGTATCTTTGCGTGTCAAGGAGTGTTTGTGTGTGTGTGTGTATACATGACACAGATAGACTCACATACAGTCCATCTACACATATACACTCTTAGAAAAAAGGGTTCCAAAAGGGTTCTTCAGCTGTCCCCATAGGAGAACCCTTTTGGTTCCAGGTAGAACCTTTTTGGGATCCATGTAGAACCCTCTATGGAAAGGGCTCTACATGGACCCCTAAAGGGTTCTAGCTGGAACCAAAAAGGGTTCTTCAAAGAATTATCCTATGAGGACAGCTGAATAACTCTTTTAGGTTCTAGATAGCACCCTTTTTCTAAGAGTGTAGTCAAGTACACCCCATACAAACTTATACAGATTCCACACACAGCAGATGGTTTTATCATCCCATCAAGCAGTAAATCATACACATAATAGTACATACATATGCCTACTGTATATAGTGCCACAATTGAATTCTATTCTCAGAGTATTTTTCCATAAAGAATGCTGCTGGATTCCTGTATAGGCTGCGGGTGGCACTTTTATGAGTTGGGTGTGTTGGACAGTTATTCAGACACCCAGTGTGGCTTTTTAATGAGATGATGTCCTTGGAATTGTCTTCCCATGTCACAGCTTGCATTTCAATGCATTTATAAATCACCAAAGGAACCTATTCTTTAGGGGGTGACGTTGACAAGAACATAGAGAATAAGTCACTTGAACAAAATTGACTTTCTCATAAATAATAAAGTGTTATTTCTGTGGATAATTAAGACATACAAGACAAATCTCTCATCATACAGCAAAGTCATTTTCATCTTCACTAGTAATGAGGTTGTAGTAGAATGGTGGTTCCATTAAAGCAGCTAGCTAGTACTGCCTCGACAGGCCATAGCTTCCCCATACTGTGTGCTGCTTAGACACGCTTACTGCTAGCTAAAGACCATAGCTTCCCATTCTGTATGCTAAGACATGCTAACTGCTAGCTAAAGGCTATAGCTTCCTATCTAGTGTATGCTAAGACATGCATTCATAATGTAGTGGGAAGTCGTATATACCAGTTGGACGCATTCACGTGGTTTGAACTTGTTATAAACCGCTGATTGGCTAATGGCCAACAAGCTGCATCAACCATAAACTAAAAGTACAGCTATCATGCATGTAAACAAATTATAGTGTTAAAAAAAACATATTAATAGATTGCTTTTTATAAATAATGTTTTGTTGTTACATTTAACTGCCAAAAATGTTGTTATCGAAGTCATTTACTTAGTAGGTGACCTCAGATGTCAGCATGTGGGAGAAGTCGGAGCTTAGGGATGATAGATACGTTTCCCCACTAGTAATTACGAGTTGGAGGGTTCAAGTGGATTTTCCCCAGTCGTCCGTGGTAAATACCACCTTCCAACTTGGTTATGAACGTGATATACATGCCATATCTTCCTATCTAGTGTGTGCTAAGTCACGTTAATTGCTAGCCAAAGACCATAGCTTCCCATACTGCATGCCAAGACATGCTAACTGTTTCCCAAAAGGCTATATCATCTGCTAAGACATGCTAAACAGGTGGCCAGGCTTCCCTGTGACATCAAACCATACATCTAAACATCTGACCTTCAGCTCAACTGACCCCCAGCTCAGATCTGACCTGAGGTTCCCTTACACGCGTGGAATAGTCAACCTCATGTCTTCATTCTTATTAGTCCTACTGATCCTCCGGTTCTGACCTTTTGCTCTGATTACAACAGAATTCCCCCTCAGCAGTCTGACATTTCTTTCTGTAACCTCTGTGTTCATTGCCGACCGCCTGGGAGCCAAACAAACAGAGCAGGAAGTTCACAGGGCTGCCGAACAGCTTGACTGGGATTCCACTGACCATCCGACCGGCAAGATCGCTCAGACACCCACTGATCTTTCTGTCTCTGTCTCTGTCTCTGTCTCTGTCTCTGTCTCTGTCTCTGTCTCCGTCTCCGTCTCTCGCTCGCTCTCTCGCTCTCTCTATATATATATATCTAAGGCTTCAGGGAATAGATTTTGATTTGATTTATTAGGATCCCCATTAGCCGACGCCAATGGCGACAGCTAGTCTTACTGGGGTCCGACATATAATGAAAAATACATTACAGACAAAAGACGTTACAATTTACATACATTTAAAAACATGAACATGTATTGTGTGTGTGCATTTATCAGTTACACATACATATCATTACATACACACAACAAGTAGGTCACATGGGGGAGCGGCGTTGTGCCGTGAGGTGTTGCTTTATTTGTTTTTTGAAACCAGGTTTGCTGTTCACTTGCACTATAGAAGATGGAAGGGAGTTCCATGCACTCATGGCACTGTATAATACTGTACGTTTCCTTGAATTTATCCTGGGGAGTGTGAAAAAAGAGCCCTGGTGGCATGTCTGGTGGGGTAAGTGTGTGTGTCAGTGCTGTGTGTAAGTTGACTATGCAAACAATTTGGAATTTCCAACACATTAATGTTTCTTATAAAAACAAGAAGAGATGTAGTCAGTCTTTCCTCAACTCTTAGCCAAGAGAGACTGGCCTGCATAGTATTAATATTAGCCCTCTGATTACAATGAAGAGCAAGACGTGCCGCTCTGTTCTGGACCAGCTGCAGCTTAACTAGATCTTTCTTCGCAGCACTTGAACATATGACTGGACACTAATCAAGATAAGATAAAACTAGAGCCTGCAGGACTTGTTTTGTGTGGTGTCAAAGAAGCAGAGCATCTCTTTATAACGGACAGACCTCTCCCCATCTTTACAACCATTTCATCTATATGTTTTGACCATGACAGTTTACAATCTAAGGTAACACCAAGTAATTTAGTCTCCTCAACTTGTTCAACAGCCACACTATTCATTATCAGATTCAGCGGAGGTCTATAACTTAGGGAATGATTTGTACCAAATACAATGCTTTTAGTTTTAGAGATGTTCAGGATATTACTGGCCACCCATTCCAAAACAGACTGTAACTCTTTGTTAAGGCTTTCAGTGACTTCATTAGCTGTGGTTGCTGATGCGTATATGGTTGAATCATCAGCATACATGGACACACATGCCTTGTTTAATGCCACTGGCAGGTCATTGGTAAAAATAGAAAAGAGTAGGGGCCTAAAGAGCTGCCCTGCGGTACACCACACTTTGTATGTTTGACATTAGAGAAGCTTCCATAAAAACAACAACTCTGAGTTCTATTAGATAGATAACTCTGAATCCATGATATTGCAGAGGTTGAAAAGCCAGAACACATACGTTTTCTCAACAACAGGTTATGGTCAATAATACAATACAAAGGCTGCACTGAAATCTAATATTACAGCTCCCACACTCTTCTTATTATCCATTTTTTCAACCAATCATCAGTCATTTGTAACAGTGCAGTGCATGTTGAGTGCCCTTCTCTATAAGCATGCTGAAAGTCTGTTGTTAATCTGTATACAGAGAAGTAGCATTGTATTTGGTCAAACACAATTTCTTCCAACAGTTTGCTAAGAACTGGCAGCAAGCTAATAGGTCTGCTGTTAGAACCAGTAAAGGCCGCTTTACCACTCTTGGGTAGCGGAATGACGTTGGCTTCCCTCCAGGCCTGAGGACAAAGACTTTCCTCTAGGCTCAGATTAAAGATATGACAGATAGGAGTGGTTATAGAATCAGCTACCATCCTCAATAGCTTTCCATCTAAGTTGTCAATGCCAGGAGGTTTGTCGTTATTGATCGATAACAATCATTTTTCTACCACTCTCACACTAACTTTACAAAATTCTAACTTGCAATGCTTTTCTTTCATTATTAGTTTTTTTTATACATGAGTACAATGGCTCACTGTTCATTGTTGACATTTCCTGCCTAAGTTTTCCCACTTTGCCAATAAAGTAGTCATTCAAATAATTGCCAACATCAAAGGGTTTTGAGTTGAATTTGTGTTTCTGCCAAGAATTTCATTTAAAGTACTTTATATAATTGATCTTGGCTTCATAATACAGTTTCTTCTTCTTTTTGTTGAGTTTAGTCACATAATGTCTCAATTTACAGTAAGTCAGCCAGTCAGATGTGCAGCCAGACTTATTAGCCACTCCTTTTGCCCAATCTCTTTCAGCCATATAGTTTTCAATTCCTCATCAATCTATGAAGCCTTAACAGTTCTAACAGTTAGTTTCTTAACAGGTGCATGCTTATCAATAAGTGGAAGAAACAATTTCATAAATTTATCAAATGCAGCATCTGGATGCATCCTATTAATCACATCAGACCAACAAATATTTTTTACATCATCCACATAAGTCACAGCAAAATCTTTTGGATGATCTCTTATACACTATTTTAGGCCAAGCTTTTGGATCTTTGGCTTTCCTCGATATAATCACTGTGAACGAAGGATAAAGAGAAAAGGTTAGGAAAAATATTCTGCTGATTAAGGGAAAACAACATGCAGCATGGACAGGTTGAAATGTGTAACCTTTTATTCTCAAAGTGCTAGTACATAACCAACAGGAATGTGTTGTTGAAATGTTCAAACCAATAGTCGATTGTAAAACAGAACAATTCATTGCAAAATCTGGGTAAATGGTTCTCATACCTTCCGACACTCTAAAACAAAAAATGAGTTGTCTTTTAACATAGAAAATATACGATTTACATATTCTCTGAGGAAGTTGTGCCCTCTGGTGGAGAGTTGTATAACCTATGTTGTGGTTCTGGAGGAGTTCTGTGTGTACAGAACCAGAATGGCCCATAGCTTTGCTCCTACTCTCCCAGCGTTCAGGATTCAACCCGAAGCATCTGCTCCAATTATCTCAGTGGGCCGTGCTGGCTGACAGGGACTGTACCTTCCGGCTATCTCTCTCTGCTCCTTTCCCCTTCACTGGGCCAGCTCTACCCCCGGCCAAGATGCTCACGTCCAAACTAATCAGCGCACAAGCGTTAAAAAACATTTTCAGAATAATCAGCTAAATATAGCCCAGAGTTACGTCAATGACCTCTTGCCCTCAAGCTTCACGCCTCACATGCCCGCCACTCTGAACAAGAGAGGAATTAACATTATTTTTTAAGTTGTTGATTTTATTGGGATCCCCATTAGCCAATGGCAACAGATAGTCTTCCTAGGGTCCGACACATAATGAAAAGGACATTACTGACAAAAATACTTTACAATTTAAAAACATTAACATTACAGACTTACTACATACAGTTGAAGTCGGAAGTTTACATACACCTTAGCCAAATACATTTAAACTCAGTTTTTCACAATTCCTGACATTTAATCCTAGTAAAAATTCCCTGTCTTAGGTCAGTTAGGATCACCACTTTATTTGAAGAATGTGAAATGTCAGAATAATAGTAGAGAGAATGATTTATTTCAGCTTTTATTTCTTTCATCACATTCCCAGTGGGTCAGAAGTTTACATACACTCAATTAGTATTTGGTAGCATTGCCTTTAAATCGTTTAACTTGGGTCAAACGTTTCGGGTAGCCTTCCACAAGCTTCCCACAATAAGTTGGGTGAATTTTGGCCCATTCCTCCTGACAGAGCTGGTGTGACTGAGTCAGGTTTGTAGGCCTCCTTGCTCGCACACGCTTTTTCAGTTCTGTCCACACATTTTCTATAGTATTGAGGTCAGGGCTTTGTGATGGCCACTCCAATACCTTGACTTTGTTGTCCTTAAGCCATTTTGCCACAACTTTGGAAGTATGCTTGGGGTCATTGTCCATTTGGAAGACCCATTTGCGACCAAACTTTAACTTCCTGACTGATGTCTTGAAATATGGCTTCAATATATCCACATAAAATGTCCTTCCTCATGATGCCATCTATTTTGTGAAGTGCACCAGTCCCTCCTGCAGCAAAGCACCCCCACAGCATGATGCTGCCACCCCCATTCTTCACGGTTGGGATGGTGTTCTTCGGCTTGCAAGCCACCCACTGTCACGCCCTGGCTCTGGGGACTCTTATATGTTGAGCCAGGGTGTGGATTTTCTATGTTTTGTTCTAGTTCGTGTATTTCTATGTTGGCCAGGGTGGTTCCCAATCAGAGGCAGCTGTAGCTTGTTGTCTCTGATTGGGGACCATACTTAGGCAGCCTGTTTGGCACTGTTTATTGTGGGATCTTGTTCCGGAAGGTTTGTGTTCAACCCAGGACTTCACGTATCGTTTGTTTTGTTGTTTTTGTTCGTGTGTGTACTAGAAATAAAGAATGTACGCATATCACGCTGTGCCTTGGTCCGCTTCATCTAACGACGATCGTGACACCCACTTTTTCCTCCAAACATAACAATGGTCATTATGGGAAAACAGTTCTATTTTTGTTTAATCAGACCAGAGGACATTTCTCTAAAAAGTACGATCTTTGTCCCCATATGCAGTTGCAAACCATAGTCTGGCTTTTTTGTGTCGGTTTTGGAGCAGTGGCTTCTTCCTTGCTGAGCAGCCTTTCAGGTTATGTCGATATAGGTCTCGTTTTACTGTGGATATAGAAAATGTTGTACCTGTTTTCTCCAGCATCTTCACAAGGTCCTTTGCTGTTGTTCTGGGATTGAGTTGCACTTTTCGCACCAAAGTACGTTCATCTCTAGGAGACAGAACGCGTCTCCTTCCTGAGCGGTATGACGGCTGCGTGGTCCCATGGTGTTTATACTTGCGTACTATTGTTTGTACAGATGAACGTGGTACCTTTAGGCGTTTGGAAATTGTCCCAAGGATGAACATGACTTGTGGAGGTCTACAATTGTTTTTCTGAGGTCTTTGCTGATTTCTTTTGATTTTCCCATGATGTCAAGCAAAGAGGCACTGAGTTTGAAGGTAGGCCTACATCCACAGGTACACCTCCAATTGACTCAAATGATGTCAATTAGCCTAACAGAAGCTTCTAAAGCCATGACATCATTTTCTGGAATTTTCAAAGCTGTTTAAAGGCACAGTCAACTTAGTGTATGTACACTTCTGACCCACTGGAATTGTGATACAGTGAATTATAAGTGAAATAATCTGTCTGTAAACAATTGTTGGAAGAATTACTTGTGTCATGCACAAAGTAGATGTCCTAACCGACTTGCCAAAACTATAGTTTGTTAAGAAGACATTTGTGGAGTGGTTGAAAAACAAGTTTTAATGACTCCAACCTAAGTGTATGTAAACTTCTGACTTCAACTGTATACCTTAACTAAGTGTGATCATGGGTCTATATAATACTGTTCATTGCCTTTAATTTGTTCTGTATTTGGGGACTATGAAGAGGGAAATGGGTACCTAGTCAGTTGCACAACTGAACACATTCAACCGAAATGTGTGTTCCTCATTTAACCCAACCCCTCTGAATCAGAGAAGTGCGGGTGGCTGCCTTAATTGACATCATTGGCGCACGGGGAGCAGTTGTTGTTGAGGGTTTACTGCCTTGCTCAAGAGAAGAACAGCTGATTTTTCCACCTGGCTGGCTCAGGAATTCAAACCAGCAACCTTTCACTTACTGGGCCAACGCGCTTAACTGCTTGGCTACCTGCATCCCCCAGAGACCTCTCATGGCATGTCTGTTGGGGTAAGTATGTCTGTCAGAGCTATATGTAAGTTGATTATACAGATAATTTGGAATTTTCAACACAATAATATATATATTTTTAAACTAGAATTGATGCACTCAATCTCTCCTCTACTTTGAGCCAAGAGAGACTGACATGCATACTGTTGACATTAGCCCTCTGTGTACATTGACGGGCAAGACGTGCTGCTCTGTTCTGGGCCAGCTGCAGCTTTTCTATGTCCTTCTTTGCAGCACTTGACCACTCTCCCCAGTTGTCCCTCGCTCCCCTGATACCAGCCCACTGCTCTCTGGGAGACTGAGTTGTCTAATCCTTCTTTCTCATCAGTGCTGGTGTCAAATGTCACCAGCTCATCTCTGTAAGGATAGGCTGGTGTAAAAACCTCATATCCATGGGCTTAGTGAGAAACAGCTAACAGCCTAGATTGGAGAGAAAAAAGAGTAGATATAGAACTGACCCTTACACCCATGCTTATGTCCTCTATACAAGGGGGGAGATGACCGAGGGGAGGTCTAAAGCAGGTTTAGATAAAGAGCTGTCCAGACCTAGAACATGGAATAAGCTCTAGTAGCTCCACTAGGATCAAACAGACAGGGAGAGACTGGGAGCTCTGGGGAGAATCTCTGGGGAGAACTGGGGATGGCAGGCCTCAGGTTGGGGAGATGGTGTGAGATAGTGTCAGAGCGTGCAGCACCATAGAGTACAGGCCTATAGGGAAGACAGCCATTCATTTCACACCCAAGCAGCACAGCAATAGAGATCTGATAGGCCTACTTGTCCGCACAGAGACACAGACAACGTTGAGGGTTGAGCTGTCGCTCTCCTCCACTCCCCATCTTGTCCTCCCGTTCTCCTCTTCTCCCTCTCTATCTTGCTGTTGTCTCTGGTTAGCGAAGTGATCACAAGTGATTACTGTCAGTGAGACCATCCATGAGGAGCACCACCTAGAACCTCTGGGGGCTAGCAAATTGTCTTGTCTACTGGTAATGTATAGAGGTGTAGTGACATGTTTTGGGGATTTAGAGATACAGTATCTATGTCACGATCGTCGTAAGAGACGGACCAAGGCGCAGCGTGATATGCGTACATCTTTTAATGAGTACTTATATACATATACAAAACAACAAAACGATACGTGAAGTCCTAAGGTTAACAAACACAAACCTCTCCGGAACAAGATCCCACAAATGACAAGTGCAAAACAGGCTGCCTAAGTATGGTTCCCAATCAGAGACAACAAGCCACAGATGCCTCTGATTGGGAACCACCCCGGCCAACATAGAAACACATGAACTAGAACATGAACATAGAACACTAAACATAGAAACTAACACCCTGGCTCAACATATAAGAGTCCCCAGAGCGAGGGCGTGACAGTACCCCCCCTCCAAAGGCGCGGACTGCGACCGCGCCACACAAACTCAAGAGGGTAGGGGCTGGGTGGGCATTCCGCCTCGGAGGCGGATCCGGCTCCGGGCGTGACCACCACTCTCTCGCTACCCCCCCGTAGCGCCCCTGGTCTGGTCTGGCCCCGCTGGCCGGAGCTGGACTGGACACCGGTAGAGCGGATTGCTCAGGCTCCGGTGTGGAGCAGCTGACCGGTGCCTGACCAGGCACCGGTGGAACAGGCACGGGCTGTGCCGGACTGACGACGCGCACCACTGGCTTGGTGCGGGGAGCAGGAACGGGCCGGACCGGGCTGACGACGCGCACCACTTGCTTGGTGCGAGGGACAGGAACAGGCCGGGCCGGGCTGGCGACGCGCACCACAGGCTTGGTGCAAGGGGCAGGAACAGGCCGGGCCGGGCTGGCGACGCGCACCACTGGCTTGGTGCGGGGAGCAGGAACAGGCCGGACCGGGCTGGCGACGCGCACCACTGGCTTGGTGCGGGGAGCAGGAACAGGCCGGACCGGGCTGGCAACGCGCACCACTGGCTTGGTGCGGGGAGCAGGAACAGGCCGGGCCGGGCTGGCGACGCGCACCACAGGCTTGGTGCAAGGGGCAGGAACAGGCCGGGCCGGGCTGGCGACTCACACCACTGGCTTGGTGCGGGGAGCAGGAACAGGCCGGACCGGGCTGGCGACGCGCACCACTGGCTTGGTGCGGGGAGCAGGAACAGGCCGGACCGGGCTGGCGACGCGCACCACTGGCTTGGTGCGGGGAGCAGGAACAGGCCGGGCCGGGCTGGCGACGCGCACCACTTGCTTGGTGCGAGGGGCAGGAACAGGCCGGGCCGGGCTGGCGACGCGCACCACTGGCTTGGTGCGGGGAGCAGGAACAGGCCGGACCGGGCTGGCGACGCGCACCACTGGCTTGGTGCGGGGAGCAGGAACAGGCCGGACTGGGCTGGCGACGCGTACCACTGGCTTGGTGCGGGGAGCAGGAACAGGCCGGGCCGGGCTGGCGACGCGCACCACTGGCTTGGTGCGGGGAGCAGGAACAGGCCGGACCGGGTTGGCAACGCGCACCACTGGCTTGGTGCGGGGAGCAGGAACAGGCCGGGCCGGGCTGGCGACGCGCACCACAGGCTTGGTGCAAGGGGCAGGAACAGGCCGGGCCGGGCTGGCGACGCGCACCACTGGCTTGGTGCGGGGAGCAGGAACAGGCCGGACCGGGCTGGCGACGCGCACCACTGGCTTGGTGCGGGGAGCAGGAACAGGCCGGGCCGGGCTGGCGACGCGCACCACTTGCTTGGTGCGAGGGGCAGGAACAGGCCGGGCCGGGCTGGCGACGCGCACCACAGGCTTGGTGCGAGGGGCAGGAACAGGCCGGGCCGGGCTGGCGACGCGCACCACTGGCTTGGTGCGAGGGGCAGGAATGGATCAGGCCGGATTGGGAACACGCACCACTAACTTAGTGCGGGGAGCAGGAACGGGTCGGGCCGTACTGGGAACACGCACCACTAACTTAGTGCGGGGAGCAGGAACGGGTTGGGCCGTACTGGGAACACGCACCACTAACTTAGTGCGGGGAGCAGGAACGGGTTGGGCCATACTGGGAACACGCACCACTAACTTAGTGCGGGGAGCGGGAACGGGTCGGGCCGGACTGGGAACACGCACCACTAACTTAGTGCGGGGAGCAGGAACGGGTTGGGCCGTACTGGGAACACGCACCACTAACTTAGTGCGGGGAGCGGGAACGGGTCGGGCCGGACTGGGAACACGCACCACTAACTTAGTGCGGGGAGCAGGAACGGGTTGGGCCGTACTGGGAACACGCACCACTAACTTAGTGCGGGGAGCAGGAACGGGCCTGACCGTACTGGGAACACACACCACTGGCCTTGTGCGGGAATCAGGAACGGGCCGGACCGGACTGGTGACACACACCACTTGCTTGGTGCGAGGAGCGGGACTGGGTTTCCTCATAACCCTCCGCTCCCTCTGCTGCCTACTCAGTTCCTCTCGCCGTGCCTCCACACTCTCCTTCTCCCTCCTGACCAATGGCCCCCGTAACCTCGTGGCCTCCTCTCCTAGTCCACAAACTCGCCCTGTAGCTGCCTCCAGCAGCCCCGTCGTCCATGCCGTGTGCCCCCCCCAAAAAATGTATTGGGGTTGCCTCTCGCCTGTCCGACGACGGCCCGGTTGGCGCCGCTTCTCCTCTCCTGCCTGGACATCCTCCCTCATCGCCCTCCGGTAGCGGACGGCCTCCTCCTCGGTGATCTTCCCCCAACCGAGGAGGACATCCACTAGCGTTACCTCCGGCGTTTGCTCCTGGACACGCTGCTTGGTCCTTATTTGGTGGGATCTTCTGTCACGATCGTCGTAAGAGACGGACCAAGGCGCAGCGTGATATGCATACATCTTTTAATGAGTACTTATATACATATACAAAACAACAAAACGATACGTGAAGTCCTAAGGTTAACAAACACAAACCTCTCCGGAACAAGATCCCACAAATGACAAGTGCAAAACAGGCTGCCTAAGTATGGTTCCCAATCAGAGACAACAAGCCACAGCTGCCTCTGATTGGGAACCACCCCGGCCAACATAGAAACACATGAACTAGAACATGAACATAGAACACTAAACATAGAAACTAACACCCTGGCTCAACATATAAGAGTCCCCAGAGCCAGGGCGTGACAATCTATCTATTATCTTGAATGCTAGACAGTGAACAAAAATGTGTAATATATTCTATAGATCGATACAAACAAAGAAGGCTATTAAAATACAAATATATAATATAATGTGTGTCCCTCAGTTTTATGTCATTGGTGTTACCGTCGTTTTTTGGTCCATTTTTGAAGGTGGTGATAGTCAGAGTTGAGGGTGGCTGAGGGGAGAGAGTTCCAGAGTTTGGGGGCAGCGGCACTGTAAGCTATACAAGGACCTTGAACATTCTCTCCAGTGGCAAACTGTTATCGGGGGAGGGGTCTATATTAAATACAATTATAAACTAATCCCACCCTTTTAATATGTCATTCATTTCAGGATTCCATTGATAATTTGGTGTGTCTAAAAATCCAAACTGTCACTTGGTGTTAGTCAATTTAAATGAAGAGAAATTACATTGTGAGCAAAATGATAAATCATATCACTTTAGTAAATTATTTGTAAAGGATTGATGACCTTAGATTAGAGCATTTTTGGCCTCCATTTTTAAAAACAAATCCTAATTTACCTCAATTGTATCATTGGTGTTACTACTCCTACTGGAGGTACAGTCATGCCGAAACGTTGGTGGTTTTTTACTCAATAAATTACTGGGAGGTTATGCATATGGAGTGTGCGACTCTCTTTGTTTTTATAGCTTACAGTTTACTTCCCGTTAGTCAGCACCTCTACACTAAATCATTTTCTCTGGGTGTGCGCCAGCTCATGGTTTTTATTAGACTACTTCTACTGGTGGCAAAATGTAATCATAATGGTACAAATTATTCAAAGTCATCTAGCTACCATATTAGTGGATTTAGAATGGGAAGATGTACCCAAATACATTATTTTTTATTGTCCAAAATGCCCTGCCCAAATGCCACCTTAATTCAAGAACGACCCACAGCAGACTGAATCAAGGACAGACTAGCCTGAGACCGGGTGGACTTGTCTAATAAGTAGGTATTCTGTTGCGCAATATTTTGCAATGGTGTGCCCTAATGAATACATCCTTTATTTTACCCAGGAGGAAAAAACACAGAGAGAGACCTGCTGTGTGGGTTGAATGTTGTTGGCCCCTTTTAATATTACATTTTCCATTAACCAGTTGAACTGACAGCCGTTTTGCACTGTTTCGCTATGGCTTTAGTCATCAATCTAGCAAGAGGGCAATATTTTATTAATGTAGTAGTGCTCACCCCCCCCCCCCCCCCCCAAAACATATACAAATATGATGGTATGATAAAAACATTTATTGTAATAATGTGAATGAATAAGCCTTTTCATACTTTATAATATGTCCATATATATAGTTATATTCTACTCAAAATGTTTCACCTTCTTTATTACTTTATCAAACATATCATGACATTAGTGATAGTCAAAATCTGTCAAATTTGTGAACATCTAAATCAACATTTGGACCATTTAAACACTATGCATCCCTCCTATAGACAAGTGGAGAAGGGCTAATTACAGTTTTTTACAATCACTTTGGCACTAATTTCAGAACCTTGACGTCATTTTTCAAAACTCTAGACACAAAACTCACAACCAATTATCAAAATGCACATTTTTCAAAACTCTAACACTTTTTTCAATTGCTTGGATACAATACACATAAAACTAAGATCATTTGTTCATTTAACAAAAATCACCTGTTCAATATGACACAAAGTACTACTATTTCAAAAGACAATTCACACATTACATTTCAGATGAGTGTCTATTCATGTCATTACAATTATCCAACTATCAATTGATACAACTGCTCAAAATGATAAGTAACTGTTGCATTACTCTTAATGCATAGTTGTATGGAAACAGACAAACAATATTCCATGTTTAGATCATGAAAGTTTCAAGATAACGAGATTCATTGTCACCAATTAGCTTGGAGCATGAACCAATTAGACTACATTATCTATGGATGTAATATTTCATCATCATTCTTTATCAGACACCGTTTCTATGGTCCCATGTACCACCTTTTCAGACTATTTACAGTATTGACAGTACTGCACTGTATGGATGAAGGCCCTTGTAATTGCTTGTCCAATTCTGCCAACTCGTTACTGATGATTGAGTTCACATTGTGGAACGAGTATATAAAGAATTGATTGGGATCCACTTGCAACAACATAGCGATACGTACTGTAACATGGAGCTGGCAGGTGATCCAGGTCACAATAAAGGTCAAGCAGTGGTGGGAGGAAGACGAGGAAGACGTGTTGGTCAAAGGAATGGCAGGGGACAAGCACCCCTTCTGAGAAGTGGTCGTGGGCCTCGTTTGAGAGGTGTGGGGGAACGTGGTAGAGGACAAGGCCACGGACCAAGACAGCGGCAGCAACAGCAAAGAGTGTCCAATGAAATCCGAGCAAGCATGGTTTCAGGCCCATGCACAATTTACCACCCTGTATTTACCCCCATACTCTCCTTTCCTTAACCTGATTGAGGAATTTTTCTCCACATGGAGACGGAAGGTTTATGATAGGCGCCCTCATGAACAAGTCACTTTTCTCCAGGCCATGGATGACACATGCAATGGCATCACGGCACACCAGTGTCAGGCCTGGATTCGCCATGCCCGAAGGTTTTTTCCAAGATGTTTGGCTAATGAAAACATCCATTGTGATGTAGATGAGAACCTGTGGCCAAATCCACAAGACAGAGTTGATGAAAATGTAGATGTACAGTAATCACTCCTATGTTTTGCTTTTTACAGTACAAGCAAGCAAGTTGAGGAACACTGCATTTTATGTTTTACAGTACTGTATCATTTTTCATCAACATATTTCAGATTTTGTTAAATGATTCCACTGTGTCTGTAGTATTCTCTCTACTACTGCAGTACTTTTACAGGGATGTCTTTACATGTAGTACCATAATGAAACATGTATCACCTATTTTGTTCTACAATATTTAATGATTGTACGAACAATGACACAGTGAAACTATCGGTTGCTTGTGTGTGGGTGATCTAAATTAACGTTTCATTGGTATTTCACAATAAATTAGTTTTTTGAACCAATGATTGTGCAAGTGCAAAATTTCTTTAAAGATATGAATGCACAATGCAATGTTTTGAACATTGGACAGCCTGTGTTACAAGTGATGGCCGTTTTGAGTTTTGTGTCTAGAGTTTTGAAAAATGAAATTAGTGCCAAAGTGATTGTAAAAAACTGTAAAGGCTTGATTTTATCATTCTGAGCATATGCAATGTGTCTGCCTCCAACGTAAAACAAATGTTTGACTTCCACCCAAAATTACTTCTTTACTTATTTTAGGGTTAAGGAAGGTCGCATTCTTTATAGTAGAGCTATGAAAGTTATGTATTTTGATCCGCCTGCTTTAAACAAATTCAGCGATTGCTTTGCCATGTCTGTGCTGTGAAGCAATCAAGCTGGATAAATGTTTTTCTAAGGACCGCCCCTTTGACGTAACTTTGCAGTGAAGTGATATAAATCGATGTAATAATGCAAATACAAGTTTATTTGACAGAGAACCTTTCTTTACATGAGGGCTCATCAACAAGATTTAGCTGCAGGACAATCTTTTCTTGAGCGGATGGTCAGGGGAAAGGTCTATACATTCATACAAAGAATGTATAGACTGCAAATTAACCGCAAGAAGCCCGAACAGATGACTAAAACACTTGAAACCTTGCTTACATTTGTATACAATCACATACGTCTCTCTTATGCTTGGTAATTCTTTGGAACAGATTTCCAAAATTAAAATCACTTGGAGCTGATTTGCTGGTGTTTGTTTTTTGCATGTTGCAGTCCTTTATTTGCAAAACAATTGGGGGGTCAAATAGAATCACACTGCCAGTTGGGGAACCCTGCTTTACATGGTCCTAGGAAGGTCTGGATGGCTGTCTTCTGACTTATAAAACAGTGGGAAATAAATAAAATAAGTAATGTAAACATAAACATTTTAAAGTAATTATATTGTCAGATTTTGGGGACTGTCAGCTTAATTAATTAAGGGTTTGTTAAATTAATTAAAGTTACAGATTAGATGAAGTGATTTTTGGTAGTTCTATTGGTCTGTTGTGGCGGGAGATCATGTATTACATTCCACAGAAGGAGCAATAACAACCTTGAAAGAAGTGGAGAAAACCGCATTATGTCCATGGGGACATAATGGGGACATAATGCTCCCCATGGAATAAAAGTGTTGAACTTGTCAAGTCAATTCCACAGAACATCACATCCGGTCTCATGTTATAAGGTCACCTTCCTGGTAAACCTTGAACGGTTTGCCCTTAGTGGAACCTCAACATGGCTTCGCCATTAACTGGCAGTGATATTTATCTCTCAGAGGGTGTGATGCATCACTTTTTGGTGCTGAGTATAGGAGCAGACAGGTCGAGAACACTTAAGGCCATCGTCAAGGTCAAGGTCATGCACCCTCGTGGTTGTGATGCGGACTTGTAACACACTACAATACAGCTGTGTTGCCCTCAGAAGTACATGGTAGACTATGGTCTGTGATGTTCTATTTGCTTTGGTCAGCAGATAACGCTGAGTTGTCTCTGAAACAGACTGTCTGTATGTACACCACACACACACACACACACACACACACACACAGTACCCACAGTACACACACACACATTATGAGGGGTGATGCCATAAGTCATAAGTGAACCATTGATGCCATAAGTGATGCCATAAGTGATGCCATAAGTGATGCCATAAGTGAACCGTTGAACGTGTGTACGTGTGAATACGTGAACTTGTGACTTTAAAAAATACATGTTTTTGACCATTCAACCAAGTTTATTTATAACAATATGACGCGCAAACGTCTGATTAATTCAGTTCTAAACAGTTTTGTTAATGGAATTCACTCCACAATATAATAGCAATATAATAGCCACTGTACTAACAGTTTAACAACTGTCAAGGTGGGGGTTATAATGCCTGTATATAAACACAGCACATTAACCACATTATATCATTGTTCATTGGGTCTACATTAATTAGGTTAAATGTAAAAAAGTAATTGACCTGTCAATTCTTTCATGTTAGGCTATTACATAAACTGTAAAGCAGGAGCATATAGCAAAATCCTATCAGATTTGTAAATTGAAACATGTTTGAATCTTTCTCATTCTTAGTGTCCACATATTTAGACATCATTATTTTCTTTCATTTATGTCACTGTATTTATCATTGTCCAGAGCATCATAGTCTATGTCTTGCATTAAACATTTATAGAACATTTTATACTGCTTGGTAAGAAACCTGATCCCAGTTTGGTAAGAACCCCTCCACACGCACACGCACACACACACACACACACACACACACACACACACACACACACACACACACACACACACACACACACACACACACAAACCACAAAATGGTGATAATCAAAATACATATAAAGTGTGTGTGTTTTTATCTATTGAACAGTGAGAGGTCATGAATCAAATGTAAAACATAATCAGTGCGTGTGTAACGAACTGTGTCCACAAATCATCTCCTGCCCTATCCACAAACGGTAAGAGTTATATCTGGCTAAACAGCGGTGCTGTCCATTCAACATCACAGAGATAACCTGCCCCGAGGCGCTGTCCATTCAGCAGTGCTGGCCGCGGCCTCAGAGACCTTTAGAAAATATTTAGGCCTACTTTCCTAATCTTTCGCCATAGTTTAGTCAAGTTTGCTTTGTTTACCATGCGTCCTTGATAATGTAAGTAATTACCTCTGATCTTTGCCCTTTATTTCAATGCATTATGTAGATCAGGGGTGTCAAACGTACGGCCCGCAAACGGATCAGGCCCGCAAACGGGTTTAATCCGGCCCGCGAGATGATTTTGAAAAAAAAATAAAAAATAAAAAAAACATAAAAAAATTTTTTGGGGAGGTAAAGTATAAAAATGCGCTGCAATTTTTCAATAAAATAAACTGCTGTTCCAATTGCATCCACTGGATGGCGCAATAGCAATTGTGTTAAGCAAGCAAACTGTTTAAACCGGGGCAGAGCAAGTAGGTCAAGCACGTGCAGCCAATGAGCTACTTTGTTTTGCCCGCGATATTTATTACGGCTTCTACTTTTAACATTATGTGCTTTGGCACCCTCATTGCCCCAATATGTCTCTGTCAAAAAAGAGAAAAGTGGACGCAGAGTGCAGAGTGTTCCAAGAAAAATGGTCATCCTATTTATTCACGGAATTGAATGGGAAAGCTGTATGTTTGGTGTGTTCAGAGCATGTTGCAGTGCTGAAAGAATATAACCTTCGTCGCCACTATGTGAGTCTTCATGCCGACAAATATGACAACTTTCAAGGACAGCGGAGATGAGAGAAGGTGAATGAACTGTTGGCGGGTCTGAAGAAACAGCAGTCTGTGTTTACTCACAGCCGAGACATCAGTGACGCTGCAGTGAAAGCTAGCTACCTCATTGCTAATGAAATCGCAGTGGCTTCAAAACCATTTAGTGAGGGTGAATTTGTAAAAACATGCATGATGAAGGCAGCGGAGATTGTGTGCCCTGAAAAGCGGCAGGCTTTTGCAAATATCAGCCTGACAAGAAACACAGTTGCAGACAGGATTTCCGATCTTTCAGTGGATTTGGACAGCCAGTTGAAGCAAAAAGTAAAGTCATTTATTGCGTTTTCGGTTGCAATTGATGAAAGCACGGACATTACAGATGTTGCACAACTGGCCATTTTCATCCGCGGAGTTGATGACACATTGACCGTCACCGAGGAGTTCGTGGAGTTGGTGCCGATGACAGATACAATGACAGATACAACGACAGCAGCTGATATTTTTACCGCACTCGTCGGCACGCTGGACAGGGTCGGAGTGGACTGGTCCCGCGCTGTCAGCCTGGCTACAGATGGTGCGCCCTCAATGATCGGGAAAAAAGCAGACGTTGTGACAAAGTTCAGAGAGAAAGTGCAATCTGCAAATGGAGGACGTGATTTTTTGACTTTTCACTGTATTTTGCACCAGGAGGCTTTGTGTTGCAAGTCATTAAAGATGGATAACGTCATGAAGGTGGTCATCCAAACTGTTAATTTCATCCGATCCAGAAGCCTGAATCACCGTCAGTTTGACAGCCTTCTCAGAGAGAAAGACCACATCTATGGCCTGCCATACCACACTGAGGTAAGATGGTTAAGCCGAGGTGCTGTGCTGAGGCGTTTCTTTGATTTACGAGAAGAAATTGAACAGTTCATGGAAGAAAAGGGCAAACCAGTGTTAGAATTTCATTCCGCAGAATGGATGCAGGACCTTGCATTTATTGTGGATGTTACAGAGCACCTGAATAACTTGAACAAACAGCTGCAAGGGCGCAACAAAGTTGTCACGCAGTATTATGACAGCATACGTTCTTTCAAGTTGAAGCTGTCATTGTGGGAGACGCAACTTGCCGGTGGTGATGCAGCTCACTTCCCCTGTCTGAAAAATGTGTGCGCGACCCAACATGTGGCAGACATGAAGCGGTTCAAAGATAAAATAACGGGACTGTTACGGGAGTTTGAGCAACGCTTTCAGATTTATGTTCATGTTTTTATGTTGATGTGCTATTGTTTTTAATTGATTTTATTTGTATATTTAACCTATTCTTGACTCTGTGGTTCTTGCACTTGTTTGGGGAACAGGATTTCATTATTTTTATCTACATTTTCTGCCTGAGAAATGACACCCTGATATAGTTCTGTGATCTGTGATATACTTCTGTGAATCACTGAGGCATTGTGTGTTTGTGTGTTCTTTGTCCTCAGAACTTTCAAATAACTTGAGGTGTTTTATGATTAATAGTGATGTTGTGCTTTTGGACACTGTCCTCAGGCTCCAGCTTTATGTTTATATGTTTTTATGTTGATGTGCTATTGTTTTTAATTGATTTTATTTTATTTGTATATTTAACCTATTCTTGACTCTGTGGTTCTTGCACTTGTTTGGGGAACAGGATTTCATTATTTTTTATCTACATTTCTGCCTGAGAAATGACACCCTGATATAGTTCTGTGATCTGTGAAACAGTTCTGTTAATCACTGAGGCATTGTGTGTTTGTGTGTTCTTTTTCTTTAGAATTTTCAAATAAACTTGACGTGTTCTATGATTAATAGTGATGTTGTGCTTGTACTATTTTGGACACACTGTCCTCAAGCTCCAGCTTTATGTTGTATGTTGATCGTATTAAAACAAAGAAAACAATCTGAAGTTGTTGTTTTTAAGTTATATATACCATGATTTTTCCGGTCCGGCCCACTTGGGATAGATTTTCCTCCATGTGGCCCCTGAGCTAAAATTAGTTTGACACCCCTGATGTAGATTGATCTGTCATTGTATTTGCTGGTCAGCAAATGTGCCCATTGCTTTGTTTTTCATGATAGTATTTGATTCATGAAGCTAAAATGTAATTTTGATGAATTTTTTTTCTGTCATTTTGATTGTTGATATGGAAATTTAGTTCAAATCTTATTTTTTCTGTACGTAATAATATTTCACATAATAATATTATTATGTGTGTGTGTGTGTGTGTGTCTTTGCGAGGGCAGCGTGCGGTGCACTGGAAGAACGGCCTACTTTCCTAATTTTCGCCATTGTTTGAACATTTTTGAATGTACGCTTCAAAATGGTAGCCCTTTCCTGCAGTCAAATGACCTAGTGGCTTCATGGGTGGAATGTTATTAATATTTTTCATAATTTCATAGTTGATCAATATTATTTTAAAAAATCAGGTGTTTCTATGTCAAACGGTTTTGTTATATTTCAATCATCTGTGAAAAATATAAAGTGTAATATTGGTATGCAAACTAAAAATGTAATACATTTCAACTTTATATTTGGTACAGGTGTCTTTTAAGCCCATAACCATGTGTGTGAGGTGTATACTTTTGTTTCAAAGTAGATTTGCTTAAGACTACCAAGAAACACTCTGTGTGACCCTGATTTAGCCCACTGCAGTAAAAGGTTAAATAGCTAGAGCCACTGCAATATCCCATAGGTCTCAATTGTGACCACTAAGATATGTTCATTTATCATGAGCATCATGGATTACATTTATTGAAAATGAAGGCACATTTCTAAAATTCGATTTTTCAACTGTCGAATGCAGACTTCTGGTGTCAAATTCATCTTTAAAGGTACACCATTGAGAAAAAGCTTGGTCTTGTGACCACTTTGAGAAATTATATGAAACTTATCTGAATCATACTAGACACCTTAATAATGCATAACATGACACATACATGTAAGAAAATAAATGATTTATGTCTAAATATAGTATGTTAAAACGTTAGAAAATTGCCTCATCTGACTGCTGCGTCAATGACATCACTTGAATGGTTCATCTGACAGGCAGCCCAGGTTACAATGCATGTTAGTAGCCTCATTGAGAATGTTTTCATTTTGACAACAATAAAAAATATTAAAATAAGTGCCTTTATAGAAGGCTATCCTGTTAGGGACTAGCCAGGTAACATGGCATGAACGATAAATTGGCAAAAACATTATACTGTGCAAGGGGGGCTATCACACCTTCAAGTAGAAAAAAAATAAAATAATAATAATAATAATCACACGTTCAACGATTCATTTATGGCATTTATCACCCCTCATAACACACACGCACACACTCACACACACACACACACACAAGCACACACACGCACACACACACACTCAGCACGCTTTGTTCCTCTTCAGATTGTGTCCAGGTGTGTGTGAGTGCATGCGTACGTGTGTGAATGTCCATTTGTGAGTGACTTTGGTGCGATAATGGTCCGAAGCACATCCTGGGACTGGCCCGGCTCCAGGCTGCATCTTATCAACTGCTGTCCAGAGAGTCGTTTGACTGACTGATGGATGACACCTGACACATACTGCTCAAACCTGGGAGATGAATGATGTCGTGACGTGACTTTAACATTAATCTGAAGACTCTTATCTCTAATTAACTAACTATGTTTAATTGTTACCCCTTTTAAATTAATCGTATAACAATTAACTCATTAGGATCTGGGGCACCACGAGAGAGTTACCATCTCCCGAACTAAACTATAAAAGGTCTTTACCTATCACATCTATAAACAGTCAACTTATTAATCATAACCTCGTATCATATCATCATTCTGAATGTCGTAACCTCCTTGCATCTGCAAAAACCCGAGCCTTATTTATGATTACATTATTTATTTACTAGCTAATTAAATGGGAACACAGGATAAACATACAGACTCTGCACCGGTTATTGACTGGAGAAAACAGGTCACTAGCAGAATGACAACAACATGGCTGCTTGTTACAATACCCATAGACCTTTCCACACGAACCGCCGCCCTCTTTGAGTAAGAAATCATGAATGTATTTACTTGAAATGTCTGGTTAGCCGTGTATCTCTCGGGGGACAGGACTGCCCTGGAAAGGGAGTTGGGCCTTCTCGCTCTCAAGCTCTCCTCTGCTTTCCCTGTTTTTCTCTTGCCTCTACTTTGCTATGCCCCATGTACTCCTCTGTAGAGTTCGGTCTATACCAATCATCCTCTTCACTTGATCATCTCCTTCTTTATCCCTCCTCTTCCCCCTACCTCTTCAGGTCTGGCTATACCATCCATCTAACCCTGTGTTTTACCTTAATAACCCGTAGGTAACAGACAGAAAAATGAATGTCAAGAGGTCTGTGGCATGCTCTGCTTTGCTCTGTGCTGACCCCTGTGGCTACGGCTGTGTTTCTGTGGTGGACTTTTGTATTCACACGTCTGCCCTAAGGTCTCCTCTCTGTCTGCCTGCTGTCTACCTCAGCCCCGGGCCTCCCTTCCTTCCTCTCTCTCTCTCTCTCTCTCTCTCTCTCTCTCTCTCTCTCTCTCTCTCTCTCTCTCTCTCTCTCTCTCTCTCTCTCTCTCTCTCTCTCTCTCTCTCTCTCTCTCTCTCTCTCTCTCTCTCTCTGTGTTTAAACCCTCAGACAGGGACAGATGTCTGATAGGCTCAGAACAGAAAAGACTGGCGGCACTACCAAAATGGTATTTGATGATGAGACAAGAGTGTTTTTCTGTTTCCTGAGGGAGATTATTTTGAAAAATCACTTGTCACAAACTGACATGAACAGGGTGTTGATAAGCTGCTATATGGCTTGTTATGAAATACAAGGGGAGGACAGTATGTCCATAGTAAACATAGTTTACTGTCCATAGTTTACTGTCATTCCTGTAGTTTGTACCGCAGTGTGTGTGTGCATGTGCGCCTGCGTGCATGCTTGAGTTAAATTACAGTCGTCCTACCATGCCAGGGTTCCTCCTTGCTCACTGCTCAGTGCGGTTATGGAGTTTGGCAGGGGGCAGGGGCAACCCTACCTGTCCCTGTCCTCTCTGGTTAGCTGATCCTACCTGTGATCCTAGCTGATCCTACTCCGGTGTTTGCCATGGTCTACCAGCCCCCAAAGGCTACTTTGTCAAGGACAATTCCAGTTAAGAGCTTCCTACAGGGAGTCCTGCTTTAGCCCCTAATCCATTTAGGCATAATTGTGTGTGTGTGTGTGCGTGCGTGTGTTTGTGTGTGTGCGTGCACGCACGTTGGGCTTGCTTGCTTCTCGCTAGGCACAGACATCAGTTAAAAGGTCTAGTTTTGATTTACATTTGGTTGAGTTGTCAACTAAAGTGAATTCAATGTGAAACAAAAAAAACATGTCACCATGTCATTGGATTTAGGTTTTAAAAATACAAAATGTCCTTACGTTGAAGACTTTTTGCAATTCCAATCAGTTTTACACGTTGATTCAACGTCATCACATTAGATGTTTTGGGTTGAAATGACGTGTTTTTGCCCAGTAGGTTGTGTGTATGTTTGTGTGAGATAGCATCATCAGTGCCCTTTAGGGATTTGTGTACCTCTCTTTGAACTTGGGAGTTTGAACAAGGGGAATTTATATGTCCTGTTTTTAAGTGTTTATCTGTAATAGTGTGTTGAGCACAAAATGCCATGTTCAATTGACTGACTTACTGTTTGTCTGTTGTTGTTGTTGTTGTTGTTGTGTGTGTGTGTGTGTGTGTGTGTGTGTGTGTGTGTACAGTGTAGCATTAGTTTGTTATTCTCTACTGACTCCTTGCTGCCTAGCACCTGCTCACTCTCTCCTACTCAGTAGGGATTAGGCAGAGCCACTTCCACACTAAGACCTACACTCACACAGCCTGGGGAAATACACAATCTCTCTCACACACACACACACACAACCAATTTAGTTTACTACTCTGTGGAGAGAAAGAGGGGTTAATAAAGGGGGAAGTGGTAGAGAGAGAGGGAGAGAGAGAGAGAGAGAGAGAGAGAGAGAGAGAGAGAGAGAGAGAGAGAGAGAGAGAGAGAGAGAGAGAGAGAGAGAGAGAGAGAGAGAGAGAGAGAGAGAGAGAGAGAGAGAGAGAGAGAGAGAGAGAGAGAGAGAGAGAGAGAGAGAGAGAGAGAGAGAGAGAGAGAGAGGCAGTATGAGAGACACACAGTCAGTACAAAGAGACAGAGAGTACATCCACTACTCTACCCCACCTAAGGGGATGTGATCGAACCACTGCATCTGGTGAGTGCTTTATCGTCTCTCTTTGCTTGCTGTTGGATTTGTCTGAGTGTGCTGTAAACATCAGTATGGAGCTGTGTATGGTGTGTGTGTGCGTGTGTGTACACAATGCTGCAATTGTTGCATTACGACTGCAATACTTGTCTCCAGAGATCCCACGTACCTTACATTGCATTCAGGCTGGCTGTTTTGTACTGTATGTAATGCACTGAATAGTGTCATGCTATTGTATTAGCCTGTTAGCAGAGTGACCATGGTGCAGTACACAGAGTCTTATAGAGAGGCGCAGCACTGTGCTAATGCTAAGCTGCTGACTCAGTGATATATGCATCGACATTCATCACACAGTGGAGTGGGATGAAAACCTGCTCTGGGCCCTGCCAGGTGCTCTTTCCTCCATCCATGCAGGGTTAGTCTGCCATACTCATTACCACACCCAAGATCAACAACTGGAACAGCAAAGGCCTCATCTCATTACCATGTCTGCAAAATGATTCCCCAAACACAGGCAGCTCACAGGAAGATATTTGTATACAGTAAGGGGGATAATGTTTTGTGTTTCACTTAAGGGTCATAGTGACATGGTCTAAGAGATTGCTATTGTCTTTCGCGGAGTGCTTAAAAGTGGGGATGATATTTCTAGCCATACAGGTGTTATTTCAGTGTTGACATGATGGTGCTAATATTGAGAGAGGGATTGGCGGTGATAGAGTCCTGTTCCCCGTTTTCCCTCATCGACTAAGCTCGTTACTGGCTAGTTGCATCACAAAAGCAACAGTGCAGGGTTGTGCCGAGTTGCAGACCACTGAGAATGTGAGTGTAAAACTGTATGTGTGTATTTTTGTTAGGACATTCGATCGGGTATGGATTTTACAGTTCAGTTCAGTTCTTTTTATCAGGTTAGTTAAAAAAGACCACCAACACTTACAATCTACATTGAACCAAATGACAAATCACATGCGGAAACGGACTGACAGATAGCGCTGTTTACATCACAAGCTGTGGTATGATGTCACACACAGCAAAGAAACACAGGAGCACAACTAGGTCCTCCTAACACTAAATGGATTAGCTGTAAGACACATTATCACCATTTTGGTTCAGAGAGAAAGACGTGGAGGATGTGGCAATACTAACAGTGTATAGGTCGATGTTATGGACACTCCAAAACAGCACACGATTCCCTATAGAGTGCAGTGCTTTAAGCCAGCTAGGGTGCCATTTCAGATTAACCTAGAGTGAAAAGACACAACTCTACTTCGGCCACAGAGCAAGCAAGCAATCAAAATAGAATGCTAGTGAATGTAGTCCCTGTCTTTCCACAGAATAACGACACACCCTACACTTACCATCAGCAGTCAGACTTGTCACTGTTGGCACGCTGAGCCAGCAGCCGCAGCGAAAGGAAGCAGGGAATAGAGTAAGGAGAATGCTTTCCTCTTCAGTAATACCAGCTACCAATCTCCATGACACATCTTGAGCAGAGAGGTGGAGGTCTTTGAATTGGAGTCTCCAAAGGCCATGGTTACAGCTTGTTCACTTCACTTTGCCAATATAGCTCTTGTGATCTTTATCCAAGAGAACCGATTGTTTAATTCGCTGCATGGCTCGCTGCTGCTTTCAGAAGACTCCGAAGTAGTGCTACCACCGACACTGCCAACAAGACACACACACACATACATATCAAATCAAATCAAATTGTATTTGGCACATGTGCAACCTTACAGTGAAATGCTTACTTACAAGCCCTTAACCAACAATGCAGTTTTAAGAAAAATAAGTGTTAAGTAAAAAGAGGGGGTGGTGTGGGGTGGAGGGGACAATGCAAATAGTCCGGGTAGCCATGATTAGCTGTTCAGGAGTCTTATGGCTTGGGGGTAGAAGCTGTTAAGAAACCTTTTGGACCTTGACTTCACGCTCCGGTACCACTTGCCGTGCGGTAGCAGAGAGAACAGTCTATGACTAGGGTGGCTGGAGTCTTTGACAATTTTTAGGGTCTTCCTCTGACACCGCCTGGTACAGAGGTCCTGGATGGCAGGAAGCTTGGCCCCAGTGATGTACTGGGCTGTACGCACTACCCTCTGTAGTGCCTTGCGGTCGGAGGCCGAGCAGTTGCCATACCAGGCGGTGATGCATCCAGTCAGGATGCTCTCGATGGTGCAGCTGTATAACTTTTTGAGGATCTGAGGACCCATGCCAAAAAAAACACATAAAAGCACAATTGGTTAGGGAGCCGTAAAACGGCAGCCATCTCCTCCGGAGCCATTTTCACCAGCACCATACACACACACACACATCCAATGCACCTATTCTCTCTCACTAACTGTAATTTGCTTTCATTAAATTTTGCAATGGCACACACACGCACGGATGCAAGCACACACACACCCATATACTGAGTGTAAAAAACATTAGGAACACGTGCTCTTTCCATGACATAGACTGACCAAGTAAATCCAGGTGAAAGCTTTGATCCTTTATTTATGTCACTTGTTGGGTTTTTCACACTGAATAGTTTCCCGTGTGTATCAAGAATGGTCCACCATCCAAAGGACATCCAGCCAACTTTACACAACTGTGGGAAGCATTGGAGTCAACATGGGCCAGCATCCCTGTGGAATGCTTTTGACACCTTGTAGTCCATGCCCCGATGAATTGAGGCTGTTCTGAGGGCAAAAGGGTGTGCAACTCAATATTAGGAAGGGGTTCCTGATGTTTTGTACACTCAGTGGGACAGAGAGAGACACATACACACACACTGAATTAAAAGTGAACCACTTGCTTTCCTGGGTTTACACTGAATATGTTTTGTAGTTGAAAGTAAAGCTGCTCTCCACACAAGGAGCCATAATTAGGTCTCTAATTCTAAACCCTGAAATGAAAGGAATTATAGGAGAAGTACAGATTTTTGGCAAATATTTCAGTTGTAAGTGGTATAAGTACTTTTAACACTTGGAATGCCCCCTATCTTATATTCAGAACCTTTGATTGTGCATTCATTGGGGTTTCACACATCTTTCACCCCTGAGTCATTCACGCAGAATCAACGTTTTACGTGAAATACCATGAGAAAATGTTGTTTAGTCACCAATACATCAGATAATTATAGGCTCACCATTTACTCATTTTAGCTACCATTTACAAAAAAAATTTAATCGCTTTGGTACTATTTGGTACCTTTCATTGTGCATTCATTTTGTTTGTAGACATCTTTCACCACACAACCATTTATCCAAAATCGAAGTGTACTGTGGAATATAATGAGTACATTGGTTTAATCACCAAAACACAACATAATATCTTCTCAATTTAGTTATTTTAACAACCAGTCAATCCAATAGCAAAAAATGTAAAATACATGTTTCAAAATTGCCCTTTGAATGTATTATTGGGTTCGATCCCTGGGACCACCCATATGTAAAAATGTATGCGCACATGACTGTAAGTCGCTTTGGATAAAAGCGTCTGCTAAATGGCATATTATTTATTATTATTATGCTACAGTACTGTAAATTACATTACACTGTTTTTACATTAGGCAATACACTTGCACTACCCATTAAAATTAACTGAACATCAAATTTCCATAATTTCTATCCCATGTGTGATCAAAGGTGTGATCATTGAAGACATCTTTCACAATGTAATCAAATGAAATAAATTAATAAATGAACATGAATTGCAATATGAAACATTTATTTATAGATGAAACACTGATTACATTTGGTGAAAAAGTTGCTGTATGATTTTGTGTGTTGTATTTAGTCAATTGAAAATGTGCTTAGAGTTTTGAAACAACTGCCATTTTGATGATCTGTTTTGAGTTTTGTACTGAGTTGTGAAAGTGTACCACATACCTGTGAAAATTGCACCAAAGCCATAAAAAGAAACGGTCATCCAATAGCAAACAATACAAAATACACGTTTCTAAACTGTTCTTTTTGAAGTGCTGAATAGAAAGAATAGCAGATGGTAAATATAATTTTCCATACAGTATTTGACTATAATTTGACATACAATAAAATAAAATAAATGTGTATCCAATGGCAGGTTGTGAGCATGTTGAGAAATATGTCAGTCTTACAGTTTCATTATCCTTATACAGTACATATGTAGGACAAATCATCAGAAACAGGGGATTGTAAACAGTAGGCTACTGTAAAAACATAGCACGGTGTTGTATGCCATTTCTGCCCCATGCACCATTGTACAAGATCACCTTATCTACTGACTTGTCAACTGATACAGTATTGTTTGTCTTTTTGCTTGAATTTCATCCACTTACAGTGTATCACTGAAATTCAGATAACGAGTGGGATATATTGTTGTACCCAACCCAGGTATTTCAGCAGTGCATTGTACACTACACTATAATTCCAAATGGTAGCACATGGGCAATTCCACGGGAACGGAATTACGCTTTGACTCTGTTATTTTACTTTAAAATGTATGCCAAACTAAAACCATTGATTTCAAAGTTTAACAAGCCATACAAACTCTATGCACAAGGACTACTTTTTACAATTTCCACAGAAAAATGTACAAAAACGAATTTAGTGGAAGAACTGTGCAGATGCAAACTTTGGTAACGGAATTACAGGTTTTTATGCAACCACATTTTCCAAACATTCTGTTCAATATTTGCTCCAAATTAAGATTCAAAGATGACTGCAGAAAGAATGGGGTGTCAGCTTTGCCAAGGCACCTTGAGTTTGAACAAATCTCTTTTGGTTATTGAACTACAGTAAGTGAAGTGGATTTACACCCGGTAATGGAATTATGGTAACGGAATTACATCATGGGTCCCTGATCTGTACTACACAGAAATGCATAATTATGGATATGAATGTCATTCTCCTCATGTTTCACAAGTTTGGATATCACAGCACAGCGCAGCACATCAGAGCACAGTAGAGTACAGTAGAGCACAATACAGAACAGCACAGCAACACAGCACAGCAGAGCAGAGTAGGAAAGAGTTCAGTACAGTGCAGTAGAGTACAGTACAGTAGAGTTCAGTACAGTAAAGTACTATACTGTACTGTATTATACTTTTCTTTACTGTATTGGACTGTACTCTACTGTGCTCTACTCATTGTATTGTGTATTGTACTGTGCTATCCAAACTTGTGAAGCATACAGTACATCTATGATAGGTTCAGATTTGGTCCGGTCCGGTCTGTCTGTAGACGTTGACATCAAGGCCAGGGTGGACTGACCAAATTTCAACTACTTTTTAACGTCCATGGACATCCGGTGTCGTTCAGTGCTCAGTGGGTGAGGATGCTGGTTACAGTAAATGGAAAGAGAGGTGGCTCATGGGTAGGTGTCAGTAAGAGCTGGGAGAGGTGACATTAACTGGAAAGTGAGAGAGAGAGGCGGAGAGAGAGAGGGAGGGGTTGTCCAGACTCAGACTGTATTAACACTCTTGGTTTGACCAACAGACAACAGAAAGACAAATAAAATAGTTATCAGCTGAACATAACAGTATGCCAGTGGAAGGACAGTGTGTGGAATTTCTGTTACATTTTCTATGTTTTCGTTCTAGATCATTTAGATCAATGTTGGCCAGTGTGGTTCCCAATCAGAGGCAGCTGTAGCTCGTTGTCTCTGATTGGGGACCATACTTAGGCAGCCTGTTTTCACTAGTTTATTGTGGGATCTTGTTCCGTATGGTTTTGTGTATAACCTAGGACTTCACGTATCGTTTGGTTTATTGTTTTGGTTCGTGTGTGTACTCAATAAAGAATGTACGCTTATCACGCTGCGCCTTGGTCCGCTTCATCTGTCGACGATCGTGACAGAAGATCCCACCACCAGAGGACCAAGCAACGTGCCCAGGAGGAGAAGTTGGTGATGTCCCAGGTGGGCGAATGGTGGTCTTGGGAGGACATATTCGCGGGCAGAGGGCCATGGGCAAAAGTGAATGCCCAGGCAGGAGAGGAGAAACGGCGCCAACCGTTCCGACGACGGACACGCGAGAGGCAACCCCAAGTAATTCTTTTTTTTGGGGGGGGGGGCACACGGCGTGGACGACGGGGCTGCTGGAGGCAGCTACAGGACGAATCGGCGGACTAGGAGAGGAGGCCATCAGGTTTGGGGGGCTTGAAGGGTGGTTGGCGGAGCCTAGAGGTAGAGCAGAGCCAACTCCCCGTACTCAGGCTAGGCAGCGTGAGACTGGGCAGGTTCCGTGTTATGCGGAGCCACGTACTGTACCGCGAGTGTTCCAGCACAGTCCTGTACGTCCTGTGCTAGCACCACGCACGTGTCATGCTAAGGTGGGCATGCAGCCAGGACGGAGTGTGCCGGCTCAACGCTCGTGGCCTCCAGTACCCCTCCTCGGTCCCGGATATCCTGCGCCAGTGCCACGTGCTGTAGTGCCAGTACGAGTGCACAGCCCTGTACGTCCTGTGCTGATGCCTCACACAGATTGTGTCGAAATAGGCATTCAGCCAGGACGGGTTGTGTCAGCTCTCCGCTCCAGACCTCCAGTCCGTCTCCACAGTCCAGCCCGGCCTGTTCCTGTCCCTCGCACCAAGCCTGTGGTGCGCGTCGCCAGCCCGTCCTGCCTTTTCCTGTCCCTCGCACCAAGCCTGTGGTGCGCGTCGCCAGCCCGGTCCGGCCTGTTCCTGCTCCCCGCACCAAGCCAGTGGTGCGCATCGTCAGTCCGGCAAGGTCCGTGCCTGTTCCTGTTCAGCTGCTCCACACCGGAGCCAGAGCAATCCTCTCCACCGGTGTCCAGTCCAACTCCGGCCAGCGGGACCAGACCAGGGGCGCTACGGGGGGGTAGACAGAGAGTGGTGGTCACGCCAGGAGCCAGATCCGCCTCCGAGGCGGAATGCCCACCCGGCCCCTACCCCGTTGTGTTGGTGTGGCGCGGTCGCAGTCCGCGCCTTTGGGGGGGGGGGGGGGGGTACTGTCACGCCCTGGCTCGGGGGACTCTTAAATGTTGAGCCAGGGTGTGGAATTTCTGTTACATTTTCTATGTTTTCGTTCTAGATCGTTTAGATCTATGTTGGCCAGGGTGGTTCCCAATCAGAGGCAGCTGTAGCTCGTTGTCTCTGATTGGGGACCATACTTAGGCAGCCTGTTTTCACTAGTTTATTGTGGGATCTTGTTCCGTATGGTTTTGTGTATAACCTAGGACTTCACGTATCGTTTGGTTTATTGTTTTGGTTCGTGTGTGTACTGAAATAAAGAATGTACGCTTATCACGCTGTGCCTTGGTCCGCTTCATCTGTCGACGTGCGTGACAGACAGTAGCAGGTGACCCAACTGTGGTTTATGACTTGTAGCCAATTGTAGACCCATTGTAACCAATTCAGTTGCAGTAATTCCGTTACAGATTTTTTAGTAATTCCATTACCAATTTGAGTTTTAATCACTTAATAATTCACAAACAAAATGTATATAAGTAAAATCACTATAACTAATTGGTATGTCTACCATTACTTGTTACTTCTGTGAACTTTCATTATCCTCCCTCCTCATGAGGGAGAGAAATTAGGTTACGGAATTACAAAGCATAAGGTAATATGGAGCGATTTCAGTGCCAACAAAAATTGTATTTGAATTCCATATTTTGGAAGTTGTATTAGGACATTTAATTTTATATTGCACAAATTTAATCATTGAATTCAAAAAATTGAATTTGTATTTCATGATTAATACTGAAGCGGTACGTGTCCATGTTCCAGAGAGTCTTAGCTTTCAGGAATGGGGTCGTAATAGCTTATAGCCAAAGCGGTTTAAATGCTAGAGCCAAATTCATAGGAAGAAAATAAATTAAACATTCCACTTTGGCTTCCGAAACCGCCAGAAGCTTCTGTTTACCACAGTGACCGTTTTATTCTATCTGTTCTCCTCTACCTTTCCTGGCTGGCAAAGTACCAGGATGTTGTCTCTGGTTTTGAATCTGAATTTAGGGAACTGAATTTGAAAACGGAATCTGAATGCATCTGAGAAGTTGAATATACACTGAGTGTACAAAACATTAAGAACACCTGCTCTTTGCATGACATAGACTGACCAGGTGAATCGAAGTGAAAGCTATGATCCCTTTTTGATGTCACTTATTAAATCCACTTCATTCACTGTAGATGAAGGGGAGGAGACAGGTTAAAGAAGGATTTTTAAGCCTTGAGACAATTGAGGTATGGATTGTGTATGTGTGCCATTCAGAGGGTGAATTGGCTTTGAACAGGGTATGGTGGTAGGTGCCAGGCACACCGGTTTGAGTGTGTCAAGAACTGCAACGCTGCTGGGTTTTTCACAATCAACAGTTTCCCGTGTGTATCAAGAATGGTCCACCATCTAAAGGACATCCAGCCAACTTGACACAACTGTGGGAAGCATTGGAGCCAGGCTCTGTCGCAGCCGGCCGCGACCGGGAGACTCATGGGCGGCGCACAATTGGCCCAGCGTCGTCCAGGGTAGGGGAGGGAATGGCCGGCAGGGATGTAGCTCAGTTGATAGAGCATGGCGTTTGCAACGCCAGGGTTGTGGGTTCGATTCCCACGGGGGGCCAGTATAAAAAAAATATGTATTCACTAACTGTAAGTCGCTCTGGATAAGAGCGTCTACTAAATGACTAAAAATAAAAAATAAATAAAAACATGGGCCAGCATCCCTGTGGAATGCTTTCGACACCTTGTAGAGTCCATCCCCCAATGAATTGAGGCTGTTCTGAGGGCAAAAGGGGGGTGCAGCTCAATATTAAGAAGGTGTTGCTAATGTTTGCATACTCAGTGCATGAAACTTTCATTAACTTGAAAGGATGGTTTGTAAACTTGATACAGTCGTCCAGTAAACGCCGCACAAGTCGGGTAGGGGAGGGAATGGCCGGCAGGGATGTAGCTCAGTTGGTAGACGATGGCGTTTGCAACGCCAGGGTTGTGGGTTCGATTCCCACGGGGGGGCCAGTATGAAAAAAATTAATGTATGCACTCACTAACTGTAAGTCGCTCTGGATAAGAGTGACTAAAATGTAAATATAATACACAAACAATTAATGCAATATCTAGCATTGAAACTGAATATATACAATTTGAATATATAATTTTTAAACTGAATGCAATATTCATTAAATTCAGTTTCAAATCATGAAATACAAGTTCAATTTATGACTTCAATTATTCAATTTGTGCTTTACAAATTCAAAAATATTAAATTCAAATTCAATATCCTAAGACAAATTCAAAATTTCAAATACAATTTCTGTTTACACTGAAATCGCTCAATAGTAATATTTCTTAAACTTACAGAAGGTAAACAGTTTCTCCAAAACTAAATGTACGTGTTGATAATAGTTGACAGGTGTCTTTACATCAACATTATTGTGTTTTGGTGTATTTCTGATACCTTTTAAGACTTTTTCTGGGAGATGTTTTATAAGACCCCTTTTCCATCTGTTTATTCAGAAATCAAAGACTTCACTTATGCCAAATTTCTGTTGATGGAAAATGGTTGAAAAATGTATCTATGCCTTCATTTCCCCAAAATATAGACTCTTAGCTTTCATTTTACACTCAATTTGATATGCTCCTATGAACTTCACATGATGGTGCTCAAGGGTCATTTTCAATGGAAATGCCCACGTAGTGACTCTTTTCACTTCATCCTATTGAAGCACACTGGCTGATGGAGAATGATGATGTAGTATTTACATGATTTATATGATTTGACCTTACAACATAAATTGATATCAAATTGATACATTTATGAGGTAAAATTATAGAAATGTACAGTGCTCAGCAGTTATCAAACTATATACATCATGATAACTAGGCACTGCATAATTTTGATTCAGTAGTTATCCATTTTGAGCAGTTTTATAAGTGATAGTTAATTGTATTGTTTACAAATTACAAGAAAATCATATGAAAAGTAAAGTGAATATTACATTTTGAAAAGCAGATACTTAGATGTAATATGTATCCAAATTTAAAGAGTGATTTGGTGCAGTGAACAAGTGACTTTCTGAATTTGTTTGTTCTACTCAATTGAAAATATGCTTAGAGTTTTGAAACATGAGCCATTTAGATGATCTATTTGAATTTTTGTGCTTAGAGTTGTGAAAATGTACCACATACTTTTGAAAATTGCACCGAAGTGATTGGGGGGAAAAAAACGGTTATTTGAGAAGCAGAGCGGAAAGATGGCAATCAATCAGAGGAGGTTGTGTGGATCTGTGTCCTCTCCTGTGTGGATCTGTGTCCTCTCGCCCTTCATCTGAGCTGGGTCTCTCTCTCTCTCTCTTTCTCTCTCTCTCTCGTCCTTTTTGGACCTGGCTTTAGATTTAATACAGGGTACATGTATCCAACAGGGTCTATGCTGCTTTGTTTCATGTCAGCTTGCTGTTCTGGGGCTCTATATGTACAGTATCTGTAGTCAGTGTATGCTGTTGTGAGGCTCAGACTAATAGACTCCTAAACAGTTTCTATCCCCTGGCCATAAGGCTGCTAAATGGCAAACAACTACTGATCCCCCTCACATCTAAGCTGCTGCTAAAATGAGTATTGATTCGATTTATTACTACCACTACACTGCTGTTCATAGATTTTTTAATGCCATTACCATTAGTATCTATCTATTTATCCTGCTACTGGTCACTATTACTCCTGTTTATGTATATACACTGAACAAAAATATAAACGCAACATGTAAAGTGTTGGTCCCATATTTCATTATCTGAAATAAAAGATGCCAGATATTTTCCATTCGCACAAAAAGCTTATTTCTCAGAAATGTTGTGTACAAATTTGTTTACATCTCTGTTAGTGAACATTTCTCTTTTGCCATCCACCTGACAGGTGTGGAATATCAAGAAGCTGATTAAACAGCATGATCATTACACAGGTGCACCTTGTGCTGGAGACAATAAAAGGCCACTCTAAAATGTGCAGTTTTGTCACACAACCCAACGCCATAGATGTTTTGAGGGAGCATGCAATTGTCTTCCATTGGATAATGGTTGTAGGGACATGTCTTGTTGGTGACAGTATATCATAACCATTATGCTGTCCTCTAAAACTCCTAAAGTGGATACACAGCATGGATAGGGTATACCACCTCACATGTAGTTTCATTTCTGGTCAGGCAAACTTTGTATTGCCCCGGCAGGACTAAGAGAGAGGGCCATAAAGTCAGTCTCATCATAAAGTCAGTCTCGTCCAAAACAGAGATTTGCTGGATGATGGGAAAAAATGGAATGTCATGGAATGAAGAGTACCGTAACAGATTTCCATGGGTTGGGTTTGTTTCAATCCTGCCCACATGCCCACAGCTGTCTGCACCCAAGTAATAATAAATTCCGAACGCAGCTGCACGTGACCCAGTCGTAATGCCCATGGTCAGTGTGGTTTGACATACGATATAGTTAGGGACCATCAGTAAATTACACAATGTGAGTGGACTCTCCTGGTCTACTGCATGGGCTCAGACTGCCCTGCTCCCTCTGGGATCTCTCTCTCTCTGAACCCCGGTGCCCAACATGTTCATCTGTACATTCACCACCAACACCACGACACCAGACAGCACATCCTCAGGTTTCCTGCAGCTTCCCGGTTCATATTTGTGTTTGTGAGTATGTGTGGCTCCGCTCAGACAGTTACGCATTAATAATAAACCCAGGGAATATGGGATCAATAATCTGTTCTTAGATTATGTTAGTAGACAGACTCCTCAGGGGAGGTTATAGACCAGAGAGACAGACAGGCTGAGTCTGGGTTAGGACCATAGAATTATAACAGTAGTATTACTGTATGGGTATAAATATTTCAATATTATAAATATTTGTCCTCACACACAGCACCATTTGTAAATGATAGGCCTGGTGTGAACTAAGAAGTATTTACAAATGGTGCGTCCGGTGTGGCAATTATTACCAATATGGTTAAGACAGATACCCTAGGCCTAGAAGATGCTATGTACCAGGGTGACAGGCAGGTTAAGTCTGGGTTAGGGCAGACAGTTCAGAAGAGGCTATGATGACCCTCTGATGACCCTCTGCAGACCGGCTGCGGTAGAGACGACCGGATAGGACCGGTTAGGGTAAGCTCAGTTAAAAAATGTCCCCTGAAAAAGATGAGAGGAGGTGATGGAGGAGAGGAAACAGAGGGAGTAAAGGATGCCGTATGAGCCGTTGGAGGATGAGGGGATCACTATGGCTACAGTAAATGAAATACATTTTTCAAAAACAGCCAAGCGACCAACCGTCTTGAGTTATAGTGCTGATTCATGTACTACTATCCCTCTCCCTTCTCTTACACAGAAGTCGCCACATCCACTCATTCATTTACATTTACAATCACACAGCTCACACACACACACACACTGCTAGCCTACAATCATTCAGTCACACTTACACTGTCATTCCGTCACCCACAGATTATACAGTGATCATTCTGGCTCTACTGTCTCTCTCTCACCCACACATCATCACATTCACTCATTCATTCACACACACAGCTATAGATTACAATCATTCAGTCACACTCACCCTTCCACTCTGTCACCCACGGCACCTATTTTGCCTGTTATCCACAGGGAGTCCTAATGACCGAGTGGAATAATGACTACTCAGTACAATAACAAAGAAGGAAAATGACTGAGCAGGGCAATAGCCCCTGTACTGGTAATTTAATAACAGGGAAAAGGGAGCTAATAATAGTACAGTAACAATCAGCAGGGTTGATATCCTCCTCTTCTTCTTCTTCTTCCTCCTCCTCCTCCTCCTCCTCCACCTCCTCCTCCTCCTCCTAGACCTCCACCTCCTCCTCCTCCTCCTCCTCCTCCACCTCCTCCACCTCCTCCTCATCATCCTCCTCCTCCTCCTCCTCATCTTCCTCCTCCTCCTTCTCCTCTTCATCCTCCTCCTCCTCCTCTTCCTCCTCTTCCTCCTCCTTCTCCCCTGGCCTTTTGTTCTCTGTGGTAGGATTGTCATGGTTCTCATTGTTTAGCACAGTGGTGGACTGAGGAGGATGCCATCCCAGATGGGGCCACATCTTCTACGCACTCATGTACGCATGCATGTACGGACGTATGGATTTATGCACACAATCACACAAATGCAACACACACTGGACGGCAAGAGACACTCCAACAGTTCAGGCTGTCTGAAAAAAGAGAGGTCATAAAGTATTAAGTAGATGAAGTATGCAAGTAGCTTCTAAATGGCACCTCATTCTTGGTCTTGGGAACCAACATGGCGATACAGGGTTTTCTTCCAGCCTAGCACTAGCACACCTCTTTTAACTAATTTGGTGCAATTTGGTAGCATGCGTGCCAGTCAGTTTCATCTCTCTTGCCAACCAACTCCTTATGGAATTGTCATGCCAAACACACCATGTTTTTGTTTGGCTTGATAATGACAGCTATGGAGTTGGCAAGAGCACAAACAGATGTGGGATCATGCAGGCTAGTAATTTGGTGCTTGATGATGTGTTTAGTTGAATCAAAAGTCTGCACAGTCTGTGGGTTGCCAGCACCTGGATTGAAGAATACTGCTCTAACACCATGGTGTCAGAGAGGCAAAACATCCCCCCTCTCCACTTTGTTCCAGCACCCCTTCAGTACCAGCCCAGCACCCCTCACCATCTACAGTCTGTGCAGTAACCCTGTCTATATCCTGAGGGTGTGGTTATGGTAAACTCTGAGTCTACAGTCTGGTACTCAAGTGAATTTAACCCCGCCCAACCCCCTATCCTCACCATGTGCATGGTCGCCTAGCAACAGCAGTTGGGAGGGTTCAGAGGTGAAAGAGCCCCCTTGCAGGGCCATCCATCACTTCTCAGAGAATGGGAGCAGGGGAGAGGGAGGTGTTTGTGTGTGCACTGTGGTCGGTAGCTGTCAGTAGTACCTCCGTGAGTCCCCTCCAGAGCAGGCAGGAACTTGACAGCTGACATTATCTGGAGGTCGACAGGGAGACACTTCTTTAATAAACATGACTGTGCTCCCGGATAGTGTTTGGCAGGTAGGGATGCAAATGGATGCCTGCCCCTCCACTTCAGACTATAATTGTGTTTAGATGATGTCACTCAGAAGTCTGAGGGCCTTGCGGCTGCTAGAGGTCAACACAACAATGGAGGCAACAACAGCACACACACACACACACACACACACAATATTGTCTTCTCCACAGACACAATACCTTGTCAAACTATAATGAAGGGATGTTGAACCTGTCCATCAGCATATGAATGATGCTATTGTGGAACAGGAGGGTGAGCAGTCTAACTGACATCAATTACATTTTGTGTTGTTTGCTTTTCCCTAATGTCCTCCTCCGGACGTAGGCTACTTCTCTTTGATAAGTGATGCAGGGGCTCTGTTGCTCTATCTCTCTCCCTCTCTCTTTCTCTCTGACCTCTCTCTTATATCAGCACTCTGGAGGTGACAGGAGACATGTTGACAAGTATGTCAGACAGAGAGAGGGAAGAGAGGGAGAGAAAGGGAGAGAGAGAAAGAGAGAGAGAGAGAGAGAGAGAGAGAGAGAGAGAGAGAGAGAGAGAGAGAGAGAGAGAGAGAGAGAGAGAGAGAGAGAGAGAGAGAGAGAGAGAGAGAGAGAGAGAGAGAGAGAGAGAGAGAGAGAGAGAGAGAGGTGAGAAAGAAAGACAGAGTCCCTGTAGTAATCCTGTTAGTCAGAGGGAGAAGCAGGGTTTGCTGTTGTGCTTCGGTTTTTAAAAGGTTTTCTTCGTTGGTGTTAAAAGACGCTGCAACACACTTTAGATTTCCTGTAATTGAATCCTCCACCGTCAGAGCTACTCTGGCTCGGCTGAACACGTGTTAGCTGGCTAATCCTCTCCTGAGAATGTCTGTATTGTTATGATAGCCCCACTACATACAGTGCCTTCATAAAGTATTCAGACCCCTTCCCTTTTTCCACATTGTGTTACGTTACAGCCTTATTGTAAAATGGATACAATAATTTTTTCCCCTCATCAATCTACACACAATATCCCATAATGACAAAGCGAGAACAGGTTTTTAGAAATGTTTGCAAATAACAGAAATACCTTATTTACATAAGTATTCAGACCATTTGCTATGAGACTCGAAATTGAGCTCAGGTGCATCCTGTTTCCATTGATCATCCTTGAGATGTTTCTACAACATGATGGAGTCCACCTGTGGTAAATTCAATTGATTGGACATGATTTGGAAAGGCACACACCTGTCTATATAAGGTCCCACAGTTGACAGTGCATGTCAGAGCAAAGAACAAAGCCATGAGGTCGAAGGAATTGTCCGTAGAGCAACGAGACAGGATTGTGTTGAGGCACAGATCTGGGGAAGGGTACCAAAAAATGTCTGCAGCATTGAAGGTCCCCAAGAACACAGTGGCCTCCATCATTCTTAAATGGAAGAAGTTTGGAACCAGTTTAGTACTGAGTAAAGGGTCTGAATTTACAACAACAATTTAATCCACTTTAGAATAAGGCTGTAATGTAACGAAATTTTGAAAAAGTCAAAGGGTCTGAATACTTTTCAAATGTACTGTATGTCCCAAAATGGCATCTTATTCCCTATATAGTGCACTACTTTTGACCAGAGCCCTAGTGCATTATATTGGGAATATGGTGCCCTTTTGTGCACAGATCCTGTTCTGTTCACACAGAGACACTTTTTTTCTTGTTGTTGTGATGAGGAGACAGTAATATTCAATGAACTCACTGAATCCAGACACATTGGGTGAGATAATTGTTGGGCCAATCACAGACACTCTCTCCCAGCCTAGGAATGTGCATTTTATCCACCCTCACAGTTCTATTGTTGTAGTGTGATGGAAAGTTTGTGAATCCCATTCCTCTGAAAATGATCATTATCCAGGTTTGGCAATTCTTCACTCAGCGGGGGAGGCCTAGCTGAAAGTGGATATACTATAAACAATGTGTGTGTATATGGTCTGTGTGAAAGGTCATATTTATGGTCACGTGTGGTCAGTGTGTGTTTTTTATGTGTGTTAAAGGGCTTTCCTGCATGTGTGTGTGACACAGACACAGGCCGTGTGAAGCAGGGCTTGGACACGATAGTAGGAGACATGGGGTGAGAGGGGCCTTATCATGGCTGGCCATACAGCCCCTCGTTCCCCTCTCTCATCAACCAGCTCCAGATTATTACTCTCCATATAATCTCTGTATTATCTTCCTTTAAAGACGGACACTGGACTGGGCAGCAAGAACCAGAGCAGGTCTGATTGCAGCACACTGGGATTAGCCTCATTTGTAATATAGGAGATGAACACACACACACAGAAGCAGGGATGAGCGCACACACACACACATACAGTATCCTAGAGTTTCACAGATTAGTGGATTAAGGATGAATAGGCTTTTATCCACTCGGATGTGATAAATGTGGAACACTTTGTTCTTCCTCCTCTCTCTCTCTCTCTCTCTCTCTCTCTCTCTCTCTCGCTCGTTCTCTCTCTCTCATCCTCTCCTATTCCAAATGCAAGAATGGAATTGGCTTATTAATGATGTTCGATGGCAGCGTTTCCCAAACTTGGTCCTGGGGACCCCAATGGGTGCACATTTAGTTTTTTGCCCTAGCACTACACAGCTGATTCAAATAATCAACTCATCATCAAGCTTTGATTATTTGAATCAGCTGTGCACCCCTTGGGGTCCCCAGGACCGAGTTTGGGAAACGCTGTTCTATGGAGTGTGTGTTGTCTCCTCACAATTGGCTGCATCCAGTCAGATGGTGTGAGGAGAGGTCTGGACCCTAAGCTGACACCACAATGCTCCTGGGCCACGTACAGCAGGAAAACAATGTGGAATGTGGATTACTTTATACTATTCCAGGTATTCCTTAAAGAGGTAGGGTTTCAAGTGTCTCCGGAAGGTGGTCAGTGACTCCGCTGTCCTGGCGCCGTTGGGGGAGCAGCAAATAGCTTTGACTGGGCTGAGCGGGAACTGTGCTTCCGTAGAGGTAGGGGAGCTAACAGGCCAGAGGTGGATGAACGCAGTGCCCTCGTTTGGGTGTAGGGTCTGATCAGAGCCTGAAGGTAAGGAGTTGCTGTTCCCCTCACAGCTCCGTAGGCAAGCACCATGGTCTTGTAGTAGATGTGAGCTTCAACTGGAAGCCAGTGGAGTGTGCGGAGGAGCTGGGTGACATGAGAGAACTTGGGAATGTCGAACACCAGACGGGCTGCAGCGTTCTGGATAAGTTGTAGGGGTTTAATGGCACAGGCAGGGAGCCCAGCCAACAGCGAGTTGCAGTAATCCAGACGGGAGATGACAAGTGCCTGGATTAGGACCTGTGCCGCTTTCTGTGTAAGGTAGGGTCGTACTCTGCGAATGTTGTAGAGCATGAACCTGCAGGATCGGGTCACCGCTTTGATGTTAGCGGAGAACGACAGGGTGTTGTCCAGGGTCACGCCAAGGTTCTTTGCACTCTGGGAGGAGGACACAATGGAGTTGTCAACCGTGATGGCGAGATCATGGAGCAGGCAGTCCTTCCCCGGGAGGAAGAGCAGCTCCGTCTTGCCGAGATTCAGCTTGAGGTGGTGATCCGACATCCACACTGATATGTCTGCCAGACATGCAGAGATGCGATTTGCCACCTGGTTATCAGAAGGGGGAAAGGAGAAAATTAATTGTGTGTCGTCTGCGTAGCAATGATAGGGGAGACCATGTGAGGATATGACAGAGCCAAGTGACTTGGTGTATAGAGAGAATAGGAGAGGGCCTAGAACTGAGCCCTGGGGGACACCAGTGGTGAGAGCACGTGGTGCGGAGACAGATTCTCGCCACGCCACCTGGTAGGAGCGACCTGTCAGGTAGGACGCAATCCAAGAATGAGCAGCGCCGGAGATGCCCAACTCGGAGAGGGTGGAGAGGAGGATCTGATGGTTCACAGTATCAAAGGCAGCGGATAGGTCTAGAAGGATAAGAGCAGAGGAGAGAGAGTTAGCTTTAGCAGTGCGGAGAGCCTCCGTGACACAGAGAAGAGCAGTCTCAGTTGAATGACCAGTCTTGAAACCTGACTGGTTTGGATCAAGAAGGTAATTCTGAGAGAGATAGCAGGAGAGTTGGCTAGAGACGGCACGCTCAAGAGATTTGGAGAGAAAATAAAGAAGGGATACTGGTCTGTAGTTGTTGACATCGGAGGGATCGAGTGTAGGTTTTTTGAGGAGGGGTGCAACTCTCGCTCTCTTGAAGATGGAAGGGACATGGCGAGCGGTCAAGGATGAGTTGATGAGCGAGGTGAGGTAAGGGAGAAGGTCTCCGGAAATGGTCTGGAGAAGAGAGGAGGGGATAGAGTAAAGCGGGCAGGTTGTTGGGCGGCCGGCCATCACAAGTCGCAAGATTTCATCTGGAGAGAGAGGGGAGAATGAAGTCAAAGCATAGGGTAGGGCAGTGTGAGCAGGACCAGCTGTGTCATTTGACTTAATAAATGAGGATCGGATGTCGTCAACCTTCTTTTCAAAATGGTTGACGAAGTCATCCACAGAGAGGGAGGAGGGAGTGGGAGGAGGAGGAGGATTCAGCAGGGAGGAGAAGGTGGCAAAGAGCTTCCTAGGGTTAGAGGCAAAGGCTTGAAATTTAGAGTGGTTGAAAGTGGCTTTGGCAGTGGAAACAGGAAGAGAATGTAGAGAGGAGGGAGTGAAAAGATGACAGGTCCGCAGGGAGTCTAGTTTTCCTCCATTTCCGCTCGGCTGCCCGGAGCCCTCTTCTGTGAGCTCGCAATGAGTCGTCAAGCCACGGCGCAGTAGGGGAGGACCGAGCCGGCCGGGAGGATAGGGGACATAGAGAGTCAAAAGATGCAGAAAGGGAGGAGAGGAGGGTTGAGGAGGCAGAATCAGGAGATCGGAGGGAGAAGGATTTAGCAGTACACTACAAGTTTTACATTACCTGCATTGCAGGAAAGTTATCCTGCAACAGGGTGATCAAAAACGGTGATCTGAGCGTTTCACAATGTTTTGCCCTGGTGAATGCGCCCTGAATCTGTCCCATTCTGACCACCCGTCTCAGATCCACTTTTGTCAAATAAATATTAAGCTACTCGATAGCAAGGCCACACAACCCTGCTATATTTACCTAATGGTACCTATGTCTCATATTAAGTATGGACTCGAACAGCTCTCCAGACTCTTTCCATGGCACCTGAACCTGGATAGATTAATAAGAATGAAGGAGGATTGGCATTGGCTAATTAACTCAGTTTAGGTGAGCAGGAAAGCAGACTTTCTTAATTTAGTCGTTAGGTTGTCCGCAGGGACACTGTTAGCACTGCTCATGTTGTCCTATCCTTACAGGAACAAGTTGATGCATAATTTGTAGGTACAGTTTCCCAGTCCCTGCCGATGAAAAACATCCCCACAGCATGATGCTGCCACCACCATGCGTCACTGTGGGGATCATGTGACACTTAGATTGCACACAGGTGGACTTTATTTAACTAATTATTTGACTTCTGAAGGTAATTGGTTGCACCAGATCTTATTTAGGGGCTTCATAGCAAAGGGGCTGAATAGATATGCACACATCACTTTTCCATTATTTATTTTGTAGAATTTTTTGAAACATTATTTTTTATTTTTTTCACTTCACCAATTTGGACTAATTTGTGTATGTCCATTACATGAAATCCAAATAAAAATCCATTTAAATTACAGGTTGTAATGGAACAAAATAGGAAAAATGCCAAGGGGGATGAAAACTTTTGCAAGGCACTGTATATGGACGCACAAACATTTACACACACATTTTTGTAAGCACTACTTACTTGTGCACAGTTTATATTAATACCCTATTGAACCTCACGCTATCTTATTGATGTACAGATCAGAATCATGGACCCTCACCATGGAGCTCACACCTCATCTGGACGCCTTTGATGCCAAATGCCTCCGCCACATACTGGGCATAGCATGGCACGACTACATCCCGAACTTGGTGAAAGACGGACCAAACCCTTGTCTCCTCCCTTGTCAGAGCCTCCCGACTCCGACTGTTTGCTCACCTGGTTAGATCAAGAAGCAGGTGGTCCGACCAGTTGGAGGATGACCTTCTCAACCTGGGACTCAACACGACATCAGCTTGGGACCTGGCCCAGAATAGGACGTCATGGAGATCCATATGTCGAGGCTGCTATGCTCCAAGGAGAATGAAGATGAATGAGTGAGACTATTGAACCTGTAAAAGCATTTCCATTTGGTAATTTCTCTGCTGGTTAAGATCATCTTGCAGGTCACAACACTCAACATAACATCTCAGCTCAAAATGTGTATAAGACATGCATGACACATTTGTACATTTTAGTAATTTAGCAGACACTCTTATCCAGAGCGACTTACAGTAGTGAGTGCATACATTTTCATACTGGACTCCCGTGGGAATCGAACCCACAAACCTGCCGTTGCAAGCGCCATGCTCTACCAACTGAGACACATGGGACCTCAACTGATATTACTGAGGTGCACAGCCCACACTAGTCACAGAGGCCATGGCACCCTATTTCCTGTATAGTGCACTACCCTATGGGTCCTGTTCAAAATTAGTGCACTAAATAGGGAATAGGGTGCCGTTATCTCCGGTCCGTGATAGTGTTGAATGCTCTGTGCAGCCATGTCTGTCTGTCTGTCTGTCTGTCTGTCTGTCTGTCTGTCTGTCTGTCTGTCTGTCTGTCTGTCTGTCTGTCTGTCTGTCTGTCTGTCTGTCTGTCTGTCTGTCTGTCTGTCTGTCTGTCTACTCAGGTGTTTTTTTTTTATTTATTTATTTATTTTTTTAGGGGGTAGATCAGCTTTAATAGTGCAGATAGATTGGAACTTCCATCATTGTAATTGTCTGCATCACTTTCAATTCCCCATAAGTTTTTTTTCTCTCGTAAATATATAGTGGGGAGAACAAGTATTTGATACACTGCCGATTTTGCAGGTTTTTCTACTTACAAAGCATGTAGAGGTCTGTAATTTTTATCATAGGTACACTTCAACTGTGAGAGACGGAATCTAAAACAAAAATCCAGAAAATCACATTGTATGATTTTTAAGTAATTAATTTGCATTTTATTGCATGACATAAGTATTTGATCACCTACCAACCAGTAAGAATTCCGGCTCTCACAGACCTGTTAGTTTTTCTTTAAGAAGCCCTCCTGTTCTCCACTCATTACCTGTATTAACTGCACCTGTTTGAAATCGTTACCTGTATAAAAGACACCTGTCCACACACTCAATCAAAAAGACTCCAACCTCTCCACAATGGCCAAGACCAGAGAGTTGTGTAAGGACATCAGGGATACAATTGTAGACCTGCACAAGGCTGGGATGGGCTACAGGACAATAGGCAAGCAGCTTGGTGAGAAGGCAACAACTGTTGGCGCAATTATTCGAAAATGGAAGAAGTTCAAGATGACGTCAATCACCCTCGGTCTGGGGCTCCATGCAAGATCTCACCTCGTGGGGCATCAATGATCATGAGGAAGGTGAGGGATCAGCCCAGAACTACACGGCAGGACCTGGTCAATGACCTGAAGAGAGCTGGGACCACAGTCTCAAAGAAAACCATTAGTAACACACTACGCCGTCATGGATTAAAATCCTGCAGCGCACGCAAGGTCCCCCTGCTCAAGCCAGCGCATGTCCAGGCCCGTCTGAAGTTTGCCAATGACCATCTGGATGATCCAGAGGAGGAATGGGAGAAGGTCATGTGGTCTGATGAGACAAAAATAGAGCTTTTTGGTCTAAACTCCACTCGCCGTGTTTGGAGGAAGAAGAAGGATGAGTACAACCCCAAGAACACCATCCCAACCGTGAAGCATGGAGGTGGAAACACCATTCTTTGGGGATGCTTTTCTGCAAAGGGGACAGGACGACTGCACCGTATTGAGGGGAGGATGGATGGGGCCATATATTGCGAGATCTTGGCCAACAACCTCCTTCCCTCAGTAAGAGCATTGAAGATGGGTCGTGGCTGGGTCTTCCAGCATGACAACGACCCGAAACACACAGCCAGGGCAACTAAGGAGTGGCTCCGTAAGAAGCATCTCAAGGTCCTGGAGTGGCCTAGCCAGTCTCCAGACCTGAACCCAATAGAAAATCTTTGGAGGGAGCTGAAAGTCTGTATTGCCCAGCAACAGCCCCGAAACCTGAAGGATCTGGAGAAGATCTGTATGGAGGAGTGGGCCAAAATCCCTGCTGCAGTGTGTGCAAACCTGGTCAAGGCCTACAGAAAACGTATGATCTCTGTAATTGCAAAAAAGGTTTCTGTACCAAATATTAAGTTCTGCTTTTCTGATGTATCAAGTACTTATGGCATGCAATAAAATGCAAATAAATTACTTAAAAATCATACAATGTGATTCTCTGGATTTTTGTTTTAGATTCCGTCTCTCACAGTTGAAGTGTACCTATGATAAAAATTACAGACCTCTACATGCTTTGTAAGTAGGAAAACCTGCAAAATCGGCAGTGTATCAAATACTTGTTCACCCCACTGTATATACATACATACACACATATATATACATACACATACATACACATATACATATCCTTTAAAAATATATATATTTCCCTTTATTACTTTCCAACCCCACCACCCCTTCACTAATTGGAGTAAACTAGTGAACAACAATGCTTAGGCCTCTACTTCCAGCTTATACATACTATATACATTTTATGGACACAGTCCAATTTTACAATAATTATATTTTGTTTGTTTTTACTCCTGAACTTCCTCTACCCTCAAACTCTCCGATCATTTTCATGATGTCCATCCGGTTTGCTTCTATATGCCATATCTTTCTAACTGTGGTCTTTCACAAAAGCTCTCTACCTATAACCTATATACTTATTATGGACACAGTATGCTTTACATTATTAGTATTGTTGTTATTAGTTGTTGTTAGTTGTTATTAGTCCCATCCTTCAACTCCATTCAACACCACCCATCTACAGTTGAAGTCGGAAGTTTATATACACTTAGGTTGGAGTCATTAAAACTCGTTTTTCAACCACTCCACACATTTCTTGTTAGCAAACTATAGTTTTGGCAAGTCGGTTAGGACATCTACTTTGTGCATGACAAGTAATTTTTCCAACAATTGTTTACAGACAGATTATTTCACTTAGAATTCACTGTATCACAATTCCAATAGGTCAGAAGTTTACATACACTAAGTTGACTGTGCCTTTAAACAGCTTGCAAAATTCCAGAAAATGATTTCATGGCTTTAGAAGCTTCTGATAGGCTAATTGACATCCTTTGAGTCAATAGGAGGTGTACCTGTGGATGTATTTCAAGGCCTACCTTCAAACTCAGTGCATCTTTGCTTGAAATCATGGGAAAATCAAAAGAAATCAGCCAAGACCTCAGAAAAAGAATTGTAGACCTCCACAAGTCTGGTTCATCATTGGAAGCAATTTCCAAATGCCTGAAGGTACCACGTTCATCTCTACAAACAATAGTACACCAGTATAAACACCATGGGACCACGCAGCCGTCATACCGCTCGTGCTTCTACACCTGCATTACTAGCTGTTTGGGGTTTTAGGCTGGGTTTCTGTACAGCACTTCGAGATATTAGCTGATGTAAGAAGGGCTATATAAAATAAAATTGATTGATTGATTGATTGAAGGAGAAGCGTTCTGTCTCCTAGAGATGAACGTGCTTTGGTGCGAAAAGTGCAAATCAATCCCAGAACAACAGCAAAGGACCTTGTGAAGATGCTAGAGGAAACAGGTACAAAAGTATCTATATCCACAGTAAAACAAGTCCTATATCGACATAACCTGAAAGGCCACTCAGCAAGGAAGAAGCCACTACTCCAAAACCGCCATAAAAAAGCCAGACTACAGTTTGCAACTGCACATGGGGACAAAGATCGTACTTTTTGGAGAAATGTCCTCTGGTCTGATGAAACAAAAATAGAACTGTTTGGCCATAATGACCATCGTTATGTTTGGAGGATAAAGGGGGAAGCTTGCAAGCCGAAGAACACCATCCCAACCGTGAAGCACGGGGGTGGCAGCATCATTCTGTGGGGGTGCTTTGCTGCTGGAGGGACTGGTGCACTTCACAAAATAGATGGCATCATGAGGAAGGAACATTTTGTGGATATATTGAAGCAACATCTCAAGACATCAGTCAGAAAGTTAACGATTGGTCGCAAATGGGTCTTCCAAATGGACAATGACCCCAAGCATACTTCCAAAGTTGTGCCAAAATGGCTTAAGGACAACAAAGTAAAGATATTGGAATGGCCATCACAAAGCCCTGACCTCAATCCTACAGAATATTTGTGGGCAGGACTAAAAAAGCGTGTGCGAGCAAGGAGGCCTACTAACTTGACTCAGTTACACCAGCTATGTCAGGAGGAATGGGCCAAAATTCACCCAACATATTGTGGGAAGCTTGTGGAAGGCTACCCGAAACGTTTGACCCAAGTTAAACAATTTAAAGGCAATGCTACCAAATACTAATTGAGTGTATGTAAACTTCTGACCCACTGGGAATGTGATGAAAGAAATAAAAGCTGAAATAAATCATTCTCTCTACTATTATTCTGACATTTCACATTCTTAAAATAAAGTGGTGATCCTAACTGACCTAAGACAGGGAATTTTTATTAGGATTATATGTCAGGAATTGTGAAAAACTGAGTTTAAATGTATTTGGCTAAGGTGAATGTAAACTTCCGACTTCAACTGTATCTCTTAACACCATCCATATTGGATTTTTATTTGCCATATATTTTTCAACTGTACTGTGATGTTTTACAAAAGTTCAGAACCTTTCTATTCTCATTGTTTCTACAGATTGTAAATTGAAAATAAATGTTTTTTCTAAAAGTATTATTATATTATTGATCGATTGTCTATGACTTTTCAGGTCACCCAGTAATGCTGTCTGCAGGAATAGCTCCAGGTAAATATTGCAATCCTTTAGCCATTCCTGGACCTAAGTCCAAAAACAAGCTACAAATGGACAGAACCAAAACAAATGATCTAATGATTTTGTCTCTTCGCAGCAAAATCTTCAGAGCTGGGAAGATTGTATCCCCCATATAAATAACATTATATTGGTAGCAAGAATTTTATACAAGAATTTAAGTAGAACAATTATACGTTTTGAATCCGGCGTTGTTTTGCGTATCAGTTCATAAACACTATGCTGTGGAATCGCTACGTCAAAAATCTCTTCCCAACTATCTATATGGGACAGCTGTCAATCCTTTGGTCCTTAAATGAAACTGGTATACTTTTTATTTATCACAGTTTTCTTTAACAAATTATGTTTTTTAATGCAAGGCCGACAGACAAGTTCCTTACTTTTCCCCCTTCCACTTTCCTTTTCCATTTTTGCGGTAATGCTGCAATTATTTGGTTGTAATTTGGGGTAGAGCAGACATTTCCATATGTTTTTGTTAGCTGCATGTGCGACACAACTCCACCAGTCCTACCGATGATATAATTTACGAAGATTATACCTTTTTTAAACATTTTATCAAAAACAAATGTTTTTTTTATCAATTAGTATATTTGAGTTTAACCACAATATTTGTTGCAATATTTGTTCTGTTGTTTCTGGAGGATTAAATTGAAATTGCAACCAACTTTCTATGGCTTGTTTTAGAAATAGTGATATTTGGGAGATTATTTCCTTTTCAAATAACTGAAAGTGAGAGGTTGTAATCTGAATTAAGGGAAAAAGGCCATTCTTGAACATTGGGTGAGACAATCTTACTAATTTGCTAGAGAACCAGTTCGGATTTAAGTATAACTTTTGTATGACTGAAGCTTTTAGTGATAGGTCTAATGCTTAAATATTTAATAATTTCTGTCCTCCGAATTCATATTCATTATATAAATAGGCCTGTTTAATTTAAAAAACTGTTCGCTAGGTGTATGCAAGACCATAAGCAAATAGGTAAACTGGGATAATACTAAAGAGTTAATCAGGGTGATTTTTCCACAAATTGACAGGCACCCACCTTTCCATGGTAGCAAGATCTTATCTATTTTTGCTAACTTTCTATTAAAATGTTTTGGAGTGAGATCATTTATTTCATTTGGGATATATATTCCGAGTATATCCACATCACCATCAGACCATTTTATTGGTAAACTACATGGTAATGTAAAAATTGTATATTTTAGTGATCCAATACGTAATATAGTACATTTATCATAATTTGGTTGTAATCCAGAGAGGTTAGAAAATGTATCTAGATCCTCTATGAGACTGTGGAGGGATTCAAGTTGTGGATTTAAAAGAATACATGAATCATCAGCGTACAATGACACTTTTGTTTTTAAGCCCTGAATTTCTAACCCCTTTATATTATTGTTGGATCTGATTTTAATAGCTAACATCTCGATGGCCATAATAAATAGATATGCCGATAGTGGACAACCTTGTTGATTAGAATGAATAATGTCCGACAATACCTTTTTAATTCTATGCGCTATACATTTTGCATCACAACACTGAAGTGTAAGGGGCCTCCATTTTTTTTTATGGACTGGATCTTTATATTTTCCACTTGTATCCTATTTCAGTAATAATTTTAAATTTTAGTCATTTAGCAGACGCTCTTATCCAGAGCGACTTACAGTTAGTGAGTGCATACATTTTTCATACTGGCCCCCCGTGGGAATCAAACCCACAACACTGGCGTTGCAAGCGCCATGCTCTACCAGCTGAGCTACAGGAGATCAGACCTTCTTCTTGAGTGTCTGATAATCTACCATGTACATAGGAGTGGTTAAAACTCGGTCCTCTGAGTATATCAAAAAAGTTTGGTATACCTTGACTGGTATGCCATCCAACCCTGGAGTTTTCCCGGACTTAAAGTCTTTAATTGCATCCAGAAGTTCCTCCTCTGTAATTTCACCTTCACATGAGTCTTTCTGTATGGCTGTTAATTTTACATTATCAATAGAAAAATAATCTCTACAATTAGCTTCAGTTAGAGGAGATGGGGGCGACTGAAACGAAAACATATGCTTAAAGTACTTTGTTTCCACCTTCAAAATATAATTTGGTGAATCATGGGTGACTCCGTCATTTGTAACCAGTTTCAGTAAATTATTTTTGGTAGCATTCCTATATTTAAGATTAAAAAAGAATTTGGTGTATTTTTATAATATATTACACTTGATCTTTCTTGAATAAGTTTCTCAATTTCTTTTAGTTTTTCCTCTAATTTATCCTGAGCCTCTATGTTACAGTTTTTATTGCTATCTATCTGTTCTGTTAAACCTTCTATTTCCTTTGTTAGTATGGACTCTTGACCTAAATTGCTTTTGTTTTCGAGATGAGTACTGAATTTCATGGCCTCTAAAGGCACATTTAAAGGTGTCCCATACAATAAGGGGATTTGCTGTACCTATGTTATGTTGAAAAAAATCAGTTATAAATTCCTCTGTCCTAATAAAAAACAAGTTATCATCCAATAGGCTTTGATTAAATGTCCAATATCCTCGCCCACGTGGAAATTCAGTAAGAGTAATGTATATGCCAATTATATAATGGTCCGACCGCATTCTGTCCCCTATTAACACTTTTTTAACTTTTGGTGCCAACGAGAATGACATAAGAAAGAAGTCAAGACGACTATCTTGATTGAGTCTCCGCCATGTACAGTGGGGAGAACAAGTATTTGATACACTGCCGATTTTGCAGGTTTTCCTACTTACAAAGCATGTAGAGGTCTGTAATTTTTATCATAGGTACACTTCAACTGTGAGAGACGGAATCTAAAACAAAAATCCAGAAAATCACATTGTATGATTTTTAAGTAATTCATTTGCATTTTATTGCATGACATAAGTATTTGATACATCAGAAAAGCAGAACTTAATATTTGGTACAGAAACCTTTGTTTGCAATTACAGAGATCATACGTTTCCTGTAGGTCTTGACCAGGTTTGCACACACTGCAGCAGGGATTTTGGCCCACTCCTCCATACAGACCTTCTCCAGATCCTTCAGGTTTCGGGGCTGTAGCTGGGCAATACAGACTTTCAGCTCCCTCCAAAGATTTTCTATTGGGTTCCGGTCTGGAGACTGGCTAGGCCACTCCAGGACCTTGAGATGCTTCTTACGGAGCCACTCCTTAGTTGCCCTGGCTGTGTGTTTCGGGTCGTTGTCATGCTGGAAGACCCAGCCATGACATAAGTATTTGATCACCTACCAACCAGTAAGAATTCCGGCTCTCACAGACCTGTTAGTTTTTCTATAAGAAGCCCTCCTGTTCTCCACTCATTACCTGTACTAACTGCACCTGTTTGAACTCGTTACCTGTATAAAAGACACCTGTCCACACACTCAATCAAACAGACTCCAACCTCTCCACAATGGCCAAGACCAGAGAGCTGTGTAAGGACATCAGGGATAAAATTGTAGACCTGCACAAGGCTAGGATGGGCTACAGTACAATAGGCAAGCAGCTTGGTGAGAAGGCAACAACTGTTGGCGCAATTATTAGAAAATGGAAGAAGTTCAAGATGACTGTCAATCACCCTCGGTCTGGGGCTCCATGCAAGATCTCACCTCGTGGGGCATCAATGATCATGAGGAAGGTGAGGGATCAGCCCAGAACATCACAGCAGAACCTGGTCAATGACCTGAAGAGAGCTGGGACCACAGTCTCAAAGAAAACCATTAGTAACACACTACGCCGTCGTGGATAAAAATCCTGCAGCGCACGCAAGGTCCCCCTGTTCAAGCCAGCGCATGTCCAGGCCCGTCTGAAGTTTGCCAATGACCATCTGGATGATCCAGAGGAGGAATGGGAGAAGGTCATGTGGTCTGATGAGACAAAAATAGAGCTTTTTGGTCTAAACTCCACTCGCCGTGTTTGGAGGAAGAAGAAGGATGAGTACAACCCCAAGAACACCATCCCAACCGTGAAGCATGGAGGTGGAAACATCATTCTTTAGGGATGCTTTTCTGCAAAGGGGACAGGACGACTGCACCGTATTGAGGGGAGGATGGATGGGGTCTTGTATCGCGAGATCTTGGCCAACAACCTCCTTCCCTCAGTAAGAGCATTGAAGATGGGTCGTGGCTGGGTCTTCCAGCATGACAACGACCCGAAACACACAGCCAGGGCAACTAAGGAGTGGCTCCGTAAGAAGCATCTCAAGGTCCTGGAGTGGCCTAGCCAGTCTCCAGACCTGAACCCAATAGAAAATCTTTGGAGGGAGCTGAAAGTCTGTATTGCCCAGCTACAGCCCCGAAACCTGAAGGATCTGGAGAAGGTCTGTATGGAGGAGTGGGCCAAAATCCCTGCTGCAGTGTGTGCAAACCTGGTCAAGACCTACAGGAAACGTATGATCTCTGTAATTGCAAACAAAGGTTTCTGTACCAAATATTAAGTTCTGCTTTTCTGATGTATCAAATACTTATGTCATGCAATAAAATGCAAATAAATTACTTAAAAATCATACAATGTGATTTTCTGGATTTTTGTTTTAGATTCCGTCTCTCACAGTTGAAGTGTACCTATGATAAAAATTACAGACCTCTACATGCTTTGTAAGTAGGAAAACCTGCAAAATCGGCAGTGTATCAAATACTTGTTCTCCCCACTGTATATCTCACTAGATCAGGATATTTAAGCCTCCATATATCTACTAGTTCTAATGTATCCATGACATTCACAATTTCCTTAAGAGCATGAGGGTGATTGTTTGTAGGTGATTTCCTTTATGGTCCATTTAGCTATTTAAAACGGTATTATAATCTCCCACCATAATAATAGAGACTTGAATTACTTGCAGGGTTGATAATTTATTATATATATTGTCAAAGAAGTGTGGATCATCATTATTTGGTCCATAAAGTTTAATGAGCCATATCTGTTTATGGTCCAATAACATATTTAAAATAATCCATCTACCTTGCGTATCTTTTTGGACAATTTGCACATTCGGATCGAAATTACTGTTAATTAATATCATCACCCCTTTTGAGTTTCTTTGCCCATGGGAGAAGTATATTTCGCCCCCCCCCCCCCCCCCCATTCCTTTTTCCACACAACTTCATCTAAATCAAATCAAATCAAATCAAATCAAATATTATTTGCTACATGCGCCGAATACAACAGGTGTAGACATTACCGTGAAATGCTTACTTACAGCCCTTAACCAACAATGCATTTATTTTTAAATAAAAAAGTAAAATAAAACATCAACAACAAAAAAGTGTTGAGAAAAAAAGAGCAGAAGTAAAATAAAATAACAGTAGAGAGGCTATATACAGAGTCAATGTGCGGGGGCACCGGCAAGTTGAGGTAGTTGAGGTAATATGTATATGTGGGTAGAGTTAAAGTGACTGTGCATAAATAATTAACAAAAAAGAGAAAAAAATATTCAATTTTATTTGGAACGGCAAGCCAGACAAAATTAAAAGGGCATATTTATATAATGAATATGAATTCGGAGGACAGAAACTATTAAATATTAAAGCATTAGACCTATCACTAAAAGCTTCAGTCATACAAAAGTTATACTTAAATCCGAACTGGTTCTCAAGCAAATTAGTAAGATTGTCTCACCCAATGTTCAAGAAACGCCTTTTTCCCTTTATTCAGATTACAACCTCTCACTTTCAGTTATTTGAAAAGGAAATAATCTCCCAAATATCACTATTTCTAAAACAAGCCATAGAAAGTTGGTTGCAATTTCAATTTAATCCTCCAGAAACGACAGACCAAATAATGCAACAAATATTGTGGTTAAATTCAAATATACTAATTGACAAAAAACCTTTATTTTTTGACAGAATGTTTAAAAAAGGTATAATCTTCGTAAATGATATCATCGGTAGGACTGGTGGAGTTATGTCGCACATGCAGCTAACAAAAACATATGGAAATGTCTGCTCTACCCAGAATTACAACCAAATAATTGCAGCCTTACCGCAAAAGTGGAAGAGGAAAGTGGAAGGGGGAGAAAGTAAGGAACTTGTCTGTCGGCCTTGCATTAAAGAACATAATTGGTTAAGGAAAACTGTGATAAATAAAAAAGTATATCAGTTTCACTTAAGGACCAAAGGATTGACAGCCGTCCCATATAGATTGCAAAATAGTTGGGAAGAGATCTTTGACGTACCGATCCCATGGCATAGTGTTTATGAACTGACACGCAAAACGACACCGGATTCGAAAATTAGAATCTTTCAATTTAAATTATTATATAAAATTCTTGCTACCAATAGAATGTTATTTATATGGGGGATCCAATCTTCCCAGCTCTGCAGATTTGCTGTGAAGAGACAGAATCATTAGATCATTTGTTTTGGTTCTGTCCATTTGTAGCTTGTTTTTGGACACAGGTCCAGGAATGGCTAAAGGATTGCAATATTTACCTGGAGCTAACCTTGCAGATAGCATTACTGGGTGATCTGAAAAGTCATAGTCAATCAATCAATAATATAATAATACTTTTAGCAAAAATGTTTATTTTTAATTCACAATCTGTAGAAGCAATGAGAATAGACAGGTTCAGAACTTTTGTAAAACATCACAGTACGGTTGAAATATATATGGCAAATAGAAATCCTATATGGATGGTGTTAAGAGATAGATGGGAGGTATTGAATAGAGTTGAAGGATGGGACTAATAACAAATAACAACAAATAATAACAAAGATAGCTAATAATGTAAGCATACTGTGTCCATAATAAGTATATAGGTTGTATGTTGGGAGATTTTATGAAAGAGCACTGTTAGAAAGATATGGCATATAGAAGCAAACCGGATGGACATCATGAAAATGATCGGAGAGGTTGAGAGTAGAAGAAGTTCAGGAGCAAAAAAAAAAAAAAAAGAAATTGAAAATAAATTTTTGAAAACAAATTATATATATAATAGAATTATTGTAAAATTAACTCTGTCCATAAGGTGTAGATAGTAAGTATAGACCGGAAGTAGAGGCCTGAGCATGCACCCCTGAGGGGCCCCCGTGTTGAAGATCAGTGTGGCAGATGTGTTGTTACCTACCCTTACAACCTGGGGGCAGCCCGTCAGGAAGTCCAGGATCCAGTTGCAGAGGGAAGTGTTTAGTCCCAGGATCCTTAGCTTAGTGATGAGCTTTGAAGGCACTATGGTGTTGAACGCTGAGCTGTAGTCAATGAATAGCATTCTCACGTAGGTGTTCCTCTTGTCCAGGTGGGAAAGGGCAGTGTGGAGTGCAATAGGGATTGCATCATCTGTGGATTTGTTGGGGCGGTATGCAAATTGGAGTGGGTCTAGGGTTTCTGGGATAATGGTGTTGATGTGAGCCATGACCAGCCTTTCAAAGCACTTCATGGCTACAGACGTCAGTGCTACGGGTCGGTAGTCATTTAGGCAGGTTATCTTAGTGTCCTTGGGCACGGGGACTATGGTGGTCTTCTTGAAACATGTTGGTATTACAGACTCAGTCAGGGACATGTTGAAAATGTCGGTGAAGACACTTGCCAGTTGGTCAGCACATGCTCGGAGTACACATCCTGGTAATCCGTCTGGCCCTGCGGCCTTGTGAATGTTGACCTGCTTAAAAGTCTTACTCACATCGGCTACGGAGAGCGTGATCACATAGTCATCCGGAACAGCTGGTGCTCTCATGCATGCTTCAGTGTTGCCTGCCTCGAAGCGAGCATAGAAGTGGTTTAGCTCGTCTGGTAGGCTTGTGTCACTGGGCAGCTTGCGGCTGTGCTTCCCTTTGTAGTCTGTAATAGTTTTCAAGCCCTGCCACATCCGACGAACGTCAAAGCCGGTGTAGTACGATTCAATCTTAGTCCTGTATTGACTCTTTGCCTGTTTGATGGTTCGTCGGAGGGCATAGCGGGATTTCTCATAAGAGTCCGGGTTAGAGTCTGGTTGGGGTATGTACGTACGGTCACTGTGGGGACGACGTCATGGATACACTTATTGATGAAGCCAGTGACTGATGTGGTGTACTCCTAAATGCTATCTGAAGAATCCCGGAACATATTCCAGTCTGTGCTAGCAAAACGGTTCTGTAGCTTAGCATCTGCATCATCTGACCACTTTTTTATTAACCGAGTCACTGGTGCTTCCTGCTTTAGTTTTTGCTTATAAGCAGGAATCAGGAGGATCGAGTTATGGTCAGATTTGCCAAATGGAGGGCGAGGAAGAGCTTTGTATGCGTCTCTGTGTCTGGAGTAAAGTTGGTCTAGAGATTTCTTTCCTCTGGTTGCACATTTAACATGCTGGTAGAAATTAGGTAGAACGGATTTAAGTTCCCCTGCATTAAAGTCCCCGGCCACTAGGAGCGCTGCCAGTGGATGAGCATTTTCCTGTTTAGTTATGGCCTTATACAACTCATTGAGTGCAATCATAATGCCAGCATTGGTTTGTGGTGGTAAATAGACAGCTACGAAAAATATAGATGAACAATCTAGAATTGTTGAATGAGTTTCCTGTAGACAATAGATATTATATTCCTTCTCTTTGAGCCATGTAAATATTGTTCTTCTTTTGTTATTATCTGCTAAGCCATTACAATTATAACTGGCTATACTTATATCACCACATACCATAATGAGATACAAGTTTCAAATCTATTTATCATTATATATTATAGTAAATGTACCAATAAAAAATACCATAGTGATTGAGTGTCCATATGGCTGTACCATGATATTTGCATTGCTACTAAGTAACCCTCCAATTGTTCTCCACTAATTCCTCCGCTAAAGCCCCTCCTCAACCCAAGTTGGGCCGTCATCCCAGTGATCGGCATACCACCCCCGTCCTCCCGGATCCCTAGGCCCCCGAGAGGCCAGGACCCATCCATCGAAAACAGCACACAGTGCTACCCACAAAACAGAAGCAGATCAACCGCCAAAAGCATTTCCAATGCTCTCACCTCAATATATATATATATATAGCTATTTTAAAATATATATATCTATTCAAATATCTTGCATATCATATTTTCCATCATTATCAATTAATATGCTTAATAATGTTGGCAGTTCATGCGTAGGATTTTAACCTATAATCCAGATTGCCATTGTATTACATTACATTTTTGACAAGCAATTATTATTTTAGCAAACAATTATTGTGGTTCATCCTATATTCTCCCTAACATCCTTCCCCCTTTGCAACAGATGTGTGATAAACACACACGCACATACTCTAACACACTCAACCCCTTTCCTCCACAATCAACCATAAGATCAGATGCTCAACGGTTGTTACATCCCAGAGCCCAACTCAAGAAAGGACCTGATTTACAAATTCATATACAGTTACAGCTGTTTGAGAAAGCATGCAAGATTGAGCAAAAATGTACAACAATGTGAGATTTGATTAATTTATTTAATCTATGGCAAGTCCTAGGTGATGGAGATCAGATCCACCCTCTTCACCTGAGACACAAACACTCTGGTCCCCCGTTGTAACCATTTTTCCCAAGCATCTCCGTGCAGTCAGACCTTTGATTATTTTGTGCCACCTGGGCCACAATAATAAGCCCCCTCTCTGATTGTCCGAGTGTGACCCCCTCCACATGGGTTACTGCAGCCAGTGTTGCCAGCACTGCCACTACCTGGGTGGGGGTACCCACAGGCTAGGTACAAGGTCGTCAAGGTTCTCATTAGCAGCTTTGAGAATTTCCTTGTATATTATGCTCTCCCATCAGGGGGCTCTGGCTTTGTAGGACCAACCCTGCCAGGCAGGCTCAGAATCTTGAGGGGGCGGTGCTGCTCAAGTAGGTCTCTGACCACATTTATTTTTCTGTTGTGGCTGCACATAGGCCACTCACAGCAGGTCCATAAAACAGATGGGGACTTCTCTTTGGTGTATGGGTCGCTCAGGTGGGTGTATAGGATATAGGGTTTGGGATCGTTCCATCATGATAGGACAATAAAAAAATAGATTAGATGTATACTATATTTTAAAATGTATATCCCTCATCTGCACAAAATTGAAAGCTCTCTCTCACAACCCCTGCTCACAGACACACGTTGGTTCTGGGATATGCAACCATTTCCTTTCTCACTCACTTAACGCCACACTTTTTCAAACACAAAAACGCACACCACACCTTCCATCACAATTCATCCACACATATCCACATACTGTGCCTTCTATGTCTTCTGTTTGCTATGTTTTTATCTCCACTATGTTGATTGAGTACTTGTGTTCTAATTTAGTTGTATTTGAAGATGTATTATTTTGCTTGTTATCTTTTCTTGTAATACTGTCTTATCCCTTTATAAAATACTATACATACTATAAATGTGCTTAATTATTACAATCCCTACCATGGCTAGTATTGGGTGTTCCATTATTCGACTCCTCTATTAGAACTTTCAGAATAGCCATGGAGTAGTCTTTGTGTCGTGGAACATTTGGTTGTCAATATACAGTTTATCGACAACGAGAGCAACACGCTTCCCTTTTAATCTATTTTCCTTGAAGATTGGGTACAGAACTTTGCGCCGTTCTGCAATCTCCCTTGGGAACTGATCAATCATGCCTATTTTCGTGCCAGCAAGTCTTTTACCTAGGCTTTTAACCATTACTTTATCCTTAAAAAAAGCAGATTTGGCAACGATTGGACGCTCATATCTCTGTCCTCTTTGTCCGAAACGGTGTACACGTTCGAGTTGGATTTTGTCGACAGCCTCGAGTGGGATTTGAAGCGCTGTAAGAAAGAAGTCCTTCACAATTTTTTCGGTAACCTCCCCTTCTTTTTCCTGGATACCCGTAAGTACTAGATTTTCTCTCATTGATCTAGTTTGTGTCTAGTAAGGTTTTTCTCAGAAAGTTGTTCTCCTTTTTAAGTTCCTTAACGTTAGTTTCTATCTTAGTGACTGTCCCTTTTAGTTTTTTTGCATCGTTCTCCATTATCACTCATTTCAAGACTCGCCTTCAACTCTTTTACATCATTACTGACAAGCTCTAGTATGCCCAGTTCGTCATTTATCGACTTCAACAGGTCGCTTTCCACACTTACCAGTCCCAGTGGTGAAAAGCATAAATCATCTGTATCAGTCGAGGAGTCGTGTTTTCTCTTGGAGATTGGTTCTCCTCGTTTATCTTCTGTCATGTTTGGGTGTTGCGTGTTGTTGTAATATTTGTCGATACATTTCTCTAACCTTATAATTTGTTTTGTGTTCTTATCCAGATTGAATGTTATTACCCACGAGTATATGAAGTGTTAACATTTAGTCTAACTTACTGATGTTGAATATTACGTTTTTATCTTGAGGTGATTTGTACCGCTGTGTGTTCAATACGCCATCTTGTACACCGGAAGCCCTACACGCCCCTTTCAGTCACGGCATCTCTTTTCAGGTGTTATGTGTGTTTACCAATGCGTCACTTGTGTGATGTCTCCAATGGAATTACAATTATTTCTGTGTCAGAAGCAGATCTTTTTCCAATCTGCTTCAGTGTCTGTTTTCTACACTCAGGAGAGGCACACACATCCACACACACACACACACACACACACACACTACACACACACACACACACACACACACACACACACACACACACACACACACACACACACACACACACACACACACACACACACACACACACACACACACACACACTGACAGAGAGTCATATGTGAATAAATTACATAGATGAATCTAGCCAGCTTGGGAGTCTTCGCATCAACACTCAGATACTATAATTACATTTGTTTTAAGATAACTTTATGTGATTATTTAGAGGCTTATAGGATTTATGAGCTGTTTATAGCGATTATAGTCCAAGCTTTAATTTATCAAGTCTATATTAGCCAGAGATGTAAGGTTAGAACCTGTGCATAATCTAATGCAATGTGTATAGTGTAGATAACATTTACCAATACAAAATAATGAATAGTCAAATCAAATAATGATTCTGTAAATCGAGGAATGCATTTACTCAAATCAACTAATAATATTTATTAGTCACAAAATAATTGACACTCAAACAATTACAGTGTACGTGAAATACATGACAAAATGCTTTTGCAAGTAAATGACTATCACCAATAGGATACGATTTATGTGGTTAGATGTGTCTTCAGTTCAGAATAATCTCTAAGAGAAACAAACTGTGTGTCTGATACACACAGGAGGCTTACTAACAAGATTTCAAACATAAAAAGATATGAAATAACCTATTAGTCTAAAACTATAGCATACTGTTTATACCAGGAGATTGCATTACAGTGTCTCTATAAACAGAGTTTCAACCCCAATTGTATTCTTCCCAGTGCGCCAAATCTCAGTAACTCAGTAACTCCCATCATAAACAAAAGGCATACAAACACCACATGTATTCTTGAATCTAATCATCACAAATCTTATTTTTCTTGTGTTTTTCTTGTGTTTATCTATAAAGCACTCATGCATAAACGTCCTATGTGTCACGATCGTCGAACAGAGATGAGGACCAAGGCGCAGCGTTGCAGGCAAACATACTCTTTAATAGAGACACGATCAAAACCAACAAAACGAAAACGTGACAGTTCACGGTCTAACACAACAGACTAGAAACAAGATCCCACAAACTCTGTGGGGAAAGAGGCTGCTAAAGTATGGTTCTCAATCAGATTCAACAAGCAACAGCTGAATCACGTTGCCTCTGATTGAGAACCACACTGGCCAACATAGAACCACAATACCAGAATGTGAAACCTAGAACAACACACATATACTTTACACACCCTGGCTCAACATATTAGAGTCCCCAGAGCCAGGGCGTGACACTATGTATCTATCATCATTAATAAAATGTTGACTTACAAATTACCCCTTCGGTCTCCACAGAGTTGGGTAAAGCTGCTTTTAGTTTTTTTGCGCCCTTTAAATCAAATCAAATCATCAAATCATTTTATTTGCCACATGCGCCGAATACAACTGGTGTAGACATTACAGTGAAATGCTTACTTACAAGCCCTTAACCAACAATGCATTTAAAAAAATTTAAAATAGAAAAAGTGTTAAGTAAAACAATAAAAGCAAATAACTAAAGAGCAGCAGTAAAATAAAATAACAGTAGGGAGGCTATATACAGGGGGTACCGGTGCAGAGTCAATGTACGGGGGCACCGGCTAGTCAAGGTAATTGAGGTAATATGTACATGTGGGTAGAGTTAAAGTGACTGCATAAATAATAACAGAGTAGCAGCAGCGTAAAAGAGGGGGATGGGGTGGGGTTGGGGGAGCAGTGCAAATAGTCCGGGTAGCCATGATTAGCTGTTCAGAAGTCTTATGGCTTGGGGGTAGAAATTTATGTGTAACAATTTACAGAGCTTTCTGAAATGAGATGTTCTGGTCCCCCTTGGTCATTTCAGAGTAATGATCGGCGACCTCTACGTACTCCTGAGTGGCGCAGTGGTCTAAGGCACTGCATCGCAGTGCTAACTGTGCCACTAGAGATCCTGGTTCGAATCCAGGCTCTGTCGCAGCCGGCTGCGACCGGGAGACTCATGGGCGTCGCACAATTGGCCCAGCGTCGTCCAGGGTAGGGGAGGGAATGGCCGGCAGGGATGTAGCTCAGTTGATAGAGCATGGTGTTTGCAACGCCAGGGTTGTGGGTTCGATTCCCACGGGGGGCCAGTATAAAAAAATATGTATTCACTAACTGTAAGTCGCTCTGGATAAGAGCGTCTGCTAAATGACTAAAATGTAATGTCAAAGCTTGATGATTATTTGAATCAGCAGTTTGGAAAACCCTGCTCTATGTTGATAAATGTGTCTGTTTTGTAAATTGTATATTTTATGTGTTTGATGTATTTATGCAGGGCTCATCTGTAAAATAGACCCTAGTCTCAGTATGACTTCCCTGTCAAAATAAAGGTTATATATATATATATATATATATATATATATATATATATATATATATATATATATATATATATATATTATTTTTTTTATCTAAACCTGTCACTCCCTCTTTGAACTGATTTTGAGTTTTTACAGTAACTCTGTAAAAATAAATCCACTTACAGTACAATAAAACATACAAATTCACAGCTCTTTATGAACTCTTGAAACAAACCAAACATGACAAATTAATTCATACAGTAAAAAAAATACTTGTTGATTCGAGTTTGCGTCTGTCTTCACACCTCCAATGGTGTCCATGCTCAAAAGGGTCTGTGGGAATGTCCCGCCCCAGGGAAAACCACGGATAAAGTGTGTTTGACTCTTGTGATAGTCAACATATGGTCAGCCATCCGGACAATGTCATAAATTGTGATTGAGTCATCACGCTGGGCCTCGGTGCCTTCTCTCATTTTCCACCACAGACACACTAACACACACACACACACACACACACACACACACACACACACACACACACACACACACACACACGCTTCCAGGCTACAACACTAACACTCCTCATTAGGCATTGTAGTTGCTCCTCGACAGAAGTGGTCAACGGTGGACCTAGGGCCTCAATCTCCTGCTACCCAACATATTTCTCAGAACCAGTCCTTACACCTCAGAAGTGGAAGGTTTCAATCTGACACACTTATCCTCTGCTTTCGAATTTCCAGAGTCTAGGTGTGGGGATCATGATAGATTTTCTTGGCCACTACTTAAGGGTAGAAAAACAATGGGAGGGTGCTCTTCAGACAGACAACTCACCCAACAAATCACAAGTTTAGGTGCGTGGGGTTTAAAATATGGGCAGGAATTGAGCTGGTGAAAAAGAATCCCCTCAGAAATAAATGGATAAGGCTCTGGACGGATTTTCACCTCTTCCTCTCTTCCCAACCGATGCTGGTATTGTCAGCAGACGTTTGTGCTGCAACATTGTTTACATTGTGGGAGACAACCCGTCCGCCTAGGGAGACTAGAATTTCTTCATTCACACAGCATTCACACAGCATTAGAAGGTGTGCATCTGTACGTGTGAGATAAGGTGTGATAATGTACCTGTGTGTGAGTGTTACAGTGGCTTGCGAAAGTATTCACCCCCCTTGGCATTTTTCCTATTTTATTGCCTTACAACCTGGAATTAAAATAGATTTTTGGGGGGGTTGTATCATTTGATTTACACAACATGTATGTCCATTACATGAAATAAAAATCCATTTAAATTACAGGTTGTAATGCAACAAAATAGGAAAAACGCCAAGGGG
>NC_140017.1:16368901-16413415 GCF_964263955.1 Coregonus lavaretus
TTCCATATAATCTGATTTATTATGATCTAAAATACAAAACTGATCAGCACTTACTAGTCTGCTGCTATACCAAACCTCAGGTGTGTGTTCTGTCCAGCCTCATGCCTTCAGCTGTATGTTTCTCCTCATGTCTTTGGTCTATGAATAACTCCCCGGAGAAAGGAATTACTGCCTGTCACAACAGGTAGAAGTGCTATAAATGGACCCTTATTTTTTCACATTTTACAGAGATTATATTTTAGTGGAAGAGAGTGGGTAGGGGAAGAAAGTGAGTGTGTGTGTGAGCGTGCCGTGTGCATGCGTGCGTACGTATGTATATATGTAGCTTTATGTCTGTGTGTGTGTGTGTGTGTCTGTGTGTGTGTGTGTGTGTCTGTGTGTCTGTGTGTGTGTGCGTGCCTCTATACTTGTGTGTTGCCGTTGTGTTTCTATTTGGCCGTGTAATGCTGTGTGGTGGTAACCACAGACCGTTTCAGTGAAGGGTCAGAAAGACTGCACTCTTTTCCCCCTGAGGAGCGGCCGTCTGGCTCAGGAGAAAACAGCAGAAAACAAACCCTCCTACCGCGGCGACTCACTGGCCGTTAAAAGACGATTATGTTTCTCTTTTTCCTCTCCTCTCCTCCCTCCCCCTTCCCTCCTCCTCTCCCCGTCTGGTCAGCAGGTAATGGAATCTCCTCTCTCACCACCAACAGCCATTGTCTGGAGTGGCCAGACACATTTGGCCTGACAGGAATTAGATTTATTTGAGTGGCTGCGTTGGGGTGCTGGGGGGAAGTTGTCAGGTATAGAGGGGGAGAGGGAGCTGTTGAGAGCCAGTTAATAACAGTGGCAACCTATCATCACACTGTCCGACTGGGGGAATCAAGTGAATAGTTCCACAATACTTGAGCAGATTGCTTATTTCAGCCTATGGTTGTGCTGAGGCCCTCAGGAGTGAAAGGAGTGATGTGAAAATATAATACAGCAAGCTGGTTGGGCCAACAGTTCTGTCATCCATCCTCTCCCCACAGACGGAGACCACCAACACACAATTAAAGCCAATCCTGGACACTGGCTACCTCTCATCTCACACATCTCACACTGGCTAACAGAGATCTCACACACCCCTTTAGCTAGAGGGGGATAAAAATATACTAACTGGGAGAGAGAACAAATGACATGATAAAGATGTATGTACTTACACACACACACACACACACACACACACACACAGGACTAGAGGAAAACAAGTTAAAAGGAAATGAAGAGGTGCTGATGAAGAGGGAGATGGCACAGCAAGAGAGAGCGAGAAAAACACTAGCAGATGGAAAAAGAGGCTTTACCTGATTTTCACCTATTTTCTCCTGGGAACAAGAAGCCCTTTGTGTGTGTGTGTGTGTGTGTGTGTGTGTGTGTGTGTGTGTGTGTGTGTGAGTGTGTCTGTCTGTCTGTCTGTCTGTCTGTCTGTCTGTCTGTCTGTCTGTCTGTCTGTCTGTCTGTCTGTCTGTCTGTCTGTCTGTCTGTCTGTCTGTCTCATTGTACAGTGGGGGAAAAAAGTATTTAGTCAGCCACCAATTGTGCAAGTTCTCCCACTTAAAAAGATGAGAGAGGCCTGTAATTTTCATCATAGGTACACGTCAACTATGAGAGACAAATTGAGGGAAAAAAAATCAGGAAATCACATTGTAGGATTTTTAATGAATTTATTTGCAAATTATGGTGGAAAATAAGTATTTGGTCACCTACAAACAAGCAAGATTTCTGGCTCTCACAGACCTGTAACTTCTTCTTTAAGAGGCTCCTCTGTCGACCACTCGTTACCTGTATTAATGGCACCTGTTTGAACTTGTTATCAGTATAAAAGACACCTGTCCACAACCTCAAACAGTCACACTCCAAACTCCACTATGGCCAAGACCAAAGAGCTGTCAAAGGACACCAGAAACAAAATTGTAGACCTGCACCAGGCTGGGAAGACTGAATCTACAATAGGTAAGCAGCTTGGTTTGAAGAAATCAACTGTGGGAGCAATTATTAGGAAATGGAAGACATACAAGACCACTGATAATCTCCCTCGATCTGGGGCTCCACGCAAGATCTCACCCCGTGGGGTCAAAATGATCACAAGAACGGTGAGTGAATGACCTGCAGAGAGCTGGGACCAAAGTAACAAAGCCTACCATCAGTAACACACTACGCCGCCAGGGACTCAAATCCTGCAGTGCCAGACGTGTCCCCCTGCTTAAGCCAGTACATGTCCAGGCCCGTCTGAAGTTTGCTATAGTGCATTTGGATGATCCAGAAGAGGATTGGGAGAATGTCATATGGTCAGATGAAACCCAAATAGAACTTTTTGGTAAAAACTCAACTCGTCGTGTTTGGAGGACAAAGAATGCTGAGTTGCATCCAAAGAACACCATACCTACTGTGAAGCATGGGGGTGGAAACATCATGCTTTGGGGCTGTTTTTCTGCAAAGGGACCAGGATGACTGATCCGTGTAAAGGAAAGAATGAATGGGGCCATGTATCGTGAGATTTTGAATGAAATCCTCCTTCCATCAGCAAGGGCATTGAAGATGAAACGTGGCTGGGTCTTTCAGCATGACAATGATCCCAAACACACCGCCCGGGCAACGAAGGAGTGGCTTCGTAAGAAGCATTTCAAGGTCCTGGAGTGGCCTAGCCAGTCTCCAGATCTCAACCCCATAGAACATCTTTGGAGGGAGTTGAAAGTCTGTGTTGCCCAGCGACAGCCCCAAAACATCACTGCTCTAGAGGAGTTCTGCATGGAGGAATGGCCCAAAATACCAGCAACAGTGTGTGAAAACCTTGTGAAGACTTACAGAAAACGTTTGACCTGTGTCATTGCCAACAAAGGGTATATAACAAAGTATTGAGAAACTTTTGTTATTGAACAAATACTTATTTTCCACCATAATTTGCAAATAAATTCATTAAAAATCCTACAACGTGATTTTCTGGAGTTTTTTTCCTCATTTTGTCTGTCATAGTTGACGTGTACCTATGATGAAAATTACAGGCCTCTCTCATCTTTTTAAGTGGGAGAACTTGCACAATTGGTGGCTGACTAAATACTTATTTCCCCCACTGTATTTCAGTCATTCCCAGTCTGTCTCTATGGATGTCATTACTGTCTTATCTCAGTACAAATTGGCATCCCTTTCTCAGTAGTAGAGTACAGCACTGTAGTGGTTTTGTTTTGGCTGAAAGTTTTGTCTCAAAGTGCATCTCTGATTACGTTGTTTATTTCCAACAGGTTAACAGGTTGTGTCTAATCTGTGACTGTCAATTTATGCTCATTCCCAATATGAGAGTTTTTACAGTAACTGTATGTGCATTGTATCTATTTTGATGTCTGACTGACTCAGTATTTTAGGTTTATTTCATTATTATGTTATTAATTATATGATTTATAATATATCATTGTATTATTCTTACATACAGTCTGTGATTTGACTGGTGTTCTGTCCATCACTGTGTCTGGTTGTGTTTCAGGTGTTTGGATAGGGATAGGGCTGGGAGGTAAGTCTAGTTATGGATCAGACAGACAAACTCTCTGGCTAAATCATGTTTTATGAATTAGGTAAAGTACAAAGTAATTAACTTCTTTCAACCCACCCCTGTTTTCCTTTTCTCATTAAGGAAAACAATCTAAACCTGCACTGTAACTTTAATCATGCTTAATGTTCTTCTTAAATCATAATTGGTTCATATTGAACAGCTTGTAATGGCAAACAACAGGGGTTCACCCTGTCTTCAGCTGGGAGGCAGGATAGACAGATTCTCTCCTCTCTCTCTCTCTCTCTCTCTCTCTCTCTCTCTCTCTCTCTCTCTCTCTCTCTCGCTCTCTCTCTCTCTCGCTCTCGCTCTCTCTCTCTCGCTCTCTCTCTCTCTGCACTACTGTGAGGACCAACGAGCAGGAATAGATACAAAATAGATGACAAAACCCGAACAGAGCTGTACTGAGGGGATGATCCCATTCAGACAGGGAAAAGCAATGAGAGGAGAGAGATACTGTATAAAGAATGTATCTGTTCAGAAAATGCAGCATTCATTGCCTTGTGTGTTGGATTTGAAGCAGACAAATGAATTATGCCTTTTGGACTAGTTAGCAGGAGATCAGCAGTGCCTGCAGACGCTGAATGCATGAATGTTGATTCTGAATTAATGGTTAGTACTCCGAGGCAGAACAACAAAACATGACTGGGCTGCAGGACAAGTTCTGGCTCACTAATACAAATACAAATAGCTACATTCAAAACGCATAGCTTCCTCTATCCGTATCTCCCTCTGTCTCTCTCTCTCTTTCCCTCTAATGCACCAACACAAAAACACGCTCACACACTACCCCCCACATTCACTAAAAACATATATTTCGCTCCTACATTTACATATTTTAGTCATTTAGCAGACGCTCTTATCCAGAGCAATTAGGGTTAAGTGCCTTGCTCAAGGGCACATCGACAGATTTTTCACCTAGTCGGCTCGGGGATTAGAACCAGCGACCTTTCGGTTACTGGCACAACACTCTTAACCACTAAGCTACCTGCCGCTCCTACCCCAACCTCCTCTCCAGTCCACCCCCACACACGCAAATACAAAAAATGTGAGGCACATCATCACATGTATATGGCAGATAGGTCTCTCGCTATCCCTTCCCTCCCTCATTCTCCAGCTGTTACGTGCTGTTTCTGTTCCTCCTCACTCAGGCTCACAAAATACAGATACAGAGAGAAGAGAGGTGGGGGGAGGGGGCATTAGACTCGCATGATGAGACTCAGCGTACCATTAAGAGGCAGCTTCCTGCCGAGCACAAACAATGCACCCTGGCTTTCCTCGCCAATTTGTTCACCCAACTAAACGCAGCCTTAACGCTGGCATGATTGATGAGTCATTCCGATACAAAAATAGTCTCTTTTTTTTCTCCCCACCACACGTTTTTCTGTGTCACATCTTCCAGTGGAATACATAAACCAGTCTCATTCTGAAAGGCAAACGGAGCCTAGCTCAGCCCAAGGAGAGAGCTGTATCTGCCGTATCGTATGACATTGCAAAGTTAGACCTGTTTTATGGACTCCAGTGCACATGTCTTTGTGTAGTTTTCCTGGTGCGTTTGTCCTTTGCTTATAATCATTAACGCAAACATTAATTTGTTTGTGGGAATCACATTTCTGAAGAGTCTCGCATCTTCCTCAATCTCAAAATAGAGCAATGTGTAAATGTATTGCTAGGCGGTTAAGTGAAGATAGTGTGTGTGTGTGTACGTTTGTGTGCAAGCATGAATCAGCTGGGGTAGATAGGAAGTGCAGTGGCAATTAACGTAATTAATGCACAATGAATACAGAGATTGATTGATGCCAGTCAGTTAAATTCTGTGGATACGTCTTTATTGGATAAGAGCTTATTCTCACGCTTAGTAACATGATGCACAATACAGCTGTGAAATCTGTCTCAAACTAGGTCATAGACGATTGACAGGTAGAAATGGGTGAGCTGAAGAGACAACTCAGAGTGATAGGAAGAGGGAGATGGATAGAGAGATAGTGAGTGGTATAGAGAGGGGGGGAGGGAGTGAAAGAGAGAGAGAGAGAGAGACAAGGTGAACGATTCCACATTACTGCAGGTGTTGCCCGTGATTTTGATACATTACATTTACGTCATTTAGCAGACGCTCTTATCCAGAGCGACTTACAGTTAGTGAATACATATATATTTTTTATACTGGCCCCCTGTGGGAATCGAACCCACAACCCTGGCATTGCAAACACCATGCTCTATCAACTGAGCTACATCCCTGCCGGCCATTCCCTCTCCTACCCTGGACGACGCTGGGCCAATTGTGCGCCGCCCATGAGTCTCCCGGTCGCGGCCGGCTGCGACAGAGCCTGGATTCGAACCAGGATCTCTAGTGGCACAGTTAGCACTGCGATGCAGTGCCTTAGACCACTGCGCCACTCAGGAGACTACTCTAGGATACTACTCAGGATACACATACTCTAATAGGCTGAATCCACTGGGAACACATAACATAACAAGACATCATGTCCTTTCTTATTACTGTGTCTGTGATTATAATACAGGCCTACACTAAGAATGACGAGTCATACGTTTACAGCTTGCACTGTACATTTCACACACAAAGCCTTATGCCTGTGTCCTCATTCTACCTTGCTTCCCTAGCTAATACGCACGGACCCACACACACACTAACCGCAATTATCGGAGTGCATAATATACATACTAATCCATCGGGCCGTCAATCACAAGGCGGAGCTAATTGCATTATGAACAGATGGATTCTTTTACATTTGAGTTTTTTAGTAGATGCTCTTATCCAGAGCGACTTACAGGAGCAATTAGAGTTAAGTGCCTTGACAGATTTTTCACCTGAATGCGTGACATGTCTATGCGGCTGCCTATCGAGTCAATGATAAGCTTTCTGTGGTGCCAGGGCAAAATAATTGAACCGTCCGGCAAAGCCTACCTGAACTTGCATGACATGAACCGTCCTCACGCTCTCTCCTAGCTTGGATAGAAAGTTATTTTGCATAAAGCCAGTCTATTAATGCCAAATAATACACTCAGTCCACCCTCAAAACACTAGCCCACTACAAATGTTGGATCTTCATTTGATCACTCTTTTGTTGCTGAGAATTTTCCTGCACAGCAGGAAATGCAAACTTGTAGTGTATTTGAGGTTTAAAAAATATTCTAAAGTTTAATTTCCACTTTAAAATGTAAGACTTGATTTGCCCTAACAGAAAATGTATCAACCCTTAGAAAGAATTTAAATTAATTATAATCCACATAATAATTCACATTTCCTGTTGCTGCAGGATTATTTACCTGCTGTAGCAAACCGACTCAGATTCGACATCTGTATAGATTGTTTCATTATGCAGTGCAGCCTACTACAGTATTTAGCTCCTCTAGAGTTTCTGGTGGGGGGGGGGGGGGGGGGGGGGGTGCCTGACGGACTGGCCGAGGCATGGGAGCCTAATTTGTTTTACACATATTTAACCCCTTTTTTTGGCACTAAACTACCTCCAAATATACTTCCATTCATTTTTTTTTACTGGTACTGGGCTACCTTCAGAGGACATGAATGTGTTCATGAGAGACTCACCTTTCCATTGAGTGGTCATAATAGTTTATAGGCTAAACCGTTCAGATGCTACAGACGTTTTCGTGAGAATACCAATTTTCGGGATGTCTCATGGTCTGAAAAACACAGCTGCCACCTTTCACCGCAGATGCGGAAGACTGATATCAGCGGATTCGGTGGATTGAGACGCAGGTCATGCAAAACAGATATATCTAGCTTTAACAGATGGATTTGTATTGGTTTTTTTTTAAATTATGCTAATAGACTTTCTGCAAGGGTGCGGAAATGGGCTCTAGAAGGTATTTTAGCTGCTATTTATAAACAAAAACAAACAAACAAAAAATGCACATCAAATAGCCTAACAATGAGGAAAAAAGTAGTTGGCTTGAGGATAAATTGTTGAACTATTTATGGTTTTGTCTGGCTAATAGCCTACACAGATGGGCTGCAATCAAGGAAATGTTTATTAAATCCAACTTGAGACTCCTCTGATCTTCTGAAGTCCTCCTGAGACATTGTGCATTATATGTCCATAGTGCTGCACACAATTTAAACTTAGTCTTGAATGATGCATGCCAAGATATATCAGAGATAAGGGACTGTTGATATTGCAACCACACAACCCAAACACTGGTTCACCAGCATGAAGAAAGTCGTAAACCGCTTTTTGTGTTTGAGCCCTCAATAACTGTTGTCCACGGCAGGTAGCTTAATGGATAAAAGCGTTGTGCCAGTAACCAAAAGGTCGCTGGTTCTTATCCCCCAGCCGACTAGGTGAAAAATCTGTCTATGTGCCCTTGAGCAAGGCACTTAACCCTAATTGCTCTGGATAAGAGTGTCTGCAAAATGACAAAAAAATATTATCTGTTTGCATCTGCCAATTTTTTTTAGTTTTTTTTAATGCCATTTACTGTAGCAGACGCTTTTATCCAAAGCGACTTACAGTCATGAATTGATTGGCTGTCCAGTATCCAGATGACCTGTCCCAGAACTTCCTATACAGTTAATCTCTTTCCATGACGTGTTGAGGCCGGCAATTAAGGAGTATGCGAGAGGCTCAACTAAAGATGTTGCAGAATTGCTGTATTTGAAGCACTGTGGTGACCCGTCATTCAGGGCAGGTGGGGCTAATTTGTAGCTAATTGGGTTGCCTGTTTTGCATGTAATTTTAGCATTAACACGTGTCACATATCAGTTTGAGTAAGGCAGCTCCAAAATGCAGGTGTTTCAGCCTAGCTCAGTGCTTTCTGCGGTGGGGCAGCCAGTGGAAAATACAGAGCAACGTAATGTTCTCTAGTTGCGTAGTGATTGGCTCAGTGTTCTGTCACTCATGGGGACACTACGTCACTGCCAAATCTAAGGGTAGAGCTTGAAAATTCAAGCCCCTTGGGTGCTGCCATAGAGTTACATTAGAAGTGCCCATCCAAGAAGGCTCAAGGTCATTGGCTACAGATAAAATGTTGTCAAATCACGTTATATCTACAGTAGCTTTGATTGGACTGATCATGTCAACGTCATACTTTCAAAATCTTAGCTAGCAGTCATCATCATGAATCAAGTCGACAATCTACTGGCAAATCCTTTTTAATCCTTGTCATATGAAGATAAATAATTAAGAGAAATTATAGATAAAACATATCAGTGCTCATCGGCCATTGGACATAAACATTACACAACCAGTTGGAAATCGCAAATTCAACAATGAGTGGTTTGGAAGGAATCAGTGGCTAACTGCAAGCATTGCAAAGCAATCACTAGCCTGCTACTCAGTGGAGTGGGTGTGTGGTCCCAATTCTGGGTTTAACGGTCTCTTTTCCAAGCTTAAAATGATACATTCAACATTGGCCATGCTGTCAATCCAGCATGATTTCTGCCACGCTCAAAACAACTGTTAACTCTGAGCTGGGAAATCTGACTTCAGTGAGTTCAAGACAACTGGGACTCGGGGAAAAAACCAGCTCCAACTGGGAAACTACATTTTGAACAGTCATCCAACTCAGAATTGTAAATTGGGAACTCGTGCCTCTTTCTAGAGCTACGACCTGAAGATCACTGAGGTCATCATGATTCGGCATTGTTTTTTTTTCAGAGTTCCCAGTTGTCTTGAAAGCACTATAAATCCAGAGAATGCCAGACTTTGATGACAAGGTTTGATGACAAAATTTGCCCACAAAGGACTGCCGCACCACCTTCCTGTTCAAGTGAGCACAGCACAACAAGGTGAGTCCAAATATGTATTGAACGCTGCTGCATAAATGATGTAATATGCCAGAGAGATATGTATACTGTAGCTAAGAAAGTAATACTAAGTGTATGTTGTGTAGTAAGCTGTTAGTAGCCCATGTGCCTCACCCTAATAATTTGGTATATTTCCCCCTCTTAATTTTGCCTACTGTTCTGACTTGGTGGTGCACATGTAGCTTTTAACCTGTTTTAGAGAAATGTAATCATCAAATATTGTAAGAGCTTTCATTGTCTGCTTATATTACCCCTTTATTTATCATTTGGTTCTGATTTGTTGTTACAGGGAGAATACTGTAAGAACGGCCCATGTTCTGAATTCTGTCGCTGTACATTTCAAAAGTGCTGAACAAATAGTTATATTGACTACGTCCGTCCTAGCTCGCTCATTCATGTCTTAATCGAAATTACGGATGCCCTCTTATCTGCTTGTCGTCCCCTAATGCCATAGTTTGTACATCTCAATTGTCAATAGAAACCACATTTGTTCAAGCAAGTCAGCCATATAAGCTATGCTTTTTTAAAAGGCAGTAAATGAGGCTGAATGAACTGTTTCGCTGCCAGACAAGGCTCCGCTGATAGCCAGGTGTAGTGATGGTAAGTATTCACTGCATGGTGCTGAAAAGAAAGCTTTGCTGTTGGGACAAACCTAACAGTTTGTGGGCACTGTTTGTCACCGTTATAGTGCAATTAATGTATTGTTTAGTGCTGTGTTGTGTAGTGGCTTTGCTGGCATGCATCTAAAAAATAAAATGTTGAGTTTGCCCCACCAAGATTTACATGCTAAAATCGCCACTGTTGAAGCACCACTCCCTTCTGCCCAGTTTCCCTGATGTTGCTACGGCATCAAGCTATTTTTAACCATCCCTGTAACTGTTCTGCGGGTATAGAACTCATATAGAACTAACTAAGAAGAACAAAGGATCAGGCTCTCGGTCTGATACGCGCTTTTGAACACCTGAGTAAGCTTTACTCATTGCACTTACGCCATCACAGCCTTCACCACGGCATTTGTTCACCGATATCCCCTTACTTTCAATCAGTTCAATTATTTATTTTTCGAGGCCTTTGGCACTTTGATCAGTCACAAATATATACTTAGCTTCCTAGTACATAGGAAACTAAAAAGAACTCACATAACAGGTATTGAACAACTGCTGGGTTTCCAATGACAGCCGATGGGGAAACATAGCCAAAGTGAAGTACCTTACACATTACATTTATGGATTTTCCAATGTGCCATTTTTGGTTCTGAAACAGAATGAATTATATATTCACATTAATTATACATGGAGTTTTACGGTGGTGATCGACCTCTTAGAGGAGAATAGTTCTCTCTTTCTCTTTCTCTTTCCCCTCCCCCTCTCTTGTCTCTCTACCTGTCATCTGTGCCACCCATTACATCAGTTAATTATACAGGGTTTTTTCTGTGTAAAAATGCATTTGATCTGTATTGACCTCACATTAGTCTTGTCCTGTCTTTTCATTCTCACTCAAACACACACATAAACACACGCACGCACACACGCACATACGCACACACACACACACTACAGCGCCGCATACACATGTACACCCACAGCATGCAAACGTCGACATGACTCCCAATCTCCGATTAAACACTCACACAAGCGTTCAGTAGGTACAGTATATATAATCCATTCAGAATGGCAGCCTAACATCAATAGAGATCCAATCTACTCCCAACCAGAAAGGAGAAGTAGCCTCTTAGCATTCTATACAGCCTCTCTCAACAGGTGTGTCTGGTATCCCTGGAGACAGGACTATATCGCACCCTCCAATCACCACCCAGTAGAAGATAAAGGCGTATTGATCTGTGGCTAATGCAAATGTAGGGACGAGGCAGTCGTGATCAGATTAACCTGAGAGATCACCCCTTGCAGGGCTTTCAGCACCGCTGCCACAGACGAGCTGCCAATGTGGTAGCTATTCCTGGCTGCAGTCAAAAAGGCATGAAGCACCATGATTATAGGTCACTGATCCACACGTGTGTGTGTGTGTGTGTGTGTGTGTGTGTGTGTGTGTGTGTGTGTGTGTGTGTGTGTGTGTGTGTGTGTGTGTGGTTTGTGTGTGCGTGTTTGTGGTGTTGCTGTTGATCTGAGGGTGTCCACCTTCCGTCATCTTCAGATCAATCTGTTCAGCAAGGATTGAGAAAACAGATAGAGAGATCAGATCTATAGCATTTACTTCTACGGTTATTTTCCATAAGACTTGACTTGATCTACACAGGCTGATGGTTTATCTATGTCCTGGAGAGAACACATCAACTGAACATCAGTTGTATTTCTATGGCAGATAGTGGTTAAGGGATTATTTGGTAAAACACTATATTGTAGGTGTCCTTATTCATGCATTCACAAAGCCATAACAGCTATCTAACACATTCCAACAGTCATAAGCTATCATAAGTAGTTTTAAACACATTTACATTTTAGTCATTTAGTAGACGCTCTTATCCAGAGCGACTTACAGTTAGTGAGTGCATACATTTTCATACTGGCCCCCCGTGGGAAACGAACCCACAACCCTGGCGTTGCAAGCGCCATGCTCCACCAACTGAGCTACAGGGACTAGTTATGAGTAATGGCATAAGATGTTGTAAAAGTCGTTATAATGGGTATCATAGATGACTGTTCATCCTGTTGTCATATGCTCCAATGTAAACTACTAAAAACAACTGCTATTACATGTTACATAAAGTATGTGTCACATTATTACATTGAATGGAATGATGGGCGTCATGAGCATGTCATATGCCGTTAGAATGTGCACAGACAGCTTAAGTAAAGTTACATTAATTTGAGGTGTTATAAAATAGTTATGAATGTGCTTAATACCACAGAGTTGAGATTATCCCAAAACCATTCAGGATCTCCAAGAAACATGGGCAAATTGGAGCACAGATGTATTTAGTTTTTATTTATTTAGACAAGCTAGCTAGCTAAGTAGTTAATGTTGGAATTGTATTTGCAACATTTAGTCGAGCCACTGAGTGCTAGTGCTAGCTAGCTAACTTCACTAGCTACAGGTGGAAACACTTACTCTGTAGCACATTGCACATTAACATCCTCTTTCACTTAAACTTTAAACGCAATTGCCTTTTCATCTATTTAACATTTACATTACATTTTAGTCATTTAGCAGACGCTCTTATCCAGAGCGACTTACAGTGCATACATTTTTTTTTTTAATACCCCCTGTGGGAAACGAACCCACAACCCTGGCGTTGCAAACACCATGCTCTATCAACTGAGCTACATCCCTGCCGGCCATTCCCTCCCCTACCCTGGACGACGCTGGGCCAATTGCGCGCCGCCCCATGGGTCTCCCGGTCGCGGCCGGCTACGACAGAGCCTGGATTCGAACCAGGATCTCTAGTGGCACAGCTAGCACTGTGCTGCAGTGCCTTAGACCACTGCGCCACTCTTACTAGCTAACGTTATAGGCCTAGAGCGCGCCAGCTTCTGTAGTCCTAAAACCCGGAAATTAGTTATTTTCATTTTTAATCCAAAAACCCTAAAAAAATGATATTGATTCCTCATCCGAGCCATCGCAGAGTTAGTGCATACAAAAAGGCACCATTACTATTGTTCATAGAGTCAAATATGTGGTGAGGAGGAGCTCCGCGGACCCTTAGTGTAATTTAGCCATTCATTGTAGTCATTAGCGCTCTGTAGAGTTGCTATTTTCTCAAGGTTTCTCGTGTCAGTTAACTCGTGACTCATTACTATTACTCATTATACTAATAAAGTCTGATTTAATCAACAAATACGATAGTCAGTTTAAAAAAGGTTAGGGTACGAGACTGTGTACATTACTGGCTGTGTTGGCAAAATCACTACATAACCCATCAAGCCAAGTGGGGAGAGGCTGCCCATTGTCACAGTTCCAAGACCAGTCAGAAATGTCCTGCTAACCCTATGCCAATGATGCCGGTGGATCTCAAAACTGAATTTGGATCTACGTTAAGTAGCAATGATATCCTTCGCCACCGTTGTCTTACGACATGGTGGTAAAGGAACAAAACAAAAAATAATTGTCAAGTTTCTTTCCTGCAAATTTCTTAGTTAAATGATTATATAACTAGCAAAGGAGTTTTGAAGTTGATGGTGCAGTATTTATGAAGTTTGGCAATGAGGACTAAAACTAGTATAGTTTAGCTAGCCAGCTAGTTTAGCCAGGGAAAACCGGGGAAAACGAGGAGCTCAGGACAGGATATAATTTAGCTGGCCGCACATGCGCACTCGGCTAATTCAGGAGAAAGATTGTAGTTTTTATGCCCTGATATCAGGAGCTGGTGGCGAAAAGTTTGATTAAACAATTGAGAGACAAACGAATACATGAGCTTAAAACAATGTTTGAGTGAACCTGAATCCAAAATGAATGGTGAAGTCGCTTCCGGACACGGTAGACTTCTCCTCCTCACCACTCTATTATCCATGTTATTTGCTGTGGCTAGGTTTCCTAGCTACATGAGACGACATCTGTATTCTTCTCCCGTGTTATACACCTCATTTTTTTATGTTGCTATGGGCACAGCCAAACAACGGAAGTGATGGATTTGACTTCTGCTTTACTTCCCTACTGCAGCATTCCGGTGGTAAACTTGCAAGAGTAAATTATTCGAAGGAGGCAATTTATTGAGCATAAAAGTAAAGTAAACAAGTACAAGTTTAAGTGTATAACTTTAATTTTATATATTTAATTCAAGTTTGCAAACGTTTGTTAAACCTACTAGTAGTTCTGTTCTGATAATAACATTAGATGCATTGTGTCAGAGTTAAAGGAGAAGTTCACTATTTTACAACTTAATGTTAGATGCTTCCTCACCCTGAAAGTAGTCTATGGGCCAGGAGAAACTGTAATCCATGGTTCAGTTTTCTTTAACAGCCACTACAAACTTCAGCTAACTTTAGCCAACACAAGCTAATCAATGGAAGTGATGGGGGCATATGGGCTTATTAGATTGTAGCATTTGAGCTACAAACTAATAAGTCACCACCATCGAAAGATGAGACTCTCACAAACACTACAGTGTCGGTTGTTTGACATCCACAAGCTTTACGGCAGTTGTCTGAACTCTCTGTCGCGGACGTCCTCGTTTCGAAGAGGTCTTCTCAAAAAACCGACTGTCCAGACAGAACCGTTGGAGCTAAAAACTAATATGTCAACAATATCGTGTCGGTTGTTCTGCTCTCCGACACACAAAAGCTTCAGGGAGTCCTCTGAAGGCAGCCCAGTACTGGGCTGTAAAAGTGGCAAAAAACGCATATACAGTGCATTCGGAAAGTATTCAGACCCCTTGACTTTTTCCACATTTTGTTACGTTACAGCCTTATTCTAAAATTGATTAAATTCATTCTTTCCTAATCAATCTACACACAATACCCCATAATGACAAAGCGAAAACAGGTTTTTAGACATTTTTGCAAACATATTACAAATAAAAAACAGAAATACCTTATTTACATAAATTCATACCCTTTGCTATGAGACTCGAAATAGAGTTCAGGTGCATCCTGTTTCCATTGATCATCCTTGAGATATTTCTACAACTTGATTGGAGTCCACCTGTGGGAAATTCAATTGATTTGACATGATTTGGAAAGGCACACACCTGTCTATATAAGGTCCCACAGTTGACAGTGCATGTTAGAGCAAAAACCAAGCCATGAGGTCGAAGGAATTGTCCGTAGAGCTCCGAGACAGTATTGTGTTGAGGCAAAGATCTGGGGAAGGTTACCAAAACATTTCGGCAGCATTGAAGGTCCCCAAAAACACAGTGTCCTCCATCATTCTTAGTTTGGAACCATCAAGACTCTTCCTCGAGCTGGCTACCCGGCCAAACTGAGCAATTGGGGGAGAAGGGCCTTGGTCAGGGAGGTGACAAAAAACCCGATGGCCACTCTGACAGAGCTCCAGAGTTCCTCTGTGGAGATGTGAGAACCTTCCAGTAGGACAACCATTTCTGCAGCACTCCACCAATTAGGCCTTTATGGTAGAGTGGCCAGACGGAAGCCACTCCTCAGTAAAAGGCACATGACAGCCCGCTTGGAGTTTGCCAAAAGGCACCTAAAGACTCTCAGACCATGAGAAACAAGATTCTCTGGTCTGATGAAACCAAGATTGAACTCTTTGGCCTGAATGCCAAGTGTCATGTCTGGAGGAAACTTGGCACCATCACAGACTTGAGGCTGTAATCACTGCCAAAGGTGCTTCAACAAAGTACTGAGTAAAGAGTCTGAATACTTATGTAAATGTGATATTTGAGCTGTTTAATTGTAATACATTTGCAAAAAATTCAAAAAACCTGTTTTGGCTTTGTCATTATGTTTTTTTTTGTGTAGATTGATGAGGGGAAAATAACAATTGAATCCATTTTAGAATAAGGCTGTAATGTACAAAATGTGGAAAAAGTCAAGGGGTCTGAATACTTTCCGAATGCACTGTAGGGGGTAAAATGTGCCACGAATAACATGATCAAACATCAGTCAACATTTTTCTCTCTGATATAAATTTAGGACAGAGACTTCAAAATGTTATTCATTTTTTTCCTTTTTTTTTGACTGTCTGTTTGCTATCTACAAATGTGTTGTGTAATGCATTTCTATGGACTATAGCAGTAAAGGCCCAATTCAATGTTTCATCAAATATTTGTGTTATATACAGTGGGGAGAACAAGTATTTGATACACTGCCGATTTTTCAGGTTTTCCTACTTACAAAGCATGTAGAGGTCTGTAATTTTTATCATAGGTACAAAAATCCAGAAAATCACATTGTATGATTTTTAAGTAATTAATTTGCTTTTTATTGCATGACATAAGTATTTGATACATCAGAAAAGCAGAATTTAATATTTGGTACAGAAACCTTTGTTTGCAATTACAGAGATCATACGTTTCCTGTATGTCTTGACCAGGTTTGCACACACTGCAGCAGGGATTTTGGCCCACTCCTCCATACAGACCTTCTCCAGATCCTTCAGGTTTCGGGGCTGTCGCTGGGCAATACGGACTTTCAGCTCCCTCCAAAGATTTTCTATTGGGTTCAGGTCTGGAGACTGGCTAGGCCACTCCAGGACCTTGCGATGCTTCTTACGGAGCCACTCCTTAGTTGCCCTGGCTGTGTGTTTCGGGTCGTTGTCATGCTGGAAGACCCAGCCACGACCCATCTTCAATGCTCTTACTGAGGGAAGGAGGTTGTTGGCCAAGATCTCGCGATACATGGCCCCATCCATCCTCCCCTCAATACGGTGCAGTCATCCTGTCCCCTTTGCAGAAAAGCATCCCCAAAGAATTATGTTTCCACCTCCATGCTTCACGGTTGGGATGGTGTTCTTGGGGTTGTACTCATCCTTCTTCTTCCTCCAAACACGGCGAGTGGAGTTTAGACCAAAAAGCTATATTTTTGTCTCATCAGACCACATGACCTTCTCCCATTCCTCCTCTGGATCATCCAGATGGTCATTGGCAAACTTCAGATGGGCCTGGACATGCGCTGGCTTGAGCAGGGGACCTTGCATGTGCTGCAGGATTTTAATCCATGACGGCGTAGTGTGTTACTAATGGTTTTCTTTGAGACTGTGGTCCCAGCTCTCTTCAGGTCATTGACCAGGTCCTGCCGTGTAGTTCTGGGCTGATCCCTCACCTTCCTCATGATCATTGATGCCCCACAGGTAACGAGTTCAAACAGGTGCAGTTAATACAGGTAATGAGTGGAGAACAGGAGGGCTTCTTAAAGAAAAACTAACAGGTCTGTGAGAGCCGGAATTTTTACTGGTTGGTAGGTGATCAAATACTTATGTCATGCAATAAAATGCAAATTAATTACTTAAAAATCATACGATGTGATTTTCTGGATTTTTGTTTTAGATTCCGTCTTTCACAGTTGAAGTGTACCTATGATAAAAATTACAGACCTCTACATGCTTTGTAAATAGGAAAACCTGAAAAATCGGCAGTGTATCAAATACTTGTTCTCCCCACTGTATATATTTTGACCTACAAGGGTCCTAAAATTAAAAAACAAATGGCTAAATGACCCATTTTCTGACCATCTTTTAATTCCATATGTTAGCTTAGTAGATATTGCGATCTAAGAGCTTAGAGATAGGCCTACTATAGGAAAATATGGGCTTATGCTTTCCAACTCCCCACCCATTCTTAATGCTGTAGCCTATTTTACATTCAGCAAGCAAGAGCAAGCTTGCATCTCTCCTCCAATAGGCTATTAGTAAAGAAAATAAGTTGAAATAAGTGTCAAACAAGCTTTTGTAGTCTGGCTTTTCATGGGACCACAAGATTTAAGAGGAAAAGCTGAGGCAGCGGAGAGGCCATGGTGCATAATTGCGCAACAGAGCAATGAAAACAAACAGGCTCAAGATGTAGCCTATAGCCTAAGTTAGAAGCGTATGCATATTAGCCCATAATTGATAAGCTCAATGTTATGCTTTAATACTGCAGTGAATATATCCAGTCAATTTACACAGTGAAAGAAAAAAAGTTTATCAGATAACAAAATCATAGATAGCATACACTATGTGTGCTTCTGAGGCTGCGCTCCCAGTCACCGGGCATGCAGCTGGAAAAGCTACCCTATTGATTCAGTTTTTTAGGGACAATACATTTTATCCTACCTAGTCTACAACAACTCAATGTAATGAAGATCTTTTTATTTTATTTTTTTGAGTAATTACAAAACTCTAGTCAGTGAATAGACAATTTGAAAAACGTTCAGTTTTGAATGCATATTCAATTCCGCAATAAATGCATCTAACCTGCCTGATTGGGCAACCATTTTGATCAGTTATGGGTATTTTCTCTGCAGTTTAGTGTACAAGGTCCAGGCACATTAGCAGGCCAGTAATATGGTGCATTTTGTCAGGTTGTATCAGCTAACAGAAACATGCTAATGCAGGGATTTCTAGTGGCCTGCATATGAATTATGATAATTCATATGCAGGCCACTCGGGGCGGCAGGTAGCTTAGTGGGTAAGAGCGTTGTGCCAGTAACCGAAAGGTCGCTGGTTCTAATCCCCGAGCCGACTAGGTGAAAAATCTGTCGATGTGCCCTTGAGCAAGGCACTTAACCCTAATTGCTCCTGTAAGTCGCTCTGGATAAGAGCGTCTGCTAAATGACTAAAATGTAAATGTATAATACGCGACTGCCCAGGATACATAGAGAATGATAGAGACCTCTAGTTGCCAAAATGCCATTTTAGCATGGGCATCACCAAATCAAATCAAATTTTATTTGCCACATGCACCGAATACAACAGGTGTAGACATTACCGTGAAATGCTTACTTACAGCCCTTAACCAACAATGCATTTATTTTTTTATAAAAAAGTAAAATAAAACAACAACAACAAAAAAGTGTTGAGAAAAAAAGAGCAGAAGTAAAATAAAATAACAGTAGGGAGGCTATATACAGGGGGGTACCGGTGCAGAGTCAATGTGCGGGGGCACTGGCTAGTTGAGGTAGTTGAGGAAATATGTACATGTGGGTAGAGTTAAAGTGACTATGCATAAATAATTAACAGAGTAGCAGCAGCGTAAAAAGATGGGGTGGGGGTGGGGGGGCAGTGCAAATAGTCTGGGTAGCCATGATTAGCTGTTCAGGAGTCTTATGGCTTGGGGATAGAAGCTGTTGAGAAGCCTTTTGGACCTAGACTTGGCGCTCCGGTACCGCTTGCCGTGCGGTAGCAGAGAGAACAGTCTATGACTAGGGTGGCTGGAGTCTTTGACAATTTAGAGGGCCTTCCTCAGACACCGCCTGGTATAGAGGTCCTGGATGGCAGGAAGCTTGGCCCCAGTGATGTACTGGGCCATACGCACTACCCTCTGTAGTGCCTTGCAGTCGGAGGCCGAGCAGTTGCCATACCAGGCGGTGATGCAACCAGTCTGTATGCTCTCGATGGTGCAGCTGTAGAACTTTTTGAGGATCTGAAGACCCATGCCAAATCTTTTCAGTCTCCTGAGGGGGAATAGGCTTTGTCGTGCCCTCTTCACGACTGTCTTGGTGTGTTTGGACCATGATAGTTCGTTGGTGATGTGGACACCAAGGAACTTGAAGCTCTCAACCTGTTCCACTACAGCCCCGTCGATGAGAATGGGGGCGTGCTCAGTCCTCTTTTTTTTCCTGTAGTCCACAATCATCTCCTTTGTCTTTGTCACATTGAGGGATAGGTTGTTATCCTGGCACCACATGGCCAGGTCTCTGACCTCCTCCCTATAGGCTGTCTCATCATTGTCGGTGATCAGGCCTACCACTGTTGTGTCGTCGGCAAACTTAATGATGGTGTTGGAGTCGTGCCTGGCCATGCAGTCATGGGTGAACAGGGAGTACAGGAGGGGACTGAGCACGCAACCCTGAGGGGCCCCCGTGTTGAGGATCAGCATGGCAGATGTGTTGTTACCTACCCTTACCACCTGGGGGCGGCCCATCAGGAAGTCCAGGATCCAGTTGCAGAGGGAGGTGTTTAGTCCCAGGATCCTTAGCTTAGTGATGAGCCATTGAGGGCTTCCACCATTTTAATGTAGTCAACTGGGTGGGACTTCCAACTTAATTGGCTGATCCCTGCTGGTGACCCTTTTGGAGTTATGTCCAACCAGGCCATCAGGAGGGATCAGCCAATCGTGAAGAAAATGCACTACTTTACAATGGAGATAGCATTGCCCATGCTGTCACAGATGGCACAGATACAAAAGATGAGTCCTCTATCTATCTCTATGGTTAGATTTTAGTCTCACTTTTCTTCTTCCAATTTCAGCTATATGATTCGCTGGCACAAGAGCTATAAATAATTTTTAATCGGATCTACAAACTGTCCTTGAAGTTTCAACTACATGATCTACTGACACAAATATACCGTTTGCAGATCCAATTAAAAGTTATTTAGAGCTCTTGTGTCAGCGAATCATATCGGTGAAATCGGAAGAAGGATGGGACTTCATAACAACAATGACAACACATGAGAAGGGAGATGATCAGCCCATGGCAAACCAACAGCAAAGAACATGGATAAGATAACGTTAGTTAGATTGAGTTAAACAATGTGTATTAAGATGAAAAAGCAATTGCGTTTAAAGTGAATGTGAAAGAGAATGTACTGTGTGACGTGCTGCAAAGTCAGCTTTATAATTCGGTATTCCTCCTGTAGCTAGCTAGCTAACTAATTTAGCTAGCACTAGCTCTACCTACTAGCTATGCATCGATGGGGGCACAGTGGGGCTGCTCGTGCTCATGTCGAGGCCCTACGGGTGAATGAATGGCTAGCTAGCGAGTGACAATACTGTCAAATTACTGTCAAACAGAACACTTTGTTTGGGCTGTATAGTACAGGGCTCTCCAAATCTGTTCCCAGAGCTACATGTTGCAATTACTTAGAGAACTAAATCAAATACTTTTTTCCCTCACTATAGCCTAATTAACTTACTCCTGTCTATACAGAAATAAATCAAATCATTCAAAATAGGCTATTACACCAGAAAGCATGATTTGAGTACAGAGAATCATTAGCTTCTTTAAAAAAAAGCTGTGGATTGTTTTTAATCACATAGCCTACAGTCGGAAGGGCCCGCAATTTGGGCAGCGTGTGCTGCAAATACCAAATGAATTATTATTTTTTTTTTTTTTTTTTGGGGGGGTAGATCAGCTTAATATTGCAGATAGATTGTAACTTCCATCAATGTAATTGTCTGCATCACTTCCAATCCCCCATGTTTATATATATATATATATATATACACATACATACATACACACATATACATATATATATACAGTGGGGAAAAAAAGTATTTAGTCAGCCACCAATTGTGCAAGTTCTCCCACTTAAAAAGATGAGAGAGGCCTGTAATTTTCATCATAGGTACACGTCAACTATGACAGATAAATTGAGAAAAAAAATTCCAGAAAATCACATTGTAGGATTTTTAATGAATTTATTTGCAAATTATGGTGGAAAATAAGTATTTGGTCACCTACAAACAAGCAAGATTTCTGGCTCTCACAGACCTGTAACTTCTTCTTTAAGAGGCTCCTCTGTCCTCCACTCGTTACCTGTATTAATGGCACCTGTTTGAACTTGTTATCAGTATAAAAGACACCTGTCCACAACCTCAAACAGTCACACTCCAAACTCCACTATGGCCAAGACCAAAGAGCTGTCAAAGGACACCAGAAACAAAATTGTAGACCTGCACCAGGCTGGGAAGACTGAATCTGCAATAGGTAAGCAGCTTGGTTTGAAGAAATCAACTGTGGGAGCAATTATTAGGAAATGGAAGACATACAAGACCACTGATAATCTCCCGTGATCTGGGGCTCCATGCAAGATCTCACCCCGTGGGGTCAAAATGATCACAAGAACGGTGAGCAAAAATCCCAGAACCACACGGGGGGACCTAGTGAATGACCTGCAGAGAGCTGGGACCAAAGTAACAAAGCCTACCATCAGTAACACACTACGCCGCCAGGGACTCAAATCCTGCAGTGCCAGACGTGTCCCCCTGCTTAAGCCAGTACATGTCCAGGCCCGTCTGAAGTTTGCTAGAGTGCATTTGGATGATCCAGAAGAGGATTGGGAGAATGTCATATGCTCAGATGAAACCAAAATATAACTTTTTGGTAAAAACTCAACTCGTCCTGTTTGGAGGACAAAGAATGCTGAGTTGCATCCAAAGAACACCATACCTACTGTGAAGCATGGGGGTGGAAACATCATGTTTTGGGGCTGTTTTTCTGCAAAGGGACCAGGACGACTGATCCGTGTAAAGGAAAGAATGCATGGGGCCATGTATCGTGAGATTTTGAGTGAAAACCTCCTTCCATCAGCAAGGGCATTGAAGATGAAACGTGGCTGGGTCTTTCAGCATGACAATGATCCCAAACACACCGCCCGGGCAACGAAGGAGTGGCTTCGTAAGAAGCATTTCAAGGTCCTGGAGTGGCCTAGCCAGTCTCCAGATCTCAACCCCATAGAACATCTTTGGAGGGAGTTGAAAGTCCGTGTTGCCCAGCGACAGCCCCAAAACACCACTGCTCTAGAGGAGATCTGCATGGAGGAATGGGCCAAAATACCAGCAACAGTGTGTGAAAACCTTGTGAAGACTTACAGAAAACATTTGACCTGTGTCATTGCCAACAAAGGGTATAAAACAAAGTATTGAGAAACTTTTGTTATTGACCAAATACTTATTTTCCACCATAATTTGCAAATAAATTCATAAAAAATCCTACAATGTGATTTTCGGGATTTTTTTTATCTCATTTTGTCTGTCATAGTTGACGTGTACCTATGATGAAAATTACAGGCCTCTCTCATCTTTTTAAGTGGGAGAACTTGCACAATTGGTGGCTGACTAAATACTTTTTTCCCCCACTGTACATATATATATATATATATATATATATATATATATATATATATATATATATATATATACATATATATATACATACACATACACATACACATACATACATACACATACATATCCTTTTAAAAAATATATATATTCCCCTTTATTACTTTCCAACCCCGCCACCCTTTCCCCACTTGGAGTAAACTAGTGAACAACAACGCCTAGGCCTCTACTTCCAGCCCATACCCACTATCTACATTTTATGGACACAGTCAATTTTACAGTAATTACATTTTGTTTGTTCTTTCTCCTGAACTTCTTCTACTCTCAACCTCTCCGATCATTTTCACGATGTCCATCCGGTTTGCTTCTATATGCCATATCTTTCTAACTGTGCTACTTCACAAAAGCTCTCAACCTACAACCCATACACTTATTATGGACACAGCGTGCCTACATTATTAGTTATCTTGTTATTGTTTGTTGTTAGTTGTTATTAGTCCCATCCTTCCATTCCATTCAACACCTCCCATCTATCTTTTAACACCATCCATATAGGATTTCTATTTGCCATATATATTTCAACTGTACTGTGATGTCTTACAAAAGTTCTGAACCTTTCTATTCTCATTGTTTCTACAGATTGTGAATTGAAAATAAACATTTTTGCTAATAGTATTATTATGTTATTGATCGATTGACTATGACTTTTCAAATCACCCAGTAGTGCTATCTGCAGGGTTAGCTCCAGGTACATATTGCAATCCTTTAGCCATTCCTGGACCTGTGTCCAAAAACAAGCTACAAATGGACAGTACCAAAACAAATGATCTAATGATTCTGTCTCTTCGCAGCAAAATCTGCAGCGCTGGGACGATTGTATCCCCCATATAAATAACATTCTATTGGTAGCAAGAATTTTATATAATAATTTAAATTGAAAGATTCTACGTTTTGAATCCGATGTCGTTTTGCATATCAGTTCATAAACACTATGCCATGGGATCGGTACGTCAAAAATCTCTTCCCAACTATTTTGCTATCTATATGGGACGGCTGTCAATCCTTTGGTTCTTAAATGAAACTGATATACCTTTTTATTTATCACAGTTTTCCTTAACCAATTATGTTCTTTAATGCAAGGCCGACAGACAAGTTCCTTACTTTCTCCTTCTTCCACTTTCCTCTTCCATTTTTGCGGTAAGGCTGCAATTATTTGGTTGTAATTCTGGGTAGAGCAGACATTTCCATATGTTTCTGTTAGCTGCATGTGCGACATAACTTTACCAGTCCTACCGATAATATCATTAACAAAGATTATACCTTTTTTAAACATTTTGTCAAAAGAAAACGTTTTTTTGTCAATTAGTATATTTGAGTTTAACCACAATATTTGTTGCATTATTTGTTCTGTCGTTTCTGGAGGATTAAATTGAAATTGCAACCAACTTTCTATGGCTTGTTTTAGAAATAGTGATATCTGGGAGATGATTTACTTTTCAAATAACTGAAAGTGAGTGGTTGTAATCTGAATAAAGGGAAAAAGGCCATTCTTGAACATTGGGTGAGACAATCTTACTAATTTGCTAGAGAACCAGTTCGGATTTATGTATAACTTTTGTATGACTGAAGCTTTTAGTGATAGGTCTAATGCTTTAATATTTAATCATTTCTGTCCTCCAAATTCATTTTCATTATATAAATAGGCCTGTTTAATTTTGTCTGGCTTGCCGTTCCAAATAAAATGGAATATTTTTTTCTCATATAATTTCAAAAACTGTTCGCTAGGCGTAGGCAAGACCATAAGCAAATAGGTAAACTGGGATAATACTAAAGAGTTAATCAGGGTGATTTTTCCACAAATTGACAGGCACCCACCTTTCCATGGTAGCAAGATCTTATCTATTTTTGCTAACTTTCTATTATAATTTATTGAAGTGAGATCATTTATTTCCTTTGGGATATGCATTCCGAGTATATCCACATCACCATCAGACCATTTTATTGGTAAACTACATGGCAATGTAAAAATTGTATTTTTTAGTGATCCAATATGTAATAAAGTACATTTGGCATAATTTGGTTGTAATCCAGAGAGGTTAGAAAATGTATCTAGATCCTCTATGAGGCTGTGGAGTGATTCTAGTTGTGGATTTAAAAGAAAACATGAATCATCAGCGTACAATGACACCTTTGTTTTTAAGCCCTGGATTTCTAATCCCCTGATATTATTGTTGGATCTGATTTTAATAGCTAACATCTCGATGGCCACAATAAATAGATATGCCGATAGTGGACAACCTTGTTTCAATCCTCTCGGGGCGGCAGGTAGCTTAGTGGGTAAGAGCATTGTGCCAGTAACTGAAATGTCGCTGGTTCTAATCCCCGAGCCGACTAGATGAAAAATCTGTCGATGTGCACTTAACCCTAATTGCTCATGTAAGTCACTCTGGATAAGAGCGTCTGCTAAATGACTAAAATTTAAATGTTGACAGTTTAAAACTTTCTGAGAAATAGCCATTATTTACTATTTTACACCTAGGGTTACTATACATGATTTTGACCCATTTTATAAGAGATTCACCAAAATTGAAATGCTCCAGGCATTTATATATAAACCCCAGTCGTACTTTATCAAATGCCTTTTCGAAGTCTGCTATGAATAGCAGGCCTGGTTTCTCAGATTTTCCATAATGTTCTATTGTCTCCAATACTTGCCTTATATTATCTCCAATGTATCTTCCTTGTAAAAAACCTGTCTGATTAGAATGAATAATATCCGACAATACTTTTTTAATTCTATGCGCTATACATTTAGCTAGAATTTTTGCATTACAACACTGAAGTGTAAGGGGCCTCCAATTTTTTACATGGACTGGATCTTTATATTTTCCACTTTTATCCTGTTTCAGTAATAATGAGATCAGACCTTCTTCTTGAGTGTCAGATAATCTACCATTTACATAGGAGTGGTTAAAACATGCTAATAGCGGTCCTCTTAGTATATCAAAAAAGGTTTGGTATACTTCGACTGGTATGCCATCCAACCCTGGAGTTTTCCCAGACTTAAAGTCTTTAATTGCATCCAGAAGTTCCTCCTCTGTAATTTCACCTTCACATGAGTCTTTCTGTTTGGCTGTTAATTTTACATTATCAATAGAAAAAAAATCTCTACAATTAGCTTCAGTTAGAGGAGATGGAGGCGACTGAAACGAAAACATATGCTTAAAGTACCTTGTTTCCTCCTTCAAAATATCATTTGGTGAATCATGGGTTACTCCGTCAATTGTAACCAATTTCTTGAAATTATTTTTGGTAGCATTCCTATATTGAAGATTAAAAAATATAATAATATGCCATTTAGCAGACGCTTTTATCCAAAGCGACTTACAGTCATGCGTGCATACATTTTTTATTTTATTTTTTTGTGTATGGGTAGTCCCGGGGATCGAACCCACTACCTTGGCGTTACAAGCGCCGTGCTCTACCAGCTGAGCTACAGAGGACCACACAAAATAATTTGGTGCATTTTTCCCCATATTCCATCCAGTTTGCTTTACTTTTATAATGTATTACACTTGATCTTTCTTGAATAAGTTTCTCCATTTATTTTTGTTTTTCCTCTAATTTATTCTGAGCCTCTATGTTACAGTTTTTATTGCCATCTATCTGTTCTGTTAGACTTTCTATTTCCTTTGTTAGTATAAACTCTTTTGACCCAAATGAATTATTGCTGAGTTGCGACTGTCAGTGAAAAGCAGAGACCCAGCCAGGCATATCGCAATATTTAAAAATAGCCTACAATCGCGGAAAAACTGTTTGGAAAGCAAATTGCTATTGCTGTAAAGAGATGACAATGAAAATACTTCAATCTATCTTTTAGTTATAAAAATTCCTCACTTAATTGAGCGAACAGTAGCCTATCTTATTGGCACCAGCGGAGAACATCGGCCAAATCCCCGATGAGTGTGCATATTCACTGTCTTTTTATAATTATATATATATATATTTTACATTAAAACATACAATCTACTTGCAGTGAAGCCGCTCAACATCTACATCACATTAGTCATCTAACAGACTCCCATCCAGAGCGACCCACAGAAGCATGCTCTTCTCTGTGTCACGGAGGCTCTCCGCACTGCTAAAGCTAACTCTCTCTCCTCTGCTTTTATCCTTCTAGACCTATCTGCTGCCTTTGATACTGTGAATCATCAGATCCTCCTCTCCACCCTCTCCTATTTGGGCATCTCCGGTGCTGCTCACTCTTGGATTGCGTCCTACCTGACAGGTCGCTCCTACCACGTGGCGTGGTGAGAATCTGTCTCCGCACCACGTGCTCGCACCACTGGTGTCCCCCAGTGCTCAGTTCTAGGCCCTCTCCTATTCTCTCCATACACCAAGTCACTTGGCTCTGTCATATCCTTACATGGTCTCTCCTATCATTGCTACGCAGACGACACACAATTAATTTTCTCCTTTCCCCCTTCTGATAACCAGGTGGCGAATCGCATCTCTGCATGTCTGGCAGACATATCAGTGTGGATGTCGGATCACCACCTCAAGCTGAACCTCGGCAAGACGGAGCTGCTCTTCCTCCCGGGGAAGGACTGCCCGCTCCATGATCTCGCCATCACGGTTGACAACTCCATTGTGTCCTCCTCCCAGAGTGCAAAGAACCTTGGCGTGACCCTGGACAACACCCTGTCGTTCTCCGCTAACATCAAAGCGGTGACCCGATCCTGCAGGTTCATGCTCTACAACATTCTCAGAGTACGACCCTACCTTACACAGAAAGCGGCACAGGTCCTAATCCAGGCACTTGTCATCTCCCGTCTGCATTACTGCAACTCGCTGTTGGCTGGGCTCCCTGCCTGTGCCATTCAACCCCTACAACTTATCCAGAATGCTGCAGCCCATCTGGTGTTCAATCTTCCCAAGTTCTCTCATGTCACCCCGCTCCTCCGCACACTCCACTGGCTTCCAGTTGAGGCTCACATCTACTACAAGACCATGGTGCTTGCCTACGGAGCTGTGAGGGGAACGGCACCTCCTTACCTTCAGGCTCTGATCAGACCCTACACCCAAACGAGGGCATTAAGTTCATCCACCTCTGGCCTGCTAGCCCCCCAACCTCTACGGAAGCACAGTTCCAGCTCAGCCCAGTCAAAGCTATTCGCTACTCTGGCACCTCAATGGTGGAACAAGCTCCCCCACGACGCCAGGACAGCGGAGTCACTGGCCACCTTCCGGAGACACATGAAACCCTACCTCTTTAAGGAATACCTGGAATAGTATAAAAGTAATCCTTCTACCCACCCCCCCATAAAAAAAGTGGTTGTCCCACTGGCTATCATAAGTTGAATGCACCAATTTGTAAGTCGCTCTGGATAAGAGCGTCTGCTAAATGATGTAAATGTAAATGTAATGTAAACTAGCTAGCTACCTGACTAACTACCCATTTATGTCATTTGTACTGTAGCCTGCACAACTTCCTATTTTTCACAGCTGTCACAAATCCTGTTGTGCCCCAGAGCAGTTTATTGTTGTCAACAAAAAACGAATCCTAAATACATCGGCGCTCCCATTTGTCAATGTATAATAACACAAGGAAAAAATACACAATGAGTAATGATACACAGGGTACCAGAACCGAGTTGATGTGATGGGGTAAGAGGTAATTTAGGTAGATGCTGTATTTACATATAGATAGGGGTATAGTGACTAGGCAACAGGATAGATAATGAACAGTATCAGCAGTGTATGTGATGAGTCAAAAGAGTTAGTGCAAAAACGGTCAATGCAGATAGACCGGGTAGCTATTTGGTTAACTATTTAGCAGTCTTATGGCTTGGGGGTAGGAGCTGTTCAGGGTTCTGTCGGTTCCAGACTTGGTGCATTGGTACCACATGCCGTGCGGTAGCAGAGAGAACAGTCTATGACTTGGCTGGCTGGAGTCTTTGACCATTTTTAGGGCCTTCCTCTGACACCGCCTGGTGTAGAGGTCCTGAATGGGAGGGAGTTCAGCCCCAGTGATGTACTGGGCCATACGCACTACCCTCTGTAGCGCCTTGCGGTCGGATGCCGAGCAGTTGCCATACAAAGCGGTGATGCTCTCAGTGTTGCAGCTGTATAACCTTTTGAGGATCTTAGGGTCTAAGCCAAATCTTTTCAGCCTCCCAGGGGAAGAGGTGTTGTCATGCCTGTATTGGTTTGTGTGGACCATGTTAATTCCTTAGTCATGTGGACACCGAGGAACTTGAAGCTTTCGACCCCCTCCACTACAACCCCGTCGATGTGGATGAGGCGTGCTCGGCCCTCTGTTTCCTGTAGTCCACGATCAGCTCCTTTGTCTTGCTGACGATGAGGGAGAGGTTGTTGTCCTGGCACCACAAGTTGTCATGCAGACTGTGTGAAAGCAGTTGACATTAGAGCATAGGACAACAGGATGAACAGTCATCTATACAATCCAAACTAGTTTTATAGCATATTTAAAACTACTTATGAAAAAATGCTATAAGGTGTTATATAGCTGTTATCAGGACTTTATGAAGGCATGAATGTCAAGGGCTGAGGTGTATGAAGTGTGGAAGTCAGGCGCAGGACACCGAAGCTTAGTCCAATAAAGTTTACTGAGACAACCGAAAGGCAAAATACAGTAAACGGCCTCAACAATAAAACAGAGGCGAGCAATACGCAAACCGTGCTTAAAACAAATAAACTAGAAAACAGATACGAAACACGCAGCACAACGGACAGGCAAAAAACAACACACAATCTAACCTAAGCAAAACAAGGAACTTATAGGACAAGTAATCAGAACACAAACGGACACAGGTGTAAAAGACAGACGAAAGCAATCACACCAAGAAACATTCAACGGTGGCAGCTAGTACTCCGGGGATGGCGAACGCCTTGCGAAGCCTGCCCGAACCAGGAGGAGGAGCAGTCTCGGCAGAATCCGTGACAGTACCCCCCCCTTGACGCGCGGCTCCAGCCGTGCACCGACCCCGGCCTCGGGGACGGCCAGGAGGACGCGGACCCGGGCGCGTGGGATGCCCACGGTGGAACTCAGTCAGGAGGGACGGATCTAGGATGTCCCTCCTAGGCACCCAGCACCGTTCCTCCGGACCGTACCCCTCCGACTCCACGAGATACTGGAGACCACTCATCCGGCGCCTCGAGTCCAAGATGGTCCGGACCCTGTACGCCGGGGCCCCCTCGATGTCCAAAGGGGGCGGAGGGGTCTCTCCTATCTCATCTTCTTGGAGTGGGCCAGCTACCACCGGCCTGAGAAGAGACACATGGAACGAGGGGTTAATATTCTTGTACTCAATAGGCAGTTGTAACCTGTAACACACCTCGTTCAACCTTCTCAGGACTTTAAAGGGCCCCACAAACCGCCGACCCAGCTTCCGGCAGGGCAGGCGGAGGGGCAGGTTTCGAGTCGAGAGCCAGACTCGATCTCCCGGTGCGTACACCGGTCCCTCACTGCGGTGGCGATCGGCGCTCGCCTTTTGTTAACGGATGGCACGCTGCAGATGGACATGGGCAGCGTCCCACGTCTCCTCCGAGCGCCGAATCCACTCGTCCACCGCAGGGGCCTCGATCTGGCTCTCGTGCCATGGTGCCAGGACCGGTTGATAACCTAAAACACACTGGAAAGGTGTTAAATTGGTGGAGGAGTGGCGGAGAGAGTTCTGGGCCATCTCTGCCCAGGGGATAAACCTAGACCACTCCTCCGGCCGGTCCCGGCAATAGGACCTCAGAAACCTACCCACATCCTGGTTGACACGTTCAACCTGCCCATTGCTCTCTGGGTGGTACCCCGAGGTAAGGCTTACAGAGACCCCCAAGCGTTCCATGAACGCCCCCCAAACTCCGGAGGTGAACTGGGGACCTCGGTCAGACACAATATCCTCGGGGACCCCATAGTGCCGGAACACGTGGGTAAATAGGGCCTCAGCGGTCTGTAGGGCAGTAGGGAGACCCGGCATTGGGAGGAGACGACAGGCCTTGGAAAACCGATCCACAACGACCAAAATGGTGGTATTCCCCTGGGAGGGGGGTAGGTCGGTCACAAAATTCACCGATAGGTGGGACCATGGTCGTTGTGGAACGGGCAGGGGATGTAACTTACCCCTGGGCAAATGTCTAGGCGACTTACACTGGGCGCACACCGAGCAGGAGGAGACATAAACCCTCACATCCCTAGCTAACGTTGGCCACCAATATTTCACGCTAAGGCAGTGCACTGTCCGGCCAATACCTGGATGTCCAGAGGAGGGTGATGTATGAGCCCAATAAATCAGACGATCACGAACCTCGAGCGGAACGTACGTCCGTCCCACAGGACACTCGGGGGGAGTAGGGTCGGTACGCAGTGCCCGCTCGATTTCCGCATCGACCTCCCACACCACCGGAGCCACCAAACAAGACTCCGGCAGTATGGAAGTAGGCTCAATGGACCTCTCCTCTGTGTCATACCGCCGGGACAGGGAGTCTGCCTTACCGTTCTGAGACCCTGGGATGTATGTGATCTTAAAAACAAACCGGGTCAGGAACATGTTCCACCTAGCCTGACGAGGGTTCAATCTCCTAGCTGCCCTGATGTACTCCAGGTTACGGTGATCAGTCAGAATGAGGAAAGGGTGTTGAGCCCCCTCAAGCCAATGCCTCCACACCTTTAGGGCCTGGACTACAGCTAACAGCTCCCTGTCCCCAACGTCATAATTTCGCTCCGCCGAGCTGAGCTTCTTGGAGTAGAACGCACAGGGGCGGAGCTTAGGTGGCGTGCCGGACCGTTGCGACAGGACTGCCCCAATGCCGGCCTCGGACGCGTCTACCTCTACTTGGTAAAGAGGGATCCGGATGCGCCAGCACCGGGGCCGAGGTGAACAGGTTCTTCAGTTTGGCAAATGCTCTGTCCGCCTCAGCTGACCACTGCAAACGAACCGGGCCCCCCTTTAGCAAGGACGTAATGGGAGCTGCAACCTGTCCAAAGCCCCGGATAAACCTCCGGTAGTAATTAGCAAAACCCAAGAACTGCTGCACCTCTTTGACAGTGGTTGGAGTTTGCCAATTACGCACGGCCGACACACGGTCTACCTCTATCTCCACACCAGACGCGGACAACCGATAACCCAAAAAGGAGACGGACTCCTGGAAGAACAGGCATTTCTCTGCCTTGACATACAAGTCATGCTCCAACAGTCTTCTCAACACTCGGCGCACCAGGGCTACATGCTCGGCTCGTGTGGATGAGTACACTAGGATGTCGTCGATGTATACTACCACACCCTGCCCATGCATGTCCCGGAAAATCTCGTCAACAAAGGATTGGAAGACTGAAGGAGCATTCATTAACCCGTATGGCATGACGAGATACTCGTAATGACCCGAGGTGGTGCTAAATGCGGTCTTCCATTCATCCCCCTCCCTAATGCGTACCAGATTGTACGCGCTCCTGAGATCCAACTTTGTGAAGAACTGCGCTCCGCGTAATGATTCTGTCATAGTCGCAATCAGTGGAAGAGGGTAACTGTACTTAACCGTGATCTGATTGAGACTACGATAGTCAATACACGGGCGCAAACCCCCGTCCTTCTTCTTCACAAAGAAGAAACTCGAGGAAACCGGGGAAGTGGAGGACCGTATGTATCCCTGTGCCAAGGACTCGGTGTCATGGGCCTCTCACTCCACCGGGTTACCACCTTAATTTTCTTCCACTCTGCTCACCACTCTCTCTACTCAGCCTAACTAGCTCCACCTGTCCCTGCTCTGCTCTGCTCTAATTACTCTGCCAGCTGCGCTGCATTACCCACTACCTCTCCCAGTATTTAAGGCCCTGTCTTTCAGCTCTCCGGTGTCAGATCGTCTGCAAAGCTCACACCCGGAACCTGTTTGCTCGCGCTTCTGGCTCACCCTGGTTTTGTGACCCCGGACCTGCCTGTTTTTTGGATACTCTTCTGCCTCAGGAGATCCAGACCTGCTTCTGCCATTACGACTCCTGACTACTCTTCAATCCCGGTAACTCTGACCAGCCTTCTGCCTTGCTACTACGTATTTTGGATTTCCCTTGAACTGTACTGCTGCCTGGTTTCATTCCGCCCTGTTGTGTCTGTGTCTCCCCCCCCCAGGACTTCTGGACCACCCACCACCGGCTTCATAGGACGCATCGCTGCCACTGGGGGGGGCACAGACCCAGCGCATTGGACGGGATCCCTGTTACCCCTGGAGCCTTCATTCACTCCCTACTCCCCTTTTCCCTTAAGTTTAATAAACTTTCTGGTGTGACGCAATTGTGGTCCTCTGGTCGTCTGTCTGAACCGTGACAGTACGATCTGACCATTATGGACTCAGCGCACACTTTCCCCGACATGGAAACCGATGAGCATGAGCAGCAGTTCCAGCAGCAACAACAACTCGCCATGATCATTCAACTCCTCACCAACCTTACCCCAGCCAGTCTGCCCACCAGCCCAGCCCCCGAGTTACCTGCCCCGGTCATTGCAGCCGCTGCTCCGGAACCCAAGATTGGAAACCCCGAGCGGTTCAACGGCGATTCAACCCAGGTCCGGCCATTCCTGACTAGCTGCCGACTTCAGTTCTCCTTGCAGCCAAGGACCTTCGCCACGGAGGGGGCTAAAGTTGGGTATGCCATCACTCACCTGACGGGCCGAGCTCGACTCTGGGGAACAGCAGAGTTCGAACGTCAAACCCCCGCATGTGCAACCTTCGACCTGTTTGCTGAGGAGATGCTGAAGGTGTTTGACCTGGATTCACCCACCGCAGAGGCGTCTCGTGAACTGTTCAGTATTCGACAAGGCAGACGTACAGTCGCAGACCATTCCATCGACTTCCGAACCCTGGCTAGACGAAGTTCTTGGAACACACCATCGTTGGTGGACGCGTTCTTCCATAGTTTGGCTGACTATATCAAGGACGAGTTGGTCTCCCATGAACTGCCTTCCACTCTTGATGAAGCCATCGCACTGACTGTCAGGATCGACAGAAGGATACAGACCCGTCGTCGTGAGAGGGGGCGCCAAGGTCCACCTACTACCGGCATTCGGAGAGATCCGACTGGGCTCCTGTCATCTACTGCCACTCACCCAGGTCAGCTTGATCAGTCTGAGCCTATGGAGATTGGGCGAGCCTCCCTCACTCCTGCAGAGCGCCAGCGCCGCTTCACCTCAAACCTCTGCCTCTATTGTGGAGGTGATGGACATCGTGTGGTAACCTGCCCTTTAAAGGGCCGAAGCTCACCGGGCGTAGGGGGAGTCCGGTTGAGTTCAATGACCATCCAGTCCTCCGACCGCAAACCCCTGCTGCAAGTTCACCTCCGCCTCTCTGACTCTACTCACACCCTGGCTGCTCTGGTGGATTCTGGCGCCGAAGCCAACATAATGGACATCAAGCTGGCACGCCAACTGGGACTGGAGAACCTCCGTTTGACACCTCCTATTCCTGCCCGGGCACTGGACGGACACTTACTCGGATCGGTCACTCATGTCACGGCCCCGGTCTCGATGGGTCTGTCCGGAAACCATCAAGAAACTATCCAGTTTCACCTGCTCCCCTCTCCAGGCCAACCCCTCATCCTGGGTTACCCATGGCTCCGCCGGCACAACCCTCAGCTCGACTGGGTGACCGGGGTGATCAGGGAGTGGGGAGAGGACTGCCACCGAACCTGCCTGCTTGCTGCCGCACTACCCCCTCGGCCAGTACCTACTAACTCCGCTCCTGACCTCTCCAATGTCCCAGAATGCTACCATGGTCTCAGAGAGGTGTTTAACAAAGCAAGAGCCACATCTCTGCCCCCTCACCGACCGTACGACTGTGCCATCGACCTCCTCCCTGGAACAGCTCCTCCAAGGGGTCGTCTTTATTCGTTGTCTGCTCCTGAAAGAAAGTCCATGGAGGACTACATCAATGGCTCTCTGTCCGCAGGATTAATCCGTTCATCTTCATCTCCTGCTGGTGCTGGCTTCTTCTTTGTGGGGAAGAAGGACGGATCTCTTCGCCCCTGCATCGACTACAGGGGACTCAACGACATCACAGTGAAAAACCGTTACCCTCTGCCTCTGCTCACCTCTGCTTTTGAGTTGCTCCAGGGAGCCACTGTTTTTACCAAGTTGGATCTCAGAAACGCTTACCACCTAGTGCGGATCCGGGAGGGAGATGAATGGAAAACCGCATTCAATACACCAACAGGCCACTACGAGTATCTGGTTATGCCTTTTGGCCTCACCAATGCTCCTGCTGTGTTCCAGGCTCTAGTGAATGATGTACTGCGGGACATGTTAAACAAGTTTGTCTTCGTTTACCTGGATGACATCTTAATTTACTCCAGAAACCTGTCTGAACACACCCGCCATGTCCAGCAAGTCCTTCATCGTCTTCTGGAGAATTCCCTCTACGCCAAGGCAGAGAAATGTGAGTTTCACGTCAAGACAGTGGCCTTCCTGGGGTACATAGTGGCAGAGGGAAGTATCCAAATGGATCCGGCCAAAGTATCAGCAGTCACTTCATGGCCAGTTCCGGAGAACAGAAAGAAGCTGCAACAGTTTCTGGGGTTTGCTAACTTCTATAGGAAGTTTATCCGGAACTACAGTACCGTTGCTGCCCCTCTCACTGCTCTAACCAGCACCAAGCAACCCTTCACCTGGACCCCAGCAGCCGACAAAGCCTTCAGTACCCTCAAGGTGAGGTTCACCTCCGCTCCCATCCTCCAGATGCCTGATGTGGACCGGCAATTCATTGTGGAGGTGGACGCCTCGGATGTGGGAGTTGGTGCTGTGATTTCTCAGTGGGCTGCGGAGGATAGGAAGCTCCATCCCTGTGCCTTTTTCTCACGTCGGTTGTCCCCCTCTGAGTGCAATTACGACATAGGGAACCGTGAGCTGCTGGCTGTGAAGCTTGCCTTGGAGGAGTGGCGTCACTGGCTGGAGGGGTCCACCATTCCATTTCTCGTTTGGACCGATCATAAGAACTTGGAGTACATCCGCACGGCCAAACGGTTGAACTCCAGGCAGTCCCGCTGGGCCCTGTTCTTCACCAGGTTTAATTTCACTCTGTCATACCGGCCTGGATCACGCAACACCAAGCCAGACGCCCTCTCCCGTCAATTCCAGAAGGATGACACCCCCTCCAAGGACCCTGTGTCGATTCTGCCAAGTCCCTGCATCGTTGCAGCTCTGACCTGGGCTGTTGAGGAACAGGTGCTGGAGGCTCTCCGTAACCAGCCAGGTCCCAGCACTTGCCCAGCTGACCGCCTTTTTGTCCCCGAAGACCTGAGGTCCCAGGTCATTCAGTGGGGACATGACTCCCGCCTAGCTTGTCACCCTGGCTCCACCCGCACTTACAACCTGCTCGCCCAGAGGTTCTGGTGGCCCTCTCTGAGGAAGGATGTACGGGAATTCGTCCAAGCCTGCCCCATCTGCAACCAACACAAGTCGTCCTGCCAGCCCCCAGCCGGATTGCTGCAGCCCCTGCCTGTGCCCAGACGTCCCTGGTCTCACATCGCCCTTGACTTTGTCACGGGGCTGCCCCCTTCAAGTGGCATGACCGTCATTCTCACCATCGTTGACCGTTTCAGCAAGATGGCACACTTCATTCCCCTCCCCAAGCTCCCAACCGCCAAGGAGACCGCCCAGGTGGTCCTGGAACACGTCTTCCGGATCCACGGACTGCCTAAGGATGTAGTTTCTGACCGTGGTCCACAATTCTCCTCCGCTTTTTGGAAGGAGTTCTGTCACCTGCTGGGAGCCACAGTCAGTCTGACTTCCGGATTCCATCCCCAATCCAATGGGCAGTCAGAGCGGGCTAATCAGGAGCTCGAGAAGGCACTGCGATGCATGACTTCACGCAACCCCCACTCCTGGTCGCAGCAATTGACATGGGTGGAGTACGCACACAATTCTCTGACCTGCTCTGCCATCGGTATGTCCCCTTTCCAATGTGTTTATGGATACCAGCCTCCTCTATTTGCCAGCCAGGAGGAGGAGGTTACTTGCCCATCTGCACTTGCTTTTGCCCGTCGATGTCGCCGCACCTGGTCACAAGCCCGAGCCACACTCCTCAGGTCCGTTGCCAGCTACACTACCGGGGCCAACCGTCGGAGAATTCCTGCTCCCACCTACCATGTTGGTCAAAGGGTGTGGTTGTCATCGAAGAACCTGCCACTCAGGGTGGAGTCGCAGAAGCTGGCACCTCGGTTCATTGGCCCATTCCCTATCATAAGAGTGATTAGCCCAACTGCTGTCCGGCTCCAACTGCCTAATTCCCTGAGGGTGCACCCCACTTTCCATGTGTCCAAGATTAAGCCCATCCATGAGAGTCCGCTGGTCCCTGCTGCGCCTGGTCCTCCTCCTCCACGGCTCGTCGATGGTGGTCTGGTTTACACCGTCCGCCGCCTGCTTCGGTCCAGACGGAGGGGTAGGGGTCTCCAGTACCTCATTGACTGGGAGGGCTATGGACCTGAGGAAAGGACCTGGGTGCCAGCTAGTCGGATTGTGGATAGGACTCTCATCACCGCTTTCCACCAACGGCATCCTGATCAACCCGCAATCCGTAGGGGCCGCCCCAGAGGGGTCCCTAACCGTCCGGCCCGCTCGGCTTCCTGTCCTGTGCCTGATCCTGTCTCGGGACCTGTCCCATCTCCCGACCACGGCCCTCCGGCTTCCTCCGAGGATGAGGACGTTCACTCGGACCGTTCGGAGGAGTTCTAGCCCTCCTCCGGCTCCCCTCCTCCCGCCCGGCGTGGTGTTGCTCTTGGGACTTCTGGGGCCGTCCCTTGGGGGGGGGGTTCTGTCATGGGCCTCTCACTCCACCGGGTTACCACCTTAATTTTCTTCCACTCTGCTCACCACTCTCTCTACTCAGCCTAACTAGCTCCACCTGTCCCTGCTCTGCTCTGCTCTAATTACTCTGCCAGCTGCGCTGCATTACCCACTACCTCTCCCAGTATTTAAGGCCCTGTCTTTCAGCTCTCCGGTGTCAGATCGTCTGCAAAGCTCACACCCGGAACCTGTTTGCTCGCGCTTCTGGCTCACCCTGGTTTTGTGACCCCGGACCTGCCTGTTTTTTGGATACTCTTCTGCCTCAGGAGATCCAGACCTGCTTCTGCCATTACGACTCCTGACTACTCTTCAATCCCGGTAACTCTGACCAGCCTTCTGCCTTGCTACTACGTATTTTGGATTTCCCTTGAACTGTACTGCTGCCTGGTTTCATTCCGCCCTGTTGTGTCTGTGTCTCCCCCCCCCAGGACTTCTGGACCACCCACCACCGGCTTCATAGGACGCATCGCTGCCACTGGGGGGGGCACAGACCCAGCGCATTGGACGGGATCCCTGTTACCCCTGGAGCCTTCATTCACTCCCTACTCCCCTTTTCCCTTAAGTTTAATAAACTTTCTGGTGTGACGCAATTGTGGTCCTCTGGTCGTCTGTCTGAACCGTGACACTCGGCTATGTAAGTCTCCATAGCCGCTGTCTCCTCTTGAGACAGTGGATACACACGGCTCCGCGGAAGTGCCGCTGCTGTTTGGAGATCTATCGCACAATCCCCCTGTCTATGAGGTGGTAGCCGTGTTGCCCTCGTTTTACTGAACACAAGTGCTAAATCCTCATACTCAGGGGGAATGCGCATTGCGGGCACTTGGTTCGGACTCTCTACCGAGGTCGCCCCTAAGGAAACACCTAGACATCTCCCTACACACTGGGCAGACCACTCCATAAGAGCCCTCTGTTGCCACGCAATGGTAGGATCATGGGCGCTTAACCAGGGAAGCCCCAGCACCACGGGATACGCAGGAGAGTCAATCAGATAAAACTGAATGGTCTCCTCATGACCCCACTGCGTCGTCATCTTAAGTGGTGCTGTGACTTCTCTGATCAGCCCCGACCCCAACGGCCGGCTGTCTAGGGCGTGAACAGGAAAAGGAGCTTCTACCGGCCGAAGGGGAATTCCTAACTTATAACAAAATGCACGATCAACAAAATTCCCAGCTGCGCCTGAATCTACTAGCGCCTTATGCTGGGAATGAGGTGCCACCTGTGGAAATCTCACAGGTATACTCATGTGACCAACAGAGAGCTCTGGGTAAGTGGGGCGCCTACTCACCTGAAATGACTCCCCAGTGCGTGACCTGTTGTCCCCTCTCCCAGGAGACCCTCCCCGGCACCTGGCCGCGGTGTGTCCTCCACGGCCACAGTTGGTGCAGGGGATGGCCCCCCTCGGGTTCTCTCTCCTCCTCTCTCTAGCGCCAGCACCCCCGAGCTCCATGGGAATCGGCTCGGAGGTGCTGGAGGGTGGAATGGACGACCCCCACTCGGGACGTCCGCGGGTAGCCAGCAGGGTGTCGAGACGGATGGAGATGTCTACCAACTGGTCGAAGGATAGGTTGGTGTCCCTGCAGGCCAGCTCACGACGAATGTCCTCTCGTATGCTACACCGGTAATGGTCGATGAGGGCCCTCTCATTCCACCCCGCATCCGCCGCTAGAGTCCGGAACTCCAGGGCGAACTCCTGTGCGCTCCTCTTCCCCTGTCGGAGGTGGAACAGACGCTCCTCCGCCGCCTTCCCCTCAGGTGGGTGATCGAAGACAGCCCTGAAGCGGCGGGAGAACTCCGCGTAGGTGATGGTAGTGGCGTCTATTCCCCTCCATTCGGCGTTGGCCCACTCCAACGCCTTGCCGGATAGACAGGAGATGAGGGTGGAGACGCTCTCGTACCCCGGGGCGCTGGGTGTATGGTAGCCAGGTAGAGTTCCACCTGCAGGAGGAACCCCTGACACCCGGCTGCAGAACCGTCATATGCCCTCGGGAGCGAGAGCCGTATGCCACTGGGTTCCGGTGCTGAGAGAGGAGGACTGGCCGTTGGTGATGGGATGGTGTGAGAAGGCGTGGGCACCTCTCCAGTCACCAACCGGCGCAGAGTGTTGGACACCTCGTTCATGGCGGCCCCAAGTTGCCGGATCATGGTGTCTTGATCGCTGATCCGATCCTCCAGCGACTTGGGTGCCGCCACTGCTCCTGCTGACTCCATGATGGTGTGTTGTTCTGTCAAGGGCTGAGGTGTATGAAGTGTGGAAGTCAGGCGCACGACACCGAAGCTTAGTCCAATAAAGTTTACTGAGACAACCGAAAGGCAAAATACAGTAAACGGTCTCAACAATAAAACAGAGGCGAGCAATACGCAAACCGTGCGTAAAACAAATAAACTAGAAAACAGATACGAAACACGCAGCACAACGGACAGGCAAAAAACAACACACAATCTAACCTAAGCAAAACAAGGAATTTATAGGACAAGTAATCAGAACACAAACGGACACAGGTGTAAAAGACAGACGAAAGCAATCACACCAAGAAACATTCAACGGTGGCAGCTAGTACTCCGGGGACGGCGAACGCCGAAGCCTGCCCGAACCAGGAGGAGGAGCAGTCTCGGCAGAATCCGTGACAATGAATAAGGACGGTAAAGCGTTACCGATTATTGCACAGGTTCAGATCATTGGAGAAATACAGCATTTGTACTATTCATAATCTGGCTTGTTGGTGCAATGTACCTGTACGATAGGCATTTTACAAGTCCATGGTCAAATAAGTCAATAGCAATGATAGAATTCTGCCCAAAATGCCCATCTGCTCATCTGTTGCCTTGTTACTGTAATGTCAGTATTGTGAACACTAGTGCCTGACATATGGCTCCAGGGCAGACATATCTCCCTCAGCAACAGCTACCACATGGAGCTAAACTTCTCCATGGACATAAATTATATCCTATTTCTACCTCTTTCGCTTTCTCTTTCTTTTTTTTCTCTCTCTCACTCGCTTTCCTTCTCTCTCTCTCTCTCTCTCTCTCTCTCTCACTCGCTTCCATTGTCTCTCTCTCACTCGCTTTCCTTCTCTCTCTCTCTCTCAATTCAATTCAATTCAATTCAATAGACTTTATTGACATGGCATTGTCAAAGTATACATATAACAAAAATGGTGGGACCAACAGCAATAATAATAGTAGTAGTGGAAATGGGATTACCATTAACAGCAACTACAACAACAATAATAATGAGATTAACAATACATTAAAGCAATAGTAGTCGACCAATCTCAACATGACTGAGAAGACACATTACATGCTATGAAAGCCAAAACAAAACAGGAAATATTATTGACATTACATTACACTTTTCACTGGCTGTCCCTCAGGTTGTGGCAGGAGGACACATACAGTGGGGAAAATAAGTATTTAGTCAGCCACCAATTGTGCAAGTTCTCCCACTTAAAAAGATGAGAGAGGCCTGTAATTTTCATCATAGGTACACGTCAACTATGACAGACAAAATGAGGAAAAAAAATCCAGAAAATCACATTGTAGGATTTTTAATGAATTTATTTGCAAATTATGGTGGAAAATAAGTATTTGGTCAATAACAAAAGTTTCTCAATACTTTGTTATATACCCTTTGTTGGCAATGACACATGTCAAACGTTTTCTGTAAGTCTTCACAAGGTTTTCACACACTGTTGCTGGTATTTTGGCCCATTCCTCCATGCAGATCTCCTCTAGAGCAGTGATGTTTTGGGGCTGTCGCTGGGCAACACAGACTTTCAACTCCCTCCAAAGATTTTCTATGGGGTTGAGATCTGGAGACTGGCTAGGCCACTCCAGGACCTTGAAATGCTTCTTACGAAGCCACTCCTTCGTTGCCCGGGCGGTGTGTTTGGGATCATTGTCATGCTGAAAGACCCAGCCACGTTTCATCTTCAATGCCCTTGCTGATGGAAGGAGGTTTTCACTCAAAATCTCACGATACATGGCCCCATTTATTCTTTCATTTACACGGATCAGTCGTCCTGGTCCCTTTGCAGAAAAACAGCCCCAAAGCATGATGTTTCCACCCCCATGCTTCACAGTAGGTATGGTGTTCTTTGGATGCAACTCATCATTCTTTGTCCTCCAAACACGACGAGTTGAGTTTTTACCAAAAAGTTATATTTTGGTTTCATCTGACCATATGACATTCTCCCAATCCTCTTCTGGATCATCCAAATGCACTCTAGCAAACTTCAGACGGGCCTGGACATGTACTGGCTTAAGCAGGGGGACACGTCTGGCACTGCAGGATTTGAGTCCCTGGCGGCATAGTGTGCTACTGATGGTAGGCTTTGTTACTTTGGTCCCAGCTCTCTGCAGGTCATTCACTAGGTCCCCCCGTGTGGTTCTGGGATTTTTGCTCACCGTTCTTGTGATCATTTTGACCCCACGGGGTGAGATCTTGCGTGGAGCCCCAGATCGAGGGAGATTATCAGTGGTCTTGTATGTCTTCCATTTCCTAATAATTGCTCCCACAGTTGATTTCTTCAAACCAAGCTGCTTACCTATTGCAGATTCAGTCTTCCCAGCCTGGTGCAGGTCTACAATTTTGTTTCTGGTGTCCTTTGACAGCTCTTTGGTCTTGGCCATAGTGGAGTTTGGAGTGTGACTGTTTGAGGTTGTGGACAGGTGTCTTTTATACTGATAACAAGTTCAAACAGGTGCCATTAATACAGGTAACGAGTGGAGGACAGAGGAGCCTCTTAAAGAAGAAGTTACAGGTCTGTGAGAGCCAGAAATCTTGCTTGTTTGTAGGTGACCAAATACTTATTTTCCACCATCATTTGCAAATAAATTTATTAAAAATCCTACAATGTGATTTTCTGGAGAAAAACATTCTCAATTTGTCTGTCATAGTTGACGTGTACCTATGATGATAATTACAGGCCTCTCTCATCTATTTAAGTGGGAGAACTTGCACAATTGGTGGCTGACTAAATACTTTTCTTCCCCACTGTATTTGGCTGCCAAAATTGCACATTTTGGCTTTTCACCCAATAAATATTTGATTTTTTCTTCCTCTTTTATAGTTTCAAATTCTTTGTACTGAATGATAATTTTGGGAAAGAAAGATTCTCTTAGGTCTGAGTATTTGTCACAGTGTAATAGGAAATGCAGCTCTGTCTCTACCTCTCCCCGGGGGCAGAGTGAGCACAGCCTGTCCTCTCTGGGCAGCCAGGTTTGCCTGTGACGACCAGTCTCTATAGCCAGACTGTGCTCACTGAGTCTGTACCTAGTCTGTGTTTTTCTCAGTTTTCTATCAGTCACAGTGGTCAGATAGTCTGCCACCATGTACTGTCTGTTTAGAGCCAAATAGCATTGAAGTTTACTTTGATTTTTTGTGGTGTCTTTCCAATAGGTGATATATTTTTATTTTTGCTTTGTGATGATTTGGTTGGGCCAGATTTTCTGAGTGCTGTCCTGAGGCTCTATGAGGTTGGTTTTGGTTAGTGAACTGAGCCTCAGAACCAGCTGGCTGAGGGGACTCTTCTCTTGTTTCATCTCTTGACATAGTAGAGCTGTGTGATGGAATGTTTTGGGGTCACTTGTTTTTAGATGGTTGTAAAATTTGATGGCTCTTTTTTCTATTCGAATAAGGAGGGGGTATTGGCCCAATTCTGCTCTACATGCGTTATTTGGAGTTTTTCTTTGCACTTGCAATACAGTCTTGCAAAACTCTGCATGCAGTATTTCGATTGGATGTTTGTCCCATTTGGTAAATTCAGTATTAGAGAGCGGACCCCATACTTCGCTGCCATATAGAGCAATTGGTTCTATAACTGATTGGAAGATTTTGAGCCAGATTCTAATTGGAATTTCGATTTTAATATTCATTTTAATGGCATAGAATGCTCTTCTTGCTTTGTCTCTGTGTTGCTGATATTTAGTCCTAGATATGTGTAATTTTTGGTGTGTTCTAATAGAACTGTGTCCAAATATAATTTATATTTGTCATCCTGATTTCCGGACCTTTTTTGGAATATCATTATATTCGTTTTTTTTAGATTAACGGTCAGGGCCCAGGTCTGACAGAATTTGTGCAGATGATCTAGATGCTGCTGTAACCCCACCTTAGTGGGAGACAGTAGCACCAGGTCATCTGCGTACAGCAGACACTTGATTTCAATGTTGTGTAGGGTGAGACCAGGTACTGCCGATTCTTCTAATGTTTTTGCCAATTCGTTAATGTAGATGTTAAATAGTGTTGGACTTATTGGGCAGCCCTGTTTCACTCCACGTCCCTGAGAGAAGAAGTCTGTTTGCTTGTTGCCGATTTTACTCGCACAGTTGTTTTTAGTATACATTGATTTAATAACATCATATGTTTTCCCTCCAATACCACTTTCTATTAGTCTGTAAAAAGACCTTCGTGCCAAATTGAATCAAATTGAATCAAAATTCTCTCTCTCTCTCTCTCTCTCTCTCTCTCTCTCTCTCTCTCTCTCTCTCTCTCTCATTGTTCCCCTCTCTCTCTCTCATTGTTCCTCTCTCTCTCTCTCTCTCTCTCATTGTTCCCCCTCTCTCTCTCTCTCTCTCTCTCTCTCTCTCTCTCTCTCTCTCTCTCTCTCTCTCTCTCTCTCTCTCTTGTCTCTCTCTCTCTCTCTCTCTCTCTCTCTCTCGCTCTCTCTCTCAATGTTCCCCTCTCACTCTCTCTCTCTCTCTCTCACTCTCATTGTTCCTCTCTCTCTCTCTCTCTCTCTCTCTCTCTCTCTCTCTCTCTCCTCTCTCTCTCTCTTCTCTCTCTCTCATTGTTCCTCTCTCTCTCTCTCACTCTCATTGTTCCCTCTCTCTCTCCTCCCCTCTCTCTCTCTCTCTCTCTCTCTCTCTCTCTCTCTCTCTCTCTCTCTCGCTCTCTCTCTCATTGTTCCCCTCTCTCTCTCTCTCTCTCGCCTCT